>NW_027667875.1:615000-1185359 GCF_963924665.1 Micromys minutus | reverse complement strand
ACATGACTACTCACAGAGTGGACTTGCAGCAGAGGACACAAGTCTCTCTTTCCTCTCTGCTCCTAAGTCAAGGGACAAGGATGTGTGTGTGTGTGTGTGTGTGTGTGTATGTGTGTGTGTGTGTGTGTGTGTGTGTGTGTGTGTGTGTGTGTGTGTGTGTGTGCAACAAAAGGCCAGTTAAAATAACAAAAATTACCATCTGCTGAAATTGGTTGGGCAGGCTAGGACTCATGGAAACTCTGAAGATTCTTTAATCATCTGAGGGTGGACATTAGAAAAGTTTTTTTTTACTTAATTAAAAAAGAAATTTGCAAATTCTTTGGATACTGCTGATTTTAAAAATCACATTTTATTCATTTCTAAGTTAGTCACAAAATACTAGATCTTACCTACTTAGCATTTCACCTTAAGGATTCTGTTTTCACAAAAACAATGATTAGCACTGAAGAACTCAAGTCTAGTTCACTCTTGAACACTAGTCCCCAACCATCTTATTTCCCCAAGTGGCAATACAATCAAACAATCTAATAGTTAATGGAGAATTCCAAACTGTTAAGAGACAACTGACATTCTTGGCAAAGTGTTTGTCAGGATTTGAAGTGATTTTTATATAGTTCAGAACTCAAGACACCTACAAAAAAAAAAAAACTGGTCCTGAATCAAGGGATCTGAGGGGTTACAGGTATTATAAGTCACCTTCTAAAGGTTCTGGAAAAGAAAACTAGGTCCATTCATTTTACACACACACACACACACACACACACACACATTATGTATGCATGTATGTATGTATGTTTGTATTTTGCCTGTGTGCATGTCTGCACTATCTGTGTGCAGTGTCCATGGATGTCAACCCCTTTGGAACTGGAGCTGGTTTTGAGTAGCTGTATAAGTGCTAGAATCTAACCCCATTACTCTCCAGAAGAACAGTTTTTCCTCTTTTAACTACTGAGCCACATTTCTAGAGCCCTTATTTTACCTTCTTTCTTTATTTATGATATTAATGTAACTACAATTCATGATACCATTCTATTATTTAGTTTGAAACAGTTATTAAAGTACCATAGCTTCAATGAGTATAATAGTTGATCTTAGCATTAAGAGTTTAGGAATTGAGGCTACTATGAAGTTAGACACCTATGAAGCACCACTTGGAAAGTATTAGCTCTCAAGGCCAGCCTCATAGCACACACACATGCATGCAAGTACACACACATGCATGCACTCAAACAGAAATTGAAATCCATAATGTAAGCAACTAGGGCAAGTCATGTTTCTCTGGATCTGGGAGGAAACACTACAGGATAATGAACAAATGAATAGATATGTGTCATCTCTAAAGGCCAACCAATTTTGTATTCTGTGTTTCCCCAACACTGGTTTTAAGCTTTCTGAGTGAGAGAAGAGGGACTCCTTAAGCCGGTCTGTGAGGAATTAAGTGTGGAGCTATAAAATCCACAAAGATCACAGAACCTCCTATCAGAACCTGTTTATTAAAATTCTACCCATCTTCTATATAAGCACCATATGCCAAAAGAAAATGACTCTTAAACAGTGTCTGCATACAAGACAGTCTAGAAGTGTAGTAGAGGAACATAAGACATGTTACATAGAAAATTCAGTCCAGGCATGATGACTAATGCCTGTAACCCTTTTACTCCAGAAGACAAGGTGAGAGAATAGACAAAAGTTTGAGACTAGCCTGGGCTAAGTGTGAGCTTCAGAAGACAAGCCTTAGGTAAAGTGTGAGACCTTGTTCCAAAGACCAAACTCTAACGCCCCCCTCTCTAGATAGTAAAGCAAATATACAACTAAAATTTGGAGTCAGAATTGTTCTAAGGTTAGCAAGCTGGCTTTTCAGTTAATGGTAGCAGCTATCAGCCTGATGGCCTTGAGTTTAATTCCTGAGACCTGTGGTCTTGGAAGATCCAGTCTGAGACCACAATGTCTTGAGAGCAATGTTATTTGGACAGAGATGTAGGAGCAAACATTAGAAATGGAGATTTAAGACAGCAGTAGTAGGTCCACTTATAAACCCAGCACATTGGGAGATGCAGGTGCGAAGGAATTGGGTGTAAGTCCATCTTCAGCTACATAGTGAGCCCAAAACCAGTCCCACAGAAACAAAAACAATAAAATAAAACAGCATAACTTTGATGGTGGCATGCTAGAAAGTAAGAAAGAGCTGGACAAGAACAGGGTGGGGTGGGGCCTCCAGGTACTAGATGCAGTATTTCCATGCCAGTGTGCTTCACAGAGGAAAACCAACTATGTGCAGAGTAGGGAGGACAGGGACAAACACTAAAAGCAACAGTGAAACATTCAGAACCTCAACCAATTAGAATGGTTGGAGAGCTGACAGACTGAACAGACTGAGCAGTTGACTAAACAGGACACAAACATTAAGAAGCTACAATGTGGCTACAAGATCATTTCACTAAGAATCAGGGTCTTACCACATAGACCTGGCTGGTGTGAAGCTCGCTATGAAGGTCAGGTTCCCTTGAGATCTGCTGGCCTTTGCCTTTCAAGAGCCGGGATAAAAGGAATGTACTACAACAGACTACCCATTTTACTTAATTTTTTTTTTTTGGAAACAGGTTTCATGTGTTCCAGGTCATATCAAACTCATAAGGAATTCAGGAACCTTCCAAGTAGCTCAGTTAAAGGTACAAATTACCTTTACAGATTAAAAAAAATCTAAATTTCAATAACTATTACCTAACTTCTAATTAATCTCCTATTCCCTTTTGTAAATCTGGCCTCAAACTCATGATTCTCCCATCTCTGCATTCCCAGTGCTGTGAGTAGAGATGTCACCATTAATTAATCTTACTTCCTGTTAAGCACATCAGCCATAAGAGAGCAGACAGACTGGCTTTATGCAGTGCCCAACATGCAGGCAGTAATGCCACTGCAATCTCTGACAGATTAATCCAAGTGTTTTACAACCATTGCTCAGGAGACTGGCATCAGTGACCAACATGCAGGCAGTAACGCCACTGCAGTCTCTGACAGATTAATCCAAGTGTTTTACAACCATTGCTCAGGAGACTGGAATGAGTGCCCAACACGCAGGCAGTAATGCCACTGCAGTCTCTGACAGATTAATCCAAGTGTTTTACAGCCATTGCTCAGGAGATTGGCATACAGATCTCTAAATTCAAGGTCAATCTACAGAGAAAGATCCAGGACAGACAAACTTAGGCAGTGAAGAAGTTAGAAATGAGGAATCTAGTGATAATGTAATAGAACACGGGGGCCATGTTCCAGCTGTGCAAGCAGCAGAAATTGGCAGCTTTGGTCATTTGGCTCTGGCTTTCTATTCAGGAGAAGAAGGAGATGACAGGGACAACTGTCTGGTTAGCTGGAGCTAAGAAGTGATGATTAAGAAGAGACCAGCATTACTGAGGTGAAATCTTCTGGGAAGTTTTCTGACTCTTAGGTTGTACCTCATGCTGCAGCTGTACTTGGTAATGTGTAAGAATCACCCAGCTGGTACTGGTTTTGAAGGCCTGAAGGTGTCATGAAGAACAGCTGAGGCTTGACACTGTGAGAGGCCATGGAAGGCCATTGGTGAAAGTGTAGCCTCAATTGTAGTTGACAATCTAAGATTGAAGAGGTCATGCAAAGGATTTGAGTGAGGCTCGGCACCATGAAGGGAGCCTGTGAGAAGCTATTGGTGAAGCCTAATTGCAACGGAGGACCCCAGTATATTAGAGATGCCAGTACCATGGGATGATCACCAAGAGCAACATCAGAGGTATAGTGGATCAACCTGAGGTTGATGTGCTACAGAGGGCAGAGCTGGAAAAGTAAAGGCAGCCCTTGGAGGAGCCCAGAAGATCCATCCATAGGGAGACACAATGTCTTCATCTAATGTGTATGAAGACAACTCAGTATATTCATAACCATAAAATAAATAAAGCCAATGGTTCCTAAATCATTGATACAGAACCCACAAATACAAGAAAGCCAATTGCATGTCATGTTGATGTGCCCATAATACATATAACCCTACCACCTTCCCCATCACTCTCCTCAACAAGTCTCTCACTGAGCCTAGAGCTTGTTCTTTGGGGGGCTAGATTAACCAGCAAATGTCAGGAATTCTCATTCCTGGCCTAGCACAGCACTGCAGTACCAGGAGGCCATGCCCACTTTTTACACAGGTTGTTATGAAATAGATTGTGCATGTGCAGAGGTTGGAGGGTTATCTGGGCGCCCATGCCAAGGTGTTCCCCTGAGAAATCACTCCATGCAATGGATCTGGTATAAAGGAGGTTTGTTGCGGAAAGGGAGAGAAATGAGGGCCTGGGGAATGGGTACAGGTAGACAGATGGGAGCAGAGTCTTGGGGACAGAGAAGTGGGGACTGAGGATGAAACTGGGAGAATACAGCTAGGAACATGTGTGAACAGAGAGAGAAAGAGAAGGAGAGAACTGGGGTATCAAGCAGTCCTTTCACACACCCTCCAGAGGTAATGGCTCAGTTGAAGATGTAAAGCATTTCTAGGTCCCTCTGAGAAACCCCTGTAGGCTAACTTAAGTGCTAGGATCCAATACACATCCTCATGTTAGTGACATGTGTTCACCCAGTGCCTCATCTAAAAAAATATTTAGTTTAAAACTGTATTTGTATATACTTTATTACCAAGAGGCTAATACACTGATCCCCAAATAAAATACACCCATCCAGATATATCAACTGTTAACATTTTATATCACTTACCTACACTCATGCAGGTGTGTATGTGTGTGTGAGTGTGTTTTTCCCCAAATTTTATTTTTATTTCTTCTCTTTCTTATTCTACTATTGTTGTTTCTTGTTTAATTTATGTATAGTTGGCTTAATAGGTTAATTTTGATGTCAACCCCAACTACATGATAAAAGCCAGGTCAAGGGGCTGGAGAGATGTCAGCAGTTAAGAGCACTGACTGCTCACAACCATCTGTAATGGAATCAATGTCCTCTTCTTGTGTGTCTGAGAGATACAATGTACTCACATGCATAAAATAAATAAATCTAGAAAAAAGAAGTGTATTAAAAAACAAATCCAGGTCAATTTGAGCTACAGGTCTCAGGAAAGTCTGAGCCTTTGGGACAAATAAGACCAGTCTGGACTTAACTCCCTCATTAGCTGTGTGGCTTCTTTCAGTTTCCTTTGCACAGGAAGTCTGGGCCTCTGTGACTTGATTATCAGGACTAAGTCAGCACTCACAAGTGAATGGTTGTCACGCATGTAAATATTTCTCAAAAATGCAGTCTGATCTCCCCAACTAGTCATAGGACAGTAATTACAATTTATACAATGTATCCTTTTGGTCTTTGCCTTCCCACATCTCTCCAACTTTCCTTTAACACCTTGACATGTGCACAACAGGAAGTTAATAAATGCGTGTTAGTAACTGAGAAATTCCACGCTTCCACACAGAAACTTGCACATGTGTACAAAGCAGCTGTTGAGAGTATGCAGGCTATTCAGAATACCCATGAAGTAGAAACTGTACAAATGGATGGATAAATGAAATAAATGTGGGATGTCCATACACTGGAGTGTGACTAAGTGATGAAAAGGAAAAGCACACGCACATGCTATATCATACGTGACCACTAAAAACATTGCATGAAGTGAAAGAAGCCAGTTATAAACAGTTCACAATGTATGACTGCATTTCCAGGAAACATCCAAACAAGTTATAACAAACTCCTAATAGAGGTATGGTATGTTCGTTGTTTCTTTTTTTTATTACTTTTTTTTTTTTTTGAGACAGGGATTCTCTGTTTAAACCTGGCTATCCTGAAACTCTGTAGATCAGGCTGGCTTTGAATTCACAGAGGTCTACCTTCCTCGATCTCCGCAGTACTGGGATTTAACAATGTGCACCACCACAATCCAGCTCTAATTATTACACATTTATGTGTTTGTTTTGTGTGTAAGGGGTGTGTGAGTGCCATAGCACACAAGTGGTGATCAGAGGACAGCTTGTAAGAACTGGTTCTCTCCTTCCACCATGAGGGTCCTAGGGATGGAATTCAGGTCTTCCTACAGGCTTCAAGGAAGCAGCATAGGCTTGAGAGATGGCTCAGTGGTTAGAGCACTGACTGTTCTTACAGAAGTCCTGATTTCAATTCCAAGCAGCCACATGGTGGCTCACAACCTTCTGTAATGAGATCTGATACCTCTTCTGGTGTGTCTAAAGACAGTGGCAGTGTATTTATATATAATCAGTCTGAAGAAGAAGAAGCAGCAGGAGGAGGAAGAGAACCTTTAGCCACTGAGCCACCTTTCTGGGGTCAAATTCAGTTTCTTTAACTACTGAATAATATCACCCTCCTTAATGGTTATTTCTGAACTGATGAAGTGGTTCAGTAATTGCCTTACAAACAAGTTATCAATCTGAGTTTAATCCATATGGCTCATGGTAGAATGGAAGAGCCTCCTCTTGAAAGTTGTCCTCTGGGGCCCAAGGCGATGGTATAGTGGTGAGGAGTACTTTAGCACTTGCAGGCCTGAGGTCTGTTCTCAGCACCCACACTGGTTATCCTGCAACTGCTTGTAAGTCTAACTCCGATGGATACAACTCGTCCTGGATTCTTTGGATAGATGAACTCACAAGTACACATCCCCTACACACACATGTATACATAACTTAGAAGTAAATTTGAAAAGAGAGAGAATTAGGAACCTGTAGAATGTTTGCCTGGCCCAGGTTCAAATCCTCAGTAACACACACACACACACACACACACACATCACACATCCACACACACACACAGAGAGAGAGAGAGAGAGAGAGAGAGAGAGAGAGAGAGAGAGAGAGAGTAACATACATATACACAGACACGAGACTTATTTTTCTTTGAAACAGGGTCTCACTATGTTGCTCAGGCTGGCCTTCAACTCCTGGGCTCAGATGATAGTTCTATTTCAGGATCTGAGGTAGACAGAACTCCAGGTGCAGGTACCCATCAGATTGCTTAGCTGCTTTGTTGAAACCCTAACTAAGCCATCTTCCTTGCTCCATCAGGGACAGAGGTTTATAGGGACAGAGGCCTCAGTACCTTTATCTCTTCATTTTCTCTGAGGAACCAAAGCCTTCTTGGTGAGAGCATACTGCTGTGCCATTTCTGCCAGCATCCATCTCTTCCCTCCCAGTCTTTAGCAGTTGCAGTGAAGGCTCAAAAGTTGCCAGCTTGTGAGTGAACACAGCATCTCTGTCTTAATGGTGCTGGGCAGCTGAATTGGTTCCAGGCCTCTTCTACCCCATGAGCTTATCTCAGGCTTTCTCCCATGTGATTTGTGTCAAAAGAATTGGCTGTGCTTAAAAGGCTGAGTGTGTGGCATCAGGGCTTTCACTTTCCACACTCCATTCTGTATGAACACTGAGACGAGGAATTAGGGGGTCTTTGACCTGAAAATCTAATCCTAGCTTTATCTCTGAGCATTTAGAGGACCTACCAGCTCACTTCCTTTGAGTAGACTACAGGGGCAGGAAAGTTTAATATGTAATCCTTTATGGTGAGTTATAACCTCTATTAAAAAGAAAGAAAGAAGTTTAATCTCCAGGCTTGGTGACTGGTGGTACACATTTGTTGTCTCAAAATAAAAAGTAGAAAATGGTTTGGGGCCATCACACAGTTGTTGAGAAATTGCTGTTATGCAAACAAATGGATGCATAAGTAACCAAACTGGAACTGGACTCATAGCAGGTATCCCCAGCCTTTAGGAGGTGGGCGGCCAGAAGTAGCAGGAATCCAAAATCACCCTCAGCCACATAACTAACTTAACAACAGCCTAAGCTACATGAGAGCCTGTCTCAAAGCAAGCTAAAACAAAACACCCCAAAATGAAAAAAAAAAAAGATAAGTAAACAAATTAAGGTGTGAGGAGATGGAAATGGTACACCAGTCCTAAGGGAGGTCCTCTCAGTGGGACTGACTCTGTGTGTGTGCCGTGCCCATAAATATGTACAAAAAGTATGTACGCATGAAAGGCAAATCCCAATTCTTTTCCTTTTCCTTGTTGGCATCTCCTTGCCTCAGAAGTAGCATAGAGACTGTGAGGCCCTTTCCTAATTCACCTCATTTGGGGCTTCTCCCCTGCTGCCTCAGACCCTGTACTTAGTCCTTGTTTTCTGGAAAGACACCTGGGCCCCAGGACTCACAGCCTGCCTCCATCTCTGGGATGCTGGTTTTCAGTCCCAAGTGATTCACTCAGCTCTGTTTCCCAATGTGTGCCTTGAATTTTGATTTACTGAGGGGGAAGCCTTCCTGGAGGCATGGAAGAATTTCACACAGAGAGGAAGAGTCTGACACATGCTGGGTGACCTGAGCTCCTTTTTCCTCAGGGCATTGTCCTGTGTGTTGGTGAGGGATGATCTCCCCAACTTCTTTACCCAAAAGTTTCTGAAACATTCAAGGGAGTGGGGTACTCAGGACCACAGGCTTCCTCTAGCTCTCAGCAAGGCTGGTATGGATCTGCCACGATGATCAGCCAGTTACAACTCCTGCCTGCCCCACGTCCCTCTAGGATTGTGTTTGTGGTTCCCTGTTACACTTCTGATGTCTGTGTTATGCCAAATCCTCACAGGGAAGAAAGACGGGTGTAGTGGCTGCTAGAAATGCCAGTCTCCCAGTGAGAAAGGGTAAGGCAAGGTCTTTAGGACACCTCGGAGTGACAGCACCTTTGACACCTTTCACTGTTCTCACACCTATTTCTTTCCTCCTGAGCCTTGAAATGGCCTGCTCCAGGCTTAGTCTTAGGAGCATTGTGTGACTTTCAGGCATGCCACACCCTTACAAGGCAGCAAAACTGGAGGAAGTGTTTTTAAAACTATTTCAGAGGGCCTCCCAGATAGCCCTCCAAGACCAAGGGTGTGGCCCTGCTTTACAGGGCCTTTGTCCTTTTTTCATAACCCTGAGGCAGAGGAAGAGGAGTGCTGGGGAAAAGCTAGACTTTGAAAGAAAAGACATCTAAGTGTAATACTTCCACTGTAAGCCCAGCACTTGAGCTGAGGCAGGAAGATCATCATGGCTAGCCTGGGCTACAAAGTGAATACCAGGCCAGTCTGGACTTAGAGTGATATCTTGTCTCAAAACAAAAACAATACAAAAAATTTCAACTACAACTGCTTTTTAATTTTTTCTTCTACTTATTTCTAATTTGTTTATTTGGTTGGTTTGGTTTTTCAAGACACAGTTTCCCTGAGTAGTCTTGGCTGTCTTAGAATTCACTCTGTAGACCAAACTCTAAGATATATCTGCCTGCCTCTGTATCCCAAGGGTAAGGTAAGAGGTGTGTGCTACCACACTCAGCTAAATATATAATATTTTCCCACTCTCCCTGTCCCTGATACAGTGCTGGGGTTTTCTGCGCAACAAGAATTCAACTCAACAGCATTTGTCCCCACTCCTGCTCCTTCCCCTCACTTTTGGATTGACTGTGCCTTTAACAGATAAATGCATTTCCTTCCTAGTTCCCTTCCCTAAGAAGTCTGTCCCTGTCTAGGTCACAGAGTTCTCCCCTTTCCCAAAATTACCCAGGTGGGACAATTTTACCTCTAAGTCATGCATAGCTGTGTTTTAGTTTAGCATTTGAAAGGGACACTTTCCAATTATAGTTCAAGGGTTTGCTTCCCAAAGATGATCAATAAGTAACTCTAGGAGGCTGGGATGTGGCTCAGTTGGTGGAGGATTTGCACATGCTCAGCGTTCTGGGTTTTTATCCCCCAGCAAGATATAAAGCCAGGTATGGTGGCAAATTCTTGACATCTGAGCACTTCAGAGCACATCCTCTAGAAGAAGGAGAATCTAAAGCTAAAGACCATCCTCAGCTATGTTGTGATTTTGAGATTTGCCTGGGACACATGAAATGCTTTCTCAAATGATATTAAGGCAAAATGGGGGGGGAGTGGTCGAGAATTCATATCCTTATTGGTAGGATCTAGTTTTCAGAAATGCATGTGTTAGTTATTAGGTCACTTTCTCTCAAACCCTGGTGCTTTGATTGGGAACCTTGAGCTATCCCACCCAGATGCTTGGAATTAAATTTCTCTCACTCAAGAACAAACCTCATTGTCTCTTACTGAGATCACTAAGTACCTTTCTAAGCAGTGATGTGTGTCTCAGGGAAGGGATGAAGAACGTAGTCCTCAGATATAAAAGAGACCTAGTAGAGGGGCCCTCCTCAGGCTATGCCCTCCTGGGAGCAACCCTCTGTAAGGAAAAGATGACGGGGCACCAATGAAAGGAAAAGTCACAGGGCACCAATGTTGTGAAAGGATAATGATCCGAGTCACGGCACCAATGTTAGGGGAAGGATGAAGAGAGTGGGGGGCATATGGCCCATGGAGGTGCGGCGAGGCCTGGGGGCAAGGGAGATGCCTCTGAGGGGTCCATGTTGGGAATCCCTTCCCTGAGGGACCAGCCACACAACAGTATAGTACGGAATAGAGTTTATTCAGGTCATGGGAGAGTTAAGAGGGTGGTAGAGACAGAGAGAGAGAAGTAGAGGAGTAGAGGCCGGCCATGAGCACGAAGGAGAGAGGGGGGAAGGGAAATGGGAGAGCAAGGCTGCAAGAGCACAAGGGCAGGAGAGGCCAAGAGAGAGAGGAGGGGGTCAAGCAGCCCTTTTATAGTGTCAGGTCACTGGGGTGGAGCATACCTGGCCACTGCTGGGTAATTGAGGGGTGGGGCATACCTGGTTGTTGCTAAGCAACTGATAGGTGGGGTTTACAGAATCCCAACACCCTCCCTGTTGTCACTGAGGTAAAACAGGTTCGTTTTAGTCCAGGTAGAGATACCACATGGACGGGCAGCTAGAAGTCAGAAGCAGTGGTTCTCAGCTTGTCATATTTAGTCAGTTTTATTGACATGATAAATCTAGGGTTTGACAGAGCAAACACAAAGCAAGGCAAAACCAAATCAAAAGAATGCCTCAGGCTGGCTGTGGTGGTAAAGGCCTTTAATTCCTAGGACTCTGGAGTTAGAGGCTGGCAGACCTCTGAGTTCAAGGCCAGCCTCCTCTACAGAGTTCAAGGACAGCCAGGGCTACACTGGGACATCCTGTCTGAAAAAAAAAAAAAAACCAAAGAAAGAAAACAAAGCAAGACTGTTTTTTCCCCCAGCTCCACACAAGGCTCCAACACCCACAAGCACATGAACCAGCAAACAATAACATTCCAATACTTTTTCTGTATTTTTGAAATTATTAACTTCATTTTTGGATACAGGGTCTCGAAAAGTGCAGCCTGGCCTTAATCTCTCTGTGTATTTGGGGATCACCTTGAAATTACAATTCTCTCGATTCTCTTTTTTTAGTGCTGAGGTACTAAGCATGACTCACCACACCCGACTTCTGCAACACCAGTATTAGATCCAGGGCTAGGAAAGAACTCTACAAAACATCTAGCCTAAGATGATCGATGTTTTAACTTCTAACTGCCTGGAATCAGAAAGATCCAGTTGCCTAGATTGATGAGGGAACTGATCTTCACAGGTAGCCAAAATTTCGCTGAATATACAAAAAAAAAAATCCAAAATCAATTACTGACAAAAATATATTCATATAGTTTTATGCCAAAAAAAATTTCAGTAAGAAACATCCCAACCTGCAGAACTTAACCCTGCAGAACTTAACAACCAGAAGCCCTGTCAGCAAGAGTGAGGGCTAGAGGTCCTGAGGTTTAAGGCCCCTAATGCTGCCTGTAAGGGCAATATTTAGGGAGAGTTTTGAATGCCTTCGGCCTTTCATTCTTTCCTTCATCCAGCCTCTGTTGAGCACCTATTTTGGAACACAGAGCTTTTAATTTTAGGTCTGTGTCTTTAAATTGTCCATACAACTATCAGTGAGAATTCAATATCCATGATTACAGCACAGGCAGAACCTTCCCTCTGCTTTTTTTTTTCTTTCTTTCTCTTCTCTGTTTAAGAGATATAAGTGCCCAGGATAGGAACAGAGTCTTGGGCTGAGCATCTACTTCATTTGTCATGAAGCCATTTAGAGGATTGAAAGGCACTTTTCCAACTGGGAAGGTGGCACATAAGTTTAATCCTGGTACTTAGAAGGCAGAGGCAGGAGGATCTCTTAGTTTGAAGCCAGCCTGGTCTACAGAGCAAGTTCCAGAACAGCCAGTGTTACACAGAGACACATGCATGTATGTACCCTAAATAAATAAGGTTATCTGTATGTACCCTAAATAAAACAGGTTATCTGTGAAGACTGTCAAGGTCATTATGAGAGGAACAGAATTAGCAAACCACATGACTTTCTTATGAGGACACCTTAATAGTCCCATTTCAACTTAATCACCTGTTAAAGAATATTTTCGCTGGGTGGTGGGAAAGACAAAGCATTTCCACATAGTTGATTTCTGCAAGTTCTTTCATGGACAGATGCCTGTTGACACTGAGAGGCTGAGGCAAGAGGATTAAGAATTCCAATTCTGCTGGGCAAGCCTGGTATATGCCTTTGATACAAGCATATAGGAGGCAGAGACAGGAAGATTGATCTCTGAGTTTGGGGCCAATCTAGTCTACAGAGCAAGTTCCAGGACAGCCAAGGCTATACAGAGAAACCCTGTATTAAGCAACAACAAAGAGAAGACCCAGTCCTTCCATTTCTGGGCATAAACCCCAAAGATGCTACAACTTGCAATAAGGACACATGCTCCAAAATGTTCATAGCAGCCTCATTTATAATAACCAAAAACTTGAACGAACACAGATGTCCTGTTGTATATAAATGGATACAAAATTTGTACTATATTTACACAATGGAGTACTACTCAGCTATTAGAAACACTGACTATATGAAATTCCTAGAAAAATGGATGTATCTAGAGAATATCATCCTGAGTGAGGTAAACCAATCATAAAAGAACAGACATAATATGGAGTCACTGATAATTGGATACTAACTCCAGAGATCTCTGAATACCCAAGAAACAACTCACAGATCATATGAAGCTTAGAGAGAGAGAGAGAGAGAGAGAGAGAGAGAGAGAGAGAGAGAAGCCAAAAAGTGGAAGCCTCAGCCCTTCTTAGAATCAAAACAATAAGTGTGTAGCACCTTCTCAAAGTAGGGAACACCTACACGTTAAATCATTAGTAACTAAAGAGCTAAGAAGATAGCCTTGTGGCAATTTTTGGTATCTAAAAATCCTATGTTTAATCTTAACACAAAAAGAAAACTTTGTCTATTTCCATGTCACATTTAGTTTCACCTGTACCTTATTCTCATTGAAACTAGGAAAATTTCAATGCATGCTATCAAACCTTTAAAAGAATCAAGTGCTGACAAAAGTATATTCTTATAGCTTTATGCCAAAATGCTTTTAAAAATCTAAACATGTAACTCTTTTTTTTTTTTTACACAAAGTTGTAAGAAAAAAAAAAAACACAAAAGGGCCTGGCATGGTGGTAGTGCCTGTTTGTAATCCCAGTGCTGGGGAGGTGGAGGCAGTCCTTAGCTCACTAGGTAAAACACAGTGAGTTCCAAGCCAGCGGGAGTCCCTGTGCAAAAGAGAAGGTAGACAATACCAAAGAAATGGCAACCGAGGTTGTCATCTGACCTCTAAATGTATTTGCACACCCATGTACCTGCACATATATGTGAACACTCACACTCATGGACACACACAGAAACAGTGTTTGGGGGAGTTGATATAAAGGAAGACAAAGAGGGTCAGTAGCTTGAACACAGGGGAGGAGAAGTCAGGGAATCAGGGGAGCCTTGGGATCAACATCCTTCTGTGAAGCAAGCAATTTGCCTGGTACATCCTTTGAAACCTTCTAGGGTCGTGTTTGTTTGTTTGTTTGTTTTTAAGATTTACTTATTTTATGTATATGATGCTCTATCAGCATGTACACCTGCTTGCCAGTAGAGGGCATCAGATTACATTACAGGTGGTTGTGAGCCACGGTGTGGGTGCTGGAGATTGAACTCAGGACCTCTGGAAGAGCAGCCAGTGCTCCAACAATTGAGCCATCTCTCTGCCCCCAGACACCTTCACCTTCTAGTTTAAACACCACAGAAAAGGTGGGCGGCTGTAGGAAAGCACATGGGACATGGGCAGATCCGACTGGGGAGATGATGCTGGTCTGTGGGAGGTGATGTGGTTTGGAAAGGAATGGAGAGTGAGGAAAAGAAAAGTGGGAAGGGCTAGGATAAAGCTAAAGAGCGAGACAAGAGGCTAACCCAAGACAGCAGTCAGGGCTCCTGACACTAGGTATTGCTTAGTGCCCTTAACTAGTCAGCAAGCTTGTACAAGGGGTGTGCACTGCCTGTTTTTGGTTCACAGGGGAGATGAAGTTCATGCTTTGCTCTTTCTGTGTTGAACCAAGGCCAATGGACTTCAACTATAGGTAGAAGCCCTAAAGTCAACCTAGAAGCATGAAGCCTGCCTCCATGTTGAGGGGTTAGTGTGCCGCCCCTGCCCTGCACCTGCTCAACTCCCTGAGCACTTAACACCTCATTCTCTTCCCCTTGTCCCCATATGTTCCTCTGCCCTCAGTCCCCTTGGCCCCTGCAGATTTGAAGACAAGGACAAATATAGAGTCTCTGGTGGTATCATGGCTGCCGCCGACCTGACTCCACCCAGATCTCTAGATACAAACTCTACTAGTGAGAGAAGAGAACAGAAGATGAGGCAGATGGTGACTGCCCACCAGGGGGCCGTGAAGCTCAGTCTTGGGACGTCAGGTCTTGCAGCTGAAGAAGAAAGTGAAGCAGTGTGAGCTAACCCAGTTAGGTGAATAGTCCTGGGCTTGGGAGGGTCATGAGCAAGCTGAGTGGAGGAAGAGTGACCCCATGGCCTTCCAGCGACCTTGGAAGGCTGTACAAGTTGAAGCTGGTAGCTTTCAACAAACAGGAGGATGGCTATGCTGCTGTGTGGAAGGGCAAGACTGAGAAGGTGCCCACACTAGAGTCCCCTTTTCCTTTTCCATTGCCAGCCAGCAGACAGTGTGCATGCCACAGCCACCCAGCCTACCCTTAGACATACCCCTCATTCTGAAGCTGAGCAGAGCAAATGGAGAGAGTTTGTAAACAGAAACTTCATGTGTGATACATGACTGCATGCTCTAAATGTCATTGCAAAGAAAACAATGTTTAGGTGGCCCTAGGAATGTATCATGAGATGACTGGACTCCAGCAAGTCCAACAGGGAATATCAGAGAACTGTGAATAACTAGTTGGCTCAGACACTGCTGAGAGGCAAATGCCATTTTGCCCAAGGGCTACAAAGCTTCTCAGGGAAGGCAGGGGTGTGCAATAGCTTCCATCCAGAACCCTCAGCGCCAGTTAGCAGCATGATACCTCTATCAGGCTGGCCTTTGATAGGGCTGCTCCCTGGGATCCACACCCACTGGAAGCCTCCAAGTGTGAAGCTACTTGTGAAGAGGGCTGTGACAGAAGCCAGGTGTTCTAAAGATATCATAGGAAAGTAGAATAAACCCTAATTGCAATACCTGGCAATCATAGAATATACAAGGATGTGGTTTGGAAAGGAATGGAGAGTGAGGAAAAGAATGGAGGCACACTCCTGTGTTTACAGCACTTGACCTAGGACCTCAAACACAGAGCAAACATTTTCCCACGACTGGCCATAAACTGGAAATGCAAAGGCAGGAGGGTCTAGCAATTCAGATCAGCAGGGCTACTCATCAAGCCCCTGTGTAAAGTAAGGCCATAATGAAAAACACACAGAGATGGAGACTGCTGGGAGGAGACCGGAACCACAGGCCACCCAAGAACCAGATCTGGAGGAGGCAGGAAGGAGCTGTCATGGAGCCTGTCAAGTCAGTAATCTCCAGGACTTGAGGCCTCCAGAGCCAAAAATTTCTATTCCTGCTGTTTTAAGACAGCTATGTGTAGTCACATAAAACAACACAGCTCTGCCTCTAAGAGCCCAAGAGGAGACATGTGCTGTAGATATTTCTAGAATTTCCACAGACCATCTGTCAAACAGGCTTGACATGGAAGGTACCAACATCCTACTTTCTTATTAAATTTGGAGAGACAGCTAGTCTAACTCTGGTAGGAAGGCCTCCTGGAAGCCAGGAACGCACTCACACAGGACCCCTTTTACTATGAAAACAGAGTCTCCCTATGGAGCCTAGAGTGACCTTACAGTCCTAATCCTCCTGCCTCACAGTGACTGGGGATATCAATCTGCCTTCAAGAGCAATTGATTCATAGCCTAGGAGGAAAGATCAGATTCAGGCCCTGTGGCTGGAATCATCTAAGGCACCAGGGTGATAGAATTACCAGGATCATAGTGGGCTTCTTCAGCCTCACTGTACAGTCTGAGTCAGCTCTGCTGTAGGACAGCCCTCTGCCCCAGTGACATCACACCAGGGGACTCCATCTCACATAGGCTGATATAGGAAAGAAGTAGACACTGAAAAAGCACTGGCCTCACTCCCACTGAATCCCCTGTGGGAAATGCCTGGAACAACAGCATTTTAGATTTTAGATCTTTCTGGATTTTATAACATTTATAAATACAAAAAAGGAGATAGGCATATAATGTTTACCTGTGATCTCAGGTGTGGGAAACTGAGTCAGGGAGATTGAAGACTGCAAGCTCCAGGCCAACCTGGATATAAAGAAAAAAAATTATGGTGAAGATTTCATTCAAGTAAAAACCAAGTGCTTCCACCTGAGCTCTGCCATCCACTGGTCAGCCCTCTCACCCTCAGAGCTCCAGGGAGACCTTGAAACATTTACCACTCTCTTTAGATATCAATCCATCTCATGATTCTAAGTGAGGAATCTCCCAAAAGTTGCATCATGTGAGAGACATAGGAATATCCAAGTTTGGGAGAGATTAAAAGTTTACATTTAGAGATGATCTAGTGCTGTGGTAGAGACCTTGCCCAGCATGTGAGAGCCTCAGGTTTGACCCCAACAGTAAAAATAAAACCCCAAATGATGAAGCCAACAAAAATTCATCAAGCCAACACTCCTGAACAATCTCCCCAAAAGTTCTCAGTGACCTGGTTTTACATTTTTGATTTAGCATGGCTTCTGTGACCTGTAAGAAGAGCTCTAACATGGGAACCAGGACAGAATAGCCTGCCCTTGTGGATACCTTTGGTGACAGTCGCCACCCAACCTCCTTGATACCCACCTACATGGGGGCTCAGCACTCATGTCACCAAGAAAGCCCAGGCCCTAGCGCCAGCATGAGCAGGTGGTGTAGAAATCATGTCTCTTGTGGACATCAGTCGTTGCCCTTGAAGTGACTCTGGCCTCAGGGGATGTCACCCCAGAATGTTTGGGTGTCAATGGCTCTTCACAGGCCAAGGCTGGGATACTGTTAGAGTTTCACAATGCAAAGCATTGCCTACTATAGAACCAAATGTTCTACAGCTGTGAGAGGCAGGTGCTATGCTCGTCACGCCCCTTCCCCAGCAGTATTTAGTTGGCTCAGAATGGGGCTTCATGTCTGAGGCACTCCCGTGGAGAATGGCGGATTCATCACAGTGAGGTGCAGGGTGAGATCTGAGCACAACTGGATGGAATTTAGGGGTACCAGAGCCTTGGCAAAGAACAGATTCGGGGCTGACAAGCAGCTGAGCCAGAGAACTGGCAACCAAATAGTGACTGCCTGAATCCCTCCCAAACTGGAAGGCTTCTGTGCATGCTCCTGAGCTAGGGTCCCAGGTGCCCTTCAGAATTTGGTTTGTGCATAGATTTTGGTGCTGGCAGCTGGTGGCTTAGCCTTAAACTTTCTAGCTTTCCCATCTGGGGCACACTCACACTCCTGTGTTTTATGTTAGACATGTTCTAATATAGTTTTGGGACAGGGTGTCTTGTAGCCCAAACTCGATGTGTAGCTTTTGCTACACTGAATGTAGTCAAAAAATAACCTTGAATTCAAGATGCTCCAACCCCTCCCTCCCGAGTCCTGGCATTACCACCTCCAGCTGAGACCATTTTACTGCAGCATAGGATATGTGTGTTAGAGTGAGCTTTGGAAGTATTGGAGCTCTGATTGTTCCTTAAAATTTTGGTTTCCTTATTTCTTGAAAGACATTGTGTGACACTGAGAAGTAGTGGGGTTACAAAATAGTCAGAGTAACACCTGGGAGATAAACCCTATTTGCACCCAATTGTGCTCAGTGAAGGTGGAAGACTTAACCCTGCTGCTTAGCACTTGATTGTAATTGGGAGGGTCCAGAGTTCAAGGACAGCCCTAGTCACATACCTAAGATTCTATCTCAACAACAACTTTGTAGCCCATGTCTTTCAACTCCCTGTGTAGACAAGGCTGGCCTCGAACTCACAAAGATTCTCCTGCCTCTGCCTCTGCCTCTACCTCTGCCTCTGTCTCTGGAATTAAAGGCATATGCCACCACACCCAGCCACTAGTTAATTTTGAAATGAGAATGCTGGTACATACCATTAATCCAAGGGCTCAAGATGCAGTGGCAGGCAGATCACTGGTTTCCAGGCCAACATAGTCTACAGAGAGTGTCAGAACAGCCAGGGCTAAACAGAGAAAATGTGTCTCAAAATATAAACAACAGAATATATATATATATATATATATATATATATATATATATATATATATATATATATATATATATATATATATATATATATATATATATATTGCAAAATGAAGGAATGAGTTAACAGTGGATTAGAGGAAGAGATCCAAGGGACAGTAGGTAGTGCAGAGTCTAGTATAGGAGCTGTGGCAACAATTGCCCTTTTAGTTAATATGCTGGTGCACAAAAATACATGCAGGTATCTGTATACATAAAGTAAATTATTTTCTCATTTATTCTTTCTTTTTTACTGGAGACACTGTTTCTTTTGTGTAGTTGACCTGGAACTACCTCTTTAGATTAGGCTGGTTTTGAATTCGCAGACAAATGCCTGCCTCTGCCTTCTAAGGGCTGCAAGATGGCTCAGTGGTTTAGAACACCAATTGCTTTCCCAGATGTCTTGAGTTCAATTTCCAGCAACCACATGGTGGGTCATAACCATCTCTAATCTGATCTGATGCCCTATTCTGGTGTGTCTGAAAACAGGAACAGTATACCCAAATAATTTTTTTCATTTTTTTTAAGTCTTCTTTGACACATGAACAATGTGTGATCCAAAATATGGCTAAGTCAGTAAAGTCTTGTTGCCACAAGGTTCAACAGTTGTGAATGGCAAAGTTGAATAGATGCTGGTCAGAGTGAAAGAAAGCTGACCCTTTGCAGAGAAGGCTATTTCCTAGTCCCCTACCCCAACCCTGCAAACTCATCCCTACTACTGGAGCTAAAATAACAAATCCAGAATGTTCCAGGTCTCTGTCCATCATCCACCTAGACCTGTGCTACATGTGACCTTGTCAAGTCCTCTGTCCCATTCCTAAGGCCCCACACCTATCTGGATGCTAGTACACCAGCCTCAAAAGAAAGGAAACTTGTCCTGAGGGTAAGCTCTGGTCCCTCTCTGTCCTAAGGGTCTCTGAGTGACACAGGCATCTGAAGAGTGAGGGAAGACCATAGCCAGTGTTCTGACTTCCATGAAGGTGTGAGAAAGGTGGGATTCATCCTGTGGAGCCTGTCCTGAGAGCAGCTCTCACCTAGGGCCCAGCTCCCACAGTCAGAAGGAGGTAGGGGGCTGTGGTCTTTACACGGCTCTCTAGCTAATGAACAGTACTTCTCTCTCTTTTCTCCTGCAGGAAGCCTGCAGCTGCTGGCGCAGGTGCAATCCCCAAGAACAAGGGCAGGGAAGTGCCAGGTGAGGACTACCAGGGTCCTTTGAGGAACTCTCTGTCTGTTATGTCTTTATAATTATCTCTGTTTAATTTTGTTATTCCTTGCTTATTCATCTCACCAGAGGGGTGGGCAGGGCCATAGCATGAGGGTAGGAGATAGAAGACAAACCGTGGAAGTCCGGTAATCCTTCTATGTAGGGTACCAGACATGGAGCTGTGTCATTGAGCTTGGCCACAAGGTTTTTACATTCTGAATTTTGCTGGCTCTGATTTCTAAGAAATTCTCATAGAGCCCAGTAGGTCAGGAAACACCTGAACCTCCTACCTCAGAGTATTGCCATCTAGTCTGTAAAAGGGTTGAGTTATTAGGGGTATTGTGGCTGTGGCAGGCCAGCAATACATGTCTGAAGCTTTCTCTCCTAAGTGCCATGCCTTTTGGGATTGGCACTTTCCATTACTGAGGTGTCATTGGACTGCAGTTGTCCTCTGGAGAGTTGGATTCTCTGTTGCCATGGCAACAGGCCCTGAGAGTGGAGGTCTGGACGCCAGGCCTGCCTTCCTCTTCAGAAGCTGCATTCCTTTGAATGATGTGCTACTGGTAACTGTGGCACAGGGTCATATAACCAGTTCTACCTTGAAACCACCTGAGCTACCCAGAGTGGGCACTGGGAAGCAAATTCAGGTATCCTGCAAGGGCATCTAGTATTCCACAACCCCTTGCTTTCTTTAATTATAATCTGGGCAGGGGCTCGAATGGCATCCACTGGAGTGTCCAACCACTGGAGTGCTTTCTCTTCTTGTACCATAGAGGGCCTGAGGATCAAACTCAAGCCTTCAGGGTTGACAGTGATCCCAGGACCTGGCTGAATTAGGGTAGCGGATGGGGGTTTAGTCCTAGAAATGGAGTCCGGGACTTCAAATATGCTAAGCAAGTTCCTAATTACTGAGCTACATTCCCAGAAGTTATTGTTTTGTTTATTAAGATGGCAGGGATGGAACTTGAACCCTCACCATGTCTAAGTAGCACCTACCACTTAGTGACCCCAGCATGCTAGTCTTCTTTATAACCTCTGTGTCTGAATGCTGCCTGGTTTTGTTAATTTAGCCATGTTGTCATGGTGACTCAATCTTCATGGAGAATTCCACTGTTAGATGGCTGCAGACAGGGTCCAAAGGAGAACAGGAACTGGTGTGGAGGTCTCATGGTGCTTATGTGAAGCACATAGACTGTTTGTCCAAGATGGCAGAATGCTTAGTGGGTGTCCCCACTGTTGGAAGGAAACAGGACCCAAGATCCCTGTATTTCATCAGACCTGAAGTTTCCTAGATGACATGCTAGTTTCCTAGCACATACCTGCCATCCCAGCACGTGGAAACTTAGTCAGGAGAACCTCCTGAGACCAGGAATGTGAGGCCAGTACTTTCAGGCATTACCTGCATGTCCAGTTGCAGCCACAAGTCGAGCATTCAGACATGCTCAGCCCTGCATGTAAGGCCACATAACACACCAGAAACCCAGTGAGTTCCAGATTGCTCTGACAGAACAACTTCTGGTAAGTAATATGGAATAGGACTCCGGGTGCCCAGAGGCTGCTGTCCTTCTGAGCAGTGTCTTGGTGGGGTCCTACGCTGATGAGAGAGCAGAGTAGAGCAACTGCAAGACATACAGGAAGCAAAGAAGAACAGGCAACCCGTGTAGAGATCTTGGTGTTTGAAGAAAAGCTAGGAAGTGGGGTGCAGGGTAAGGGGAGCAGCAGGCTGTGTCTATAGAGCTGAGGAAGCCCAAGGACAGAGTTCCCTGAGCCCAGGGGACTTCCAGGGTGTCAGCAGCAAGGGGTTGGAGAGTATCTCAGGGGAGAGAATTCTGTCCTTCTTGGGACAGTCTCCATCAGAGATTGAAGAGCAGGGCCTAGAAAGGCTAGGAGAATTAGAATGAGGGAGGACTGGAGAGTTGTGGAATACATCTATGGAGAAAGTGGGGCCCACGATGTGGAATGGGTGATTCCAGGCAAAATTGGTCCTTGTTGGTCCTATATTGGTCCAGGCTGGAGGCCCCAGCACAGCAACCACCAAAGGGAGCCAAAGTGTCTGAGGAGGTCTGCATCTGATTGAGTCTCATGAGGGTTCCACCCATGGTAAGGGCAGGAACTGGGAGAGGAAAGTTTGTGAGCATAAACATCCTCACTTCTGAAGGGAAGAGGCAGCCATGGCTCACACAGTGACTGACTGTGCATGAACTGGAGCCATGTGCACTGGCTTCCCTGTTTCTGGGATGCTGAAGGCTCTTCCTGCCTTCCATTTTTGTTTTTAACCTGGTAGCTTCATTTATTGAGAAGCTTTGGTGGCTGAGGTGCAGAGGAACAAATTACAGCTGAGAGGAGAGATCTAGAGTGTTCTGTGGTCAACGGTCTCTGAGATCTGATCTGGACACTCAGGCCAGTGTTCCTATTTATCTTACTTAGGTGCAGGCTCCAGAGGGTCAGAATCCTGCATATGACCTGTGTTTTCCAAGAATTTTGCTGTATGCAAGCTCTGGGCAAATTCACTTGGCACTTTACATCCATCTACTGTGCTCTAGATGCCTTGGCTGGATCTTGGGAGAGATCCCCAAATCCCTACCAAGACAGCAGTGACATCATGGCATTATCCTGTAGGGTTCCAGGAATGGATCTTTTTCTTTTTTCCTGTTGATATAATGAATAAGGAGATAGGAAAAACAAGGCCAAACCTTGTTGAAGAGTTGAAGCAGACTCCCTCAGAGAGGGGCAGATCCTAGAAGATGTGGGATATTTTGTTGCTTAGGTTTGTTTCATGGTGCATGAGAGATGCCAATGCACACACATGTAGCAGATCTGGGGCTGGAGAGGTCATTGATCCCCTAGAACTGGTGGCACAGATGTCAGTGGGCCTTAGAAAGGCCCTAGAACTGACACTACAGACAGTTTTGGGCCTCCATGTGGGTGCTGGGAACTAAAATCTGTTCCTCTGCAGGAACAACAAGCACACAACCAATGAGCCATTTATCCTTCACATTTTTTTTAAAATTACACTTATTTACTTGGAGGGGATGTGGCTGCCTTGGTACAGAAGACTGAGGTCAGAACAGCATCTTGGTCTTACACAAGAAACTGGTATCAGGCTTATCCCTCTGTCCCCGGCTTAAACTTTATAGAATATTTCGGTATTGAATCCTACTTATTACTTGATGCTTGTTCCTAGTCCAAAAAGCTGCATACAAGAAGCGTTCTATTAATGTCATATAAACACTAAGTGTCCTGTGAAGTGTACTACCACATGCAGTAGGTGCCCTGTGCATATCTGGAAGGCTGAAAGAGCCAGTCTGCAGGGAAGAGAAGGCTGAGCACTGTCCTATCACTGAGTATAAAGGACTAGACCTCTCTTTATTGTAGGCTCCTGGTCACACTCCAGGTTTTCCTAGTGCAGGATTCATGTTCTATGGGAAACCACTGTGTGTCTTGCAGGAGGAAGAGTGGTGGAGTCCCAGTACCTCAAATATGACAAGCAAACTAAAAAGGTAAAGAAGTCCTTTACTCCTAGAGACCCTGTGAGTGGTTGAGGAGGAGGGCATGTTGTGCACCCACAGTGTGATCCTGTAGGACACATTTGGGGATTTATCAGGTGCCTCTGCCACACCCATGCTTGGACAGGGTGATGAGTCTGGTGAGTGTAGCCTTAGCATATGTCAGTCTCCATGGTCTACATCCCCTGTACCTCTTCACTGCCCTTCTTGTTTTTGGGACCCCTATTTTGTTTGTTCTTCAGGAACACCCCCTGGATAACCCAGGTAGCTCCTAAGGTATGGGAACTGACAGCAGGCATGTGGTATGGATCACAGGCAAAACTGTCTTGGGACATTTTTCAGTCCTACCCAGAATGCTGAGAAAGGCCTCACTTCCATGGAGTTCACTTCTGGAATTTCCTGAGTGATATTTTTATCAGTAGATAACAGGGCATTCAGGTTCCAGATTATCTGTCAAGTTCAGTTTATAATCAGAATGTTCTGTGTTCAGTCTCTGCCTGAACTGTACTCCAAGAAGAGTGTTGGGGGTCAAAATTTCCTGGAGCAGCTTCTAAGGAGACCACACCTGAGGGAAGGGATTCCCAAATGACCCTACAGGCAGCTTCCCAAAAGTTCCTGGTCCATTTAGGCTGCTGTTGAAGATGCCTTGAAGGCATAGGCACAGCACCCTCATGTGTTCACATATGTTTTGGTTCAAACACACTGATGCTGAGTCTTCTCCTGCCCCAGCAGGAGGCTGCTGCATCTGACTGGAGTCTTGAGTATCTGTGTTGTCATGATAACACCTGCAGTTTTCTCCTGGGGTAGAATGAATCTCAGAAGGGCTAGGCAAGTGTGTAGGTCTCTCACTGGCTGATGATTCTTGGAGGGCCTCATCTCCATGTCTTGAGTGAAGGTATAGGGCAGGAGAAAGCCTGGATCTGAAATTCTGTGTTTTCAGATCTCTGGTTTTGGAAGAGAGGTACTCAGCCTGTGTGCATGTGCACATTTATTTGTGTGAATGCACATGTGCGCCTGGGATGAACACCAGCAGTGCTCCTCACCCACTTTACACCTAGTCTGCAAGCAAGCTCTGTGGCTCATTAATTAGTCCAGCAACCCTGCTAATTGAGCACCACCAGAACAGGGATTCACATTTGCTTGAGTGCATGCGTGTGCATGTACATATGTGTTCCCTACTCATATGTGCTTCCTCTGCATATTACCTCAGAGGGATGGTCACAGATAACAGCAATTTTGGAGTAAGATGACACCATGTTCTGGAGCTGCTGCGGAGGCAGCGAGCAGGAGTCAGCAAGAGCATGGCCAAGGCAGACACCTGCCTGGCTTTCAGGCAGGTACAAGGTAGAAATTATGTTCTATTCTTCATTGTTGATTCTTTTTGTGCCCTTTTGCCTGACTGGCACCTGCCTGGAGACTGCTGGCTCCGATGCTGGCCTAGACAGCCAGTGCCATGGCTGATGGATGCCCAGAATGATCCTCAAACTGGGAAAACATCTTTTCTCCAGTCTGAATATACTTGGGTGTTTTCTGCAAGGAGTGGGTTTTAGTTTTCTTTCATCCAGCTTCCTTGTTTTCTTCAGAGGATCACCTGCCCTAGTGATAAAAGAAAAGGGTGTTAACCACAGCACCACCCCCACCATGCTTCTTCTTGATCTATGGTAACAGTCAACATAGAACCATTTCTTTAGGTAGTCCTGTTGCTGTTTCTAAGCTTTGAGAATTTATGCCAGCCTAGTAGTATGTGTAGTCATCCTGGTAACAATACAGGAATTTGGTCCCCAGGCCTCAGCACACAGAAGCACAGACCTCAAGATATGCCTAGGCATTGAAGGAGGTTCAGCAGACATGCTATTAGTTTCCTGTTTCTGATGCATGTGATTGTCCCCCCACTTAAGAAAATATGTCCATTATATAGAAAACTCTTAACCAACTCCAGACCTCTGAGAAAGAACATCAAGGAAAGATGGCTTGACCTCTTAACCTCTGTTCCCATAACAGGATTCTTCATCAGCCAAAGGAGAAAAACCACCTGAGGGAATGAAAGCCAGCAGAATACCTAGGAGAAGAGGTGGGGCCTGGTGTGGATCGGGACAAATGGATGGGTGGAGAAACTGTAGAATCAGGATAGAGGCTGCCAGGCATCCCCCAGAGCAGTGAGGACAACCACACATAGTCATGTTCTTAGGCCAGTCTGATGCAAACTGTCTCTCATTTTGAAGGTAGTGTCGGGGAACTGGAAATTGGAAACTGGCCATCATGGGGTCTCTGTCAGAAAGGATATGGTTCAAGGGTTAATTAAGGGAGCATGGGGCAGAGTGTCTGAGGGAACAGACATATGTCCACAGAACTACCTGCAGATCCAGAGAGCAGGGAGCCAAAGGCCAGGAGCTCCTGCTTGCTGATCCCTTTTAGGGGATCTGCAGAAATTACAGCACAGTGGCACTTGGGAAATGGAGGCAAGATCACTTCAGGGTCTTTGGCCACATGAGAAGATTGAGGCTAGCCATATGCTGTGGCACCAGGAACAACTACCAGCAATGGCAAAATGAAAGATAAAAAATTGGTTTCTCAGCTTTGATACTGCTGACTTGGATGGGTACATACAGTTCACCAAAGTATCAACCAACAGCTGTGGCTCCACCAAAAGTCACAAAGAAGTGGCCCAGCTCTAAAGTCAAATGTGGGCATACATTGCAATGGCTTAGGTCCTGTTTCAACTCAGATGCAGAGCTCTCAGGATCCATAAAAGTCCTGCACACACACACCTGAAAGAATTAGTTCTGGGAGCCTCAATAGGTACTAAGGGGTGAAGGCCACTGCCTCCCTGCCCAGTGGCACTGACCTTGTCATTTTTTTGGGGGGGGGAGAAGAAAGGCAGGTGATGAATACAGGCACTGTTCAGTGCACCATGCAGAAAGGGCATGGCGACATTCCACCAGACCAAGACCTCTCTACTGGACCCCTGCAGGATCTGCAGCAGATCCTGGGCATGATGAATTCACAGGAGCTGCGGCTGACCCTGCTCTCTATAAAGGTGAGCATAGTTCAGCCTCATGTGCACCTCTGTGTCTTCTGTCATCTCTCCACCCCTCCTGACTCAGTCTTGTGCCCCCAGATGCAGAAAAACATGGCTCTGCTGCAGGAGAATGTGGAGAAGTACTTCGCAGCCATGTGCCGTGTGAAAGAGAGGCTGCAGCGCCAGCTGCTTCTCCGACAGAAACACAAAGAGCTGTGTGCTTCCCTTTATGCCCAGGTGGATCTGAGCATGCTCCTGAAGCGCCCAGGGCATACGAGGGAGGGAGATCTGTGCAGAATGTGGTCACCATTTGCACTCTGACCACTCTGCTCAGGATCCTGGTGTTATCGTGGTGCTGTACTAGGAAGATTGGGAGAAAAGGCTCTGTATGGCTTACACTTCCATATCACAGTTTATCACTGAAGGTGGTCAGAACAGGCACTCACACAGGGCAGAGCTCTGACGTAGAGGCCATGAGGGAGTCCTGCTTACTGGCTTGTGCCCGGGCCTTGCTCAACCTGCTTTCTTGTAGAAACCAGGACCACCAGCCCAGGGATGGCACCACCCACAATGGAAAAGATTCTTGTAGCTGGATCTTGTGGAGGCATTACCTCAACTGAGGTTCCTTCCTTTTTGATGTCAACTTGACACACAAAACCAGCTAGTACATATTATGCAAGGACACCTGTATGCCACATGCTGTGCAGGGTAGTCTTTGGCACCTGCCAGCTCAAGGGGTAGGAAAATCAGCTTCTATCCCACCCCAGTGCTTAACACAGTAACCCTTTCCCATCCAGGGCAGGTCAGAGTGGATCCTGTTGCCTGAACAGGCTGGTCCATGAGAATGGAGACATGCAATGCCAGAGCAGTGCTTAGCATACGCAAGGCTTACTCCATCTCACACATAGCTCCTTGTTGTGTGGGTGAACACAGCATGGCTTACTGTGTCTCCTCCCACCTGCAGATTGAGGTGCTGAGGCATCTTCCGCCTGTGAAAAAGCACTTCAAGGGGGAATGCAAGATACCTGGCAAAGCCGTGGACACCAGTCGACACGAGCTGCCCGTGCAGGCTGTCCACGTGGAAGGAAGTGGTAAGGAGCTCCTAGGTAGGCATCTCCATGGCAGGAAGGAACCCTGAAACCCACAGGAGGCATTATGGGTGCCTCAGCTCTGGCTTGGTATCAGAACCCATGTCCTCACCAGTGTGGGTAGTACATGGGCAACTGAGTAAGAGATTCTGTGCCTGGGCTGCTGAGCTCACAACTAGAAGGCACTGGGGGGAATGGTGCTGCACTGGTCCTGAGCTGGGCCCTGTCAGTGAGGTGGGAGTGTCGGTGAGGAGGTCAGTGGCAGAGTCCTGCTGCATGCACTTCGGTGATTCTCTGGAGATGGTTTAGCTGCATAAGGTTTGCTTACTGCTGTCTTACCCTCATGTCTAGAGTTGTGTTCAGGACTTCAAGGACAACTGAAGCCACTGACCCTCAAGTTTCTTCTAGAAGTAGCATAGTGGGACTGGGCACAGTTATATGTCTGAAAGCCCAGCTCTTGGGGACTGAGGCAGTAGGGAATACTTAAAGCTCAGTAGTTAGAGTCCAGCCCAGGCTATACAACAAACCATAAAAGGTACAGTGGCCCACAGCTAGCCTTTCAACAATTGGGGGCTGTGAGATCCAGGATAGCATGAGCTAGGAAGTGAGAGCTAGTGTCCTAAACCGGGCACAGTGTTGAGCTGGAACCTGCAGACATGTTAGATAAACTAAACTCCTCATAGCTGATGTCCTGGACCCAACACTGACCTGTGCACTGACTGACAAGGGGAAGACAGAACAGTAGGCTGCATATACTGCAGACAGACACATGCAAGTAGTAGGGATTTGAACCCTAATGCCTTTGCTTGGTTGCATGCGTGGTGCATGTCTGGACCTGGGAAACTGAAGGCTGTGAGAGCATCAGCACCTCCCACCACTGCTGCAGGTACCAGAAGCTTGGTACTTTTAATGTGCTGTCAGGAATGACAGGGCGCAATGGAAGAACAGGATGAGAGAGAGCAGGAGGGCAGCTGGCAGGCTGGATCCTCAGCTCACTTGGCTCACAGGAAGCCAACCTTGGCAGCTGTGTGTGCAGGCCATTCCTCTGCACTCTAGACCTGGGCATTCTCTTTTCCGCCTGTGCCCTTGGCTCTCACACTTGCAAGGGACAAGTGAGATTTCTGCTGAAGTGCCTCTCTCACTTTCCACTTTATCTCTAGAAGTGAGAGAAGAGCCAACGCCAACATCACCCTCAACCCCAACCCCATCCCAACCTGACATATACAAATAATGCTTTGGGAGCAGAGACCTGCTATAATGACTTTTGTCTCCACAGATGACTTGGAGCCAGCCCTAAGGACAACCCAGCAGCTCCTGTGTGATCTGAGCATCTGCTCCCCAGGAGTCAGCTCCCAAGATCCCGGAGCCAGCACTAAGAAGACTGGAGCCAGCGCAGTAGAGCCTGGGGCCTGCACGGGGGAGCATCGGGCCACTGCTCAGGTGCCTGGAGCCAGCCCACAGGAGCCTGAGTCCAGCATGGGGGAACCTGGGGCCAGCTCACTGGAGCCTGGAGCCAGGGCATGGGAGCCTGGAGACAGCTCAATCCTGGATAGTCTGCTGAAGGAAATGAAGGCACAGCTCACTAAGAGAGACCTGGAGCTCAGCAGGTATGGGACTCATCTCCTTCTCTAAACTCCCTCCCCCTATTTCTTTTATTATGATCCTCCAACTTTTTTTTCTTTTGAGACACTGGGGATGGAACCCCACCCAGTTGGGATCTCAGATGAAAGCTCCTTCTGTCTGCCATTGAAATTATAGAAATTCTCCTGCTTCAGCTGCAGACATCTATAACACCAGGAATACACCACCATAACCACACCAGGAATACACCACCATAACCACACCAGGAATATACCACCATAACCACACCAGGAATACACCACCATAACCACACCAGGAATACAACACCATAACCAACTATTGCAGGTTGGAATTTTGTTGCATGCATGCACCTGTGTGTGTGTGTGTGTGGAAGAGGGAGAGATCCAGAGAGAGAGGAAAGACAGAGAAGAGAGTATGTGTGTGTATGCTGTTTGGGCACATACATGATACCAGGACATTAGCGTAGAGGGCAAAGGAGTTTTGAGTCTGTTCTAGCATTGTGGAGAGACTGGATCCCGAACTCTTGCTTGCTAGGCATGACAGCATAAGTCTGCCATTTCAGCTACTTAGAAGGCTATGTAAGATCAATTCAGGGTCAGCCTGGGGAATGAGGATTCTTTCTGAAGTAGTAAAAACAGAGTGGACTGTGGGGATGGAGAAATCTCAGAGTCAAGATTTCGAACTTAGTAGGCATTAGATCCTGGTCTGTCTCCGGCAAAATGAACACACACAGCACATGTGGACATATACTCATGTCCACCAACTTTACAGCCAATTCAAACATTGTACCCAGCCTCACAGCATTTGCTTGATGCCAAACACACTTATACTTGTAAGATGGCTCATCAAATAAGCCCAGAAATCCTGACTTCAGTCCCAGGACTGACATGAAAAAAGAGAACAACTCCTGTAAGCATCCTTTTACCTCCTCAGGCAAGATGTATTTTTTTGCACCACACACAAATTCACATAGTTTTTTAAAATTGTTTTTCTAGGGCCCCATTACAGTTTTGGCTACAAGCAAACTTGTCCTTTATCTTTCTCTGTCCACAGACTTGTCCAAGAAGTGGAGGAATTCTCTTCAGAGGCCAGTAAGGAGGCAGAACTGACTAACTAGAATGTCTGTGAAGAGGCACGGGGCTTTCTCACCAGCTGCCAGTGATACTTCAGTCCAGATGCTGGCAGGGACCACAGTCCCTCCCAGGACAGCAGACCCAACCCCTGATTTCCTCAGGCAGCCTGTCTGACCACCAGTGAATACCAGGCTACCACCTTTCCCTTCTGTAAATAAATAAATGCAACTGTCTATTTTCGCAGAATGAGAGCCTGAGAGCCAACTCACTGGACTGAACCCACAGGATTGTTCTCTCTAACTATCCCCATGTTTGTCTTGAAGCTTCTATCCTCCCTACAAATAATCTTCCAGACTGGCTGACTCCACTTTGTTCTTTTGAGGGGATTTCTCTTCTAAGCCTCATACTAACCTTGGCAGTACGTTCTGAAGGGCCCTAAGGGGCTTTCACCAGCTTTATACCCACCTGACTCAAGTCAAGACTAGCCCAAGTATCATCTTCCCTCCTCAGGTCAAGGATAGGCCAAGATCCATTCTCTGCCCACAGTTCCCAGGAGGAGCAGGAACATTCTTGAAAAACTGCAGAATGTACTGATAGTCACTGTTAGGGGAAGGAGGAAGAGAGTGGGGGGCATATGGCCCATGGAGGTGCGGCAATGCCTCTGATTACAAGGATTACAAGGAGCTGCAGTGAGCCTATGAAGTAAAGTCCAGATGAGCTGGGCATGGAGGGGCATTCCTACACACACACACACACACACACACACACACACACACACACACAGAGTGTTTCTCTGTGGAGTCCTGGCTGCACTGGAACTTGCTCTGTAGATCCCACTGGCCTCAAACTCAGATCCAATTGAGAGCTGAGATTAAGGGCATGAGTCAACATCTCTTGCCTAGGTAGGGCACACCCTTGATCCTAGCACCCAGTAAACAGAACAAGGTGGGTCTCTGTGAGTTCAAGGCTGGCAGTTCAGGTACAGATACCCATCCTTATTGCCTTCATAAATCTCAAAACAAACAAAACAACAATAACAATATGTGTTGGAACTGGGGTTATAACTGAGCGGCAGACGGCTTGCCTGGCATTCAGAAGGTCTTAGGTTTAGTCTCCAGTACTGAAACAGAAAGACCTGGGGGAAATGGCAAAGCAGTTAAGAGCACTTACATCAACTACTTATAAGCCCTGTTCCAGGGGGATGACACCCTTTGACTTCTGAAGGCACCCATATGCACATACATAAATTCGAAGGCACACTTACATACAAATAGATAAAATTGTTCTTAAAACAGAAACAAAAATATATTGTACATATTGAATTATACCCCAGTCTTTGGAGCTGTTGGGGTAGCAACCAAAGCTTTAAAAGCTCTTTGTTCGTGCACTAAAGCACTGGCAAATAACATTGAGAATTAGGCTTGCCTGGCTAATTTCACCTACCACCTTAGTTAGAAACGCTTTTTATCTTGGTATATGAACTTTGTACAATTGTATAAGACTCATGTAAGAAGAATACTAAGTTATTGAACTAAATATTTATGTAGAATGAACAAAAAAATATTCAAATAAAAATAATGACCACAAAACTTATAATAAACTTTTTAATACATAGCTTTAGTACTCCCCTGAGTGTAAATTTGTGGCCTTATTTCCCATAGATAACAGAAAGAAGAAACCACCTTTTAATATGGCTTATCAAAATGTTTTTAAATATTTTTTTCTTGTGGGAAGCAGACACATGCCTCCATCCCTAACCCAGAAGTTACCTCCAGTAGAGAGACATTTGCAGATGAGAAGTTAGTTTTCTCCAAGGGCATCTCACTAGGGAAACAAATCATTCTTAAGGGCAGGCCACATGCCCAGCGGTAGAAGACCAACAAGAAACAGACTCAATGGCATCTTTGGAGGGTCCTTGTCTTATAATGTGTAGTCAGAGTATGTTGGTCATTCCTACTTTACCTGTCTTTTGTGAATACATTATTGCTTTCAGTTTTGGGTCTTTACAGGGTTTCTATGTGTATTAATATATGTGTGTCTGCATAGAGATGTGTTTTTGTGCTTTTTCCTTGGCTATTTTTCCTGCTTGGTTGTTTTGTCAGACTGATTTGATTTTGAGTTGTCTTGTTTTATTTTAATTCCTTAGATGCCTGTTTTCTAAGGAGAAACTAAAAAGTCTGGATAAGAGAGGTGACAAGGAGAGACAAGAAGGAGTAGGGGTAGGGGAACCATAATCAGAATATATTGTGTGAAAAAAAATCTTTTTTCAATAAAGAAAATTTTTTGTGATTTATAGTTTTGAATTATTTTAGATTTGTGACTTATAAACAACATTAACAGGTATCTGTATAAAGTTATTGTGGAATTTGAGAATTCTTCTTTGGAGATCCTTACATGTAAGACATTGTAAGTGATTATTTTTTTCAGTGATTGGTATCAGATCTTTAACTGGTAGCATTCTTCAGATGTTTTCTAATTGACATAGCTTAAAAAAAAGCACCATTTCATGCTAGGCATCTATTTTGGTACCCACCAGCCATTCATTTGTCTGACTCTCATCACTCAAAGATGAGTTCTCAGTAACCCTGACTCATTGAACCACCCAAAGAGTACAAGGTACAACTATCTACTTGTTAGAATATAACTGCTTTTTTTTTTTTTTTTTTTTTTTTTTTTTTTTTTTTTGGATAACCACAGCTTGTTTTGAGTTGCCTTGACATTTAAGCTTGGCAGCACAGAACAGCCTTTGTTTGCTTGCAATAGATATTGAAGATCTTATGGGTTTCACTTTTTGAAAACTCTTCCCATATTCTTCCTCCATGGAAATCTCAAACTTGGCTCTGACATTGTTTATCCTGTTACCAGCTAATAAATCTGCTAATTATAATTGAGTAGAGTATATTATTTTATTCCCAGTAACTTCACACAAGCCCTATAACAGTAAGGATGCATTACTCTATACTACTTGGCCTCTCTCAGGTTCCCCAAAGCTTAAACTTCCTCAATTTCAGGGTAAATCCTCCTTTTCACCAGATCCAGATTTCTAGTCACAACCTGCAGAGAGGTTCAGTGGATTGCTACCCAACAGAAACACCCTTTTCTGGGTGGATGGGACAGAGGGCATTGCCTACTCTACTTGACTGATGTGCTCTCCTCACCTGTGAGGGCAGAGTGTGTCCAGACCCGCACACTGCTATGGAGACCGCCACTGGTTTCTGAATAGTTGATTTGCATGCAGCCTCAAACTCAGCATCACTGCCCTCTATGGAAGGTTAGTTGAATTCCACCAGCAAGCCTGGTTTCAAACTCCCACTTTCCAAGTAGCAATCGTACCCCAGGCTTTTTCAGGCTGCTCACTGGGTATGACTACAGAAAAGGTGAAACTGCCTTAGGTAAAACAAAAGCTTCTTTGTCCCTAAAGAAGGTTGGATGAGGAATAAAAACATTCCAGGTGTCTTTGTGAACAACAATGCTGGCTGTCCAGAGTAAGATAATGAAGAAACAGTTAAAAATAGGAAGTTGAAAATAAATGTAACTGCGGGAGACTGGAGGGATGGCTCAGTGGGTGAGGTGCTTGCTGTGAAAAATAAGAGAGTATGTCTGCAACCCCAGCACTAGAGAGATATGGGGGGAGGAGAAAGACAGAGACTAGCTGACATCAGCAGCGTGATGGTCAACCAGTCTAGCTAACTTGAGAAAGCTCCAGATTTCGTACTAGACCTATCTTTAAAAGCAAAATCAAAAACACTGGAGGGATGCAAGAGCAGTGGCTGCTCTTCCAGCTCTGGGTTCAGTTCCCAGCACCCGCATGGGAGCTCACAGCTGTCCTGTAACTCTACTGCAGAAGATCTAACACCTTCACACAGACATACTTGCAGATAAAACACCAACACACATAATATAAATAAATATATGATAAAAGGACCCTAAAAACCAGCCATCACAACAAAACCAAGCAATGACAATGAAAGGAATTGGAGATGCAGAAGATATGTGGCTTCAGCCTCTGGCCTCCAGACCAACACATGTAACACACAGACACAAGGAAGATTTGGATAACAGTGGATAAAGTAAGGTATATATGTAAAGTGTTAGAAATGAGTACTGTCTGAAGACTGTATTTGGTCTAAATGATTATGTATTAAGGGGGAAAAATCACATAGCTTCACCTTGTGCTGCATCATGTCTATTTTAAGAGTTCCATTGCTGTGACAGACACCCTGACTAAGAAAACTCTTATAAAGGACAACATTTAATTGGAGCTGGCTTACAGTTTTAGAGGTTCAGTCCATTATCATCATGGTGGGACACATGGTAGTGTGCAGGCAACATGGTGTTGGAGAACAGCTGAGAGTTCTACATCTTGATCCAAAGGCAGCCAGGATGAGGCTGGACTTGTTTCACACTGGGCAGAGCTTGAGCATTTAAGACCTCAACGCTCCACCCCCACAGTGGTATACTTCCTTGAACAAGCTCACACCTTCTAATAGTGCCCTTTCCTATGGGTCAAGCATTCAAACATATGAGTCTGTGGGGACCAAACCTATTCAAATCAACATGGTGGCCAGTGTAAGAATGCAATTACCAAGACTGAAAGAGAATATGTATAATTGAAAGAACTCTACTCACAATGGCAAATCTCCAAACTATAAATGAAAATAGCATTATTTTCTGAAATCAATAAGATAAAATGGTATTAAAATGGGATGAATGTATAACCAGCATCATCTGCAAATTAAATATGTACAACTTAGTGATTTGCTAATTTTTTCTAACATTTTGAGAAGATATAAATGCCTTCTTTTTAATAGCAGGCCTGCAATTAAAGTATGTAATTTCAAAGAACTTAATATTGTTTATTCATTGGAGAGTGGAGACAAGTCTCTCCTTCAGAGTCATTTGATGTAAAAATCAATGTCAATGTCTGTATCTCTAACTATTAAGAGCATGGTTTTTAGCTTGTGTCACCCTTTGCTTATGGGAGAACAATTTAATATTACTTTTAGGTAAAGGACAGACAGGAAAAGATTGATCTTCAAAAACAATTCATGGAAACAAATTGCACATTATAAATCATTCATAGGCAGTGCACTGTAAAAACAGAGACTTGGAAAAAGCCCTCTCTCATTCCAGTATGAACACAGAGCACATCTTACATTTACAGCGAAACCTGGAAAAGTATTTTTAATTGCCGGGTACTAAGTTAGATGTGATGGTGAATGTCAGTACCCCAGTCTGTACTCAGGAGATAGAGACAGGAGGATCATCACAAGTCTGAGATCAACCTTGCCTGTTGAACACAACAACAAAGTTGACTGGCTTACACAACAACAAAGTATTCCCCTACTTCTGAAAGCAGAAAGCTCAAGACTGACATGTGAACAGGGCTAGCAAGGCTTCCTTATCTCCATTATACTGTGTCTTTATGTGGCCGCCTTCTGTGCCTGTGAACTCCTGGGGTTTATCTTCAGGACCAAATACTCTCTTCTGTTTTAAGATAAATTAAACTATGGCCCCCTTAAAGACTCCACCCTACCTTAATCTCCTTTAAAATGGTATCTCCAAATATAGCCAAAATCTGAGGTATCCAGGCTGAGAGGTTCTGGCATAGAGATTTAAGGGATGCAGATGTGTCCATAACAAAATGAAATGGCTGCTTCTGAGGTTACCTGGGGGGTCTGGGAAAATGCTTCTTAGAGAATGTTTGCTCATTCCTGAATCTGTGGTGTAGGTATGTCAAAACACAAATCAGGTGGCAAGGGCCCCTAGAACCCACCAGGGGTCATAAAGGTAAATAGTAAAATTCAGGATCTGGTGCTAATTCAGGATTTTAAGAGTCTCCCAATATGTAGGATTTCAGAGTCACACTGATTCATTTTTCTAAACAGTAAATCAGTATTTCAGGGTTGCAAGTTACTCTCCACAACATCAGAGAAGACTAAAGTTTCTTTAAATTACATAACAAGGACCTTACAAGACCCCTAGCTTTAACCCTATATTACTAAATTCGAAACACTTAGCGACTTCTGTGTCTATCCTAGTCAAATTGAGCAGAAAATTGAGTAATTACTTGTTTGCTTACATTGTACAAACAATTGTCTTAATAGTAAACTTTGTTTAGCTCTTGTGAATTTGATTCCTGTCTGACTTCAATAGCATGTCTGTTTAGGTTCAGAACATTTAAAGAGACTATTTTGATGCAGTGTTATAGATTTAGCTCTTTTGCTGTCAAAAGCACTGACATATTTTTAAGACACATGGTAAAAAATATTCTATTAAACTTATAGCTTTAAAATTATGTTGGAGGACTGAGGAAATGGCTCCGTAGTTACAAACCCTGGCTGCTTTTCCAGGAGACCCAGGTTCAATTCCCAGCACCCATATGGCAACTCATAAATGTCAGTAACTCAAGATCCAAGGAATCCAATATCCTCACACTGACAAAACATGCAGATAAAGCACTAATGCACATAAAATTAAAAAATCATTTAAAAATGTATGTAAGTGGCCAATAAGATGGCTCATCAGGTAAAGGTGCCTGCAGCCAAGTTCAATGATGTGAGTTCAAGGCTCAAAACCCACAGGACAGAAAAGACCTAGGCCCCACAGACTGTCTTCTGACCTGTACATGTGTCTTATGTGGCACTCGTGGGCACACCTGAGCAAGCACAGTGTATACACACAAAGTAAAGAATGTAGATCTGTGTCCAGAGCCAGAGCTGGACACTGCCATTGGGACACACAGTCTGCTCAGAGAGCTGAGCACCCAAAGGAGACTCAGGAGCACTCTCTCCTGATACCACAGAGAGAGACCTCCGGGAAATCTCAGGGCACAGGTATTGAAGTACTGCCTGGGTCTGGAATCCTTTGGGACTCCATCTGTGCCCAGAGGTAAAGCTCAAAATTAACCGCATGCTCATAGAGAGCTGAGCACCCAGGACCAATATCCCTCTGGAGCCTATGAATCCTAAGATGAACAGGAGAGTAAGCTACAATCAGAGACAAGATCAACTAATATCAAAGACAACAAAATGGCAAGAAGCAAGCACAAGAACCTGAGAAACAGAAACCAAGACAACCTGGCAACATCAGAACCAAGATCTCCTACCACAGCAAGTACTGAATAACCCAACACACCAGAAAATCAAGTTTTAGACTTAAAACCATTTGTCCTGTTGATGCTGGAGGACCTCGAGTACCACATGAATAACTCCCTTAAAGAAATACAAGTAGAAGCCCTTAGAGAAACATCAGAAAACACAAGTAAACAAGTGAAGGAATTGAACAAAAGCATCCAGAATCTAAAAAGAGAAATAAAAACATTAAAGAGAAACAAAAGGTAAGCAACCCTTGAGATAGAAAACCTAGGAAAGAGGTCGGGAGTCATAGAAACAAGCATCGCCAACAGAATAAAAGAGATGGATGAGAGAATCTCAGAAGATACCATAGAACTCATTGACACAACAGACAGAGAAAATACAAAAACCATAAAGCTCCCAAACCAAAACATCCAGGAAATCTAGGAAACAAGGAGAAGACCAATCCTAAGGATAATAGGTGTATAAGAGAGTGAAGACTCCGAACTAAAAGGCCCAGTAAATATCTTCAGCAAAATTATAGAAAAAAACTTGAATAACCAAAAGAAAGAGATAACCAGGAACATACAAGAACCCTACAGAACACCAAATAGATTGGAACAGAAAACAAATTCCTTCCAACGCATAACAGTCAAAACACCAAATGTTCAAAACAAAGAAAGTACACTAGAAGCACAAAGTAAGGGAAAAAGAACAAGTAACATATACAGGCAGACCAATCAGAATTACACCAGAATTTTCAACAGAGACTATGAAAGCTAGAAGATCCTGAACAGATGCCATGCAGACCTTAAGAGAACACAAATGCCAGCCAAGGCTACTGTATTCATCAAAATTCTCAAGTACCATAAATGGAGAAACCAAGATATTTCAAGACAAAACTAAATTTACACAAGATCTGAACACAAATCCAACCCTACAAAGAATAATAGATGGAAAACCCAACACAAGGAGGGAAACTACATTCTAGAAAAAGCAAGAAAATAATCTTTTTGCAACTAAACCAAAAGAAGACAATCACACAAAAATAATTCTACCCACAACAACAAATTAGAAGTAAACAACAATCACTATTCCTTAATATCTCTTAACATCAATGGACTCAATTCCCCAATAGAAAGACATAGACTATCAGACTGGATACAAAAATAGGACCCAGCATTTTGTTGCATACAGGAAGCTCATCTTATCAACAAAGGAAGGGACTACCTCAGAATAAAATGTTGGAAACAAACCTTTCAAGCAAAAGGTCCAAAGAAACTAGTTGGAATAGCCAACCTAATCAGGAATAAAATAGATTTTCAATGAAAAGTCATCCAAAAAGGCAAGGAAGGACACATTTAACTCATCAAAGGAAAAATCTATCCATATAAATTCTCAATCCTGAAAATCTGTGCTTCAAATACAAGGGCACCCACATTCAGAAAAGAAGCTCTACTAAACCTCAGAGCATATATTGCACACACACAGAATAATAGTGAGAGACTTCAACACCCCACTCTCATCAATGGACAGATCACAGAAGCAGAAACTTAACAGAGACACAGTGAAACTAATAGCAGTTATGAACCAAATGATTTTAATAGAACAAAAAAATATATAGAGCAAAACAATATACCTTCTTCTCAGCACCTCAGGGCACCTTCTTCAAAATTGACCATATAGCTGGTCACAGAATAGTCATTAACAGATATAAGAACATGAAAATAATACCATGCATCTTACCAGATCACTATGCACTAAGGCTGGTCTTCAATAATAGTAACAACAACAACAACAGCAACAATATAAAGCCCACATACACATTAAAGCTAAACAATGCTCTACTCTATGATAGCTTGGTCAAAGAAGAAATAAAGAAAGAAATCTAAGCCTTTTTAAAATTTAATGAAAATGAAGCCACAACATACACAAACTTGTGGGATACAATGAAAACAGTGCTAAGAGGAAAGCTCATAGCACTGAGTGATTCCAGAAAGAAACTAACAACTTGACTGAACACCTGAAAGCTCTAAAATGAAAAGAAGTAGATACACCCAAGAGGAGTGGACATCAAGAAATAAACAAACTCAGAACTGAAAACAACCAACTAGAAATAAAATGAACTATACAAACAAGCAACGAAATCAAAAGCTGGTTCTTTGAGAAAAGCAACAATATTGATAATATTAATAATAGTCCATTAGCTAGACTAACTAGAGGGTGGAGAGTATCCAAATTAACAAAATCAGAAATAACACGGGAGACATTATAACAGAAACTGAGGAAAATCAAGAAATCATCATATCCTCCTATAATAACCTTTATTCAACCAAACTAAAAAATCTAGATGCAATGGACAATTTTCTAAAGAGATACCAGTTATCAAAGTTAAATCAGGATCAAGTAAATCATCTAAATAACCCCATAACCCCTAAAGAAATAGAAGTAGTCATCAAAAGCCTCTGAATTCTATCAGACCATCAGAGAAGGCCTAAAACCAAAGCTCTCCAAAGTAGTCTACAATATAGAAACTGAAGAAACACTACCCAATTCATTCTTTAAAGCCACAATTACACTCATACCTAAACCAGACAAAGGTCTTGCAAAGAAAGAGAACTTCAGGCTAATTTCCCTCATGAACACTGATGCAAAAATACTGAATAAAATTCTTGCAAACCGAGTTTAAGAACACATCAAAATGATCATTCACCATAATCAAGTAGGCTTCATCCCTGGGATGCAGGGATGGTTTAACATATGGAAATCAATCAACGTGATCCAACATATAAATAAATTCAAATTATAGATAAAAAAGCACATGGTCATCTCAATAGATGCTGAGAAATCATTCAACAAAATTCAACACATCTTCAAGTAAAAAGTCTTGGAAATAGCAGGAATCCAAGGCCTATACCTTGACATAATAAAAGCAATATACAGCAAACCAATAGCCTACATCAAACTAAAGAGTGAGAAACTAAAATCAGGGACTAGACAAGGCTGCTCACTCTCCCCCTACCTATTAAAATAGTACTGGAAGTCCTGGATGGAGCAATAGAGAGCAAAAGAAAGTCAAAGGGATACAAATTGGAAAGAAAGAAGTAAAAAATATCACTATTTGCAGATGACATGATTGTGTACTAAAGTGACCCCAAAAATTTCACCAGAGAACTTCTACAACTGATAAACAACTTCAGCAAAGCAGTTGGATATAAAATTAACTCAAACAAATCAGTAGCCTTCCTCTACTCATAGGATAAACAGGTTGAGAAAGAAATTAGAGAATTGACACCTTTCACAATAGTCACAAAGAATATAAAGTACCCTGGTGTAACCCTAACCAACCAAGTGAAGTATCTTTTTGACAAGAACTTCAAGTCTCTGAAGAAGGAAATTGAAGAAGATCTCAGAAGGTGGAAAGATCTCCCATAGTCATGGATTGGAAAGATCAACATAGTAACAATGGTCATCTTGCCTAAAGCAATCTACAGGTTCAATGTAATCTCCATCAAATACCAACTCAATTCTTCATAGAGTTAGAAAGAGCAATTTGCAAATGCATTTGAAATAACAAAAAGCCCAGGAAAGCAAAAACAATTCTCAAAAATAAAAAAACTTCAGGGGGAATCACTATCCCTGACCTAAAGCTACATTACAGATCACTCATGATCAAAACTGTATGTTATTGGTAGAGCAACAGGCAGGTAGATCAACGGAATAGAACTAAAGACCCAGAAATGAACCCACATATTTATGGTCACTTGATTTTTGATAAAGGAGCTAAAAACTTTCAATGTAAAAAGGATAGCATCTTCAAAAATTGCTGGTTCACCTGGCAGTCACCAGGCAGAAGAATGCAAATCAATCCTGTCTTATCTCCTTGTACAAAGCTTATGTCTAAGTGAATCAAAGACCTCCATGTAAAACCAGGTATACTGAACCTAATAGAAGAGAAAGTGGGGCAAATCTTAGAACACAGAGACACAGCAAAAATTTTCTGGTCCAGAACAGCAGTGGTTTATGCTCTAAGATGAAGAATTGAGAAATGAGACCTCATAAAATTGCAAAGCTCCTGTAAGGAAAGAACACCACCAACAGATTGACAAAAGATCTTTACTAATCCTACATCTGACAGAAGGCTAGTATTCAAAATATACAAAAGAACAAAAACAAAAACAAAAACAAAAACAAAAACTCAAGAAGTTAGACTTCAGAGAATCAAAATAATCCTATTAAAAATGAGGTACAGAGCTAAACAAATAAGTATCAAGTGAGGGATACTGAATGGCTGAAAAGCACCTAAAGAAGTGTTCAACATCCTCATCATTAGAGAAATGCAAAGAAAAGCAACCCTGAGATTCTGCCTCACACCAGTGAGAATGGCTAAGATCAAAAACTCTGGTGACAGTATAAGGTGGAGAGGATGTGGAGGAAGAGAAACACTCCTGTATTGTTGGTGAGTTTGCAAGAAAATTGGACATAGTACTACCTGAGGACCCACCTATCCAACTTCTCAGCATATACCCAAAAGATGCTCCAGCATATAACAAGGACACATGTTAAACCATGTTCATTGTAACCTTCTTTATAATAGCCAGAAGGCCAAAAAAAAAAAAAAAAAAAAAAACTGGGATCCAGGAGGACTGTATTGAAGCCTCTCACCATCCACTGGGCTTTACCCGGGTGCCATAGCACCAACAGGTGAGATTACGGAAGTGAGTTTGAATACATAGACAAAATTTAAATTTTTACACCTATTTTTAAAAATTTGGGGTGATTTTTTTTTCTTTCTTTTTTTTCTCTTTTTATTTCTCCAGACAGTATTTCATATAGCTCAGGTTGGTTTTAAACTCACAATGTAGCCAAAGATTGGATGTGATGGCACATGTGTTTCCCTATTACCTATGAGGCAGGAAGAAACAACTGATTCTCTGTAAGTTCAAGACCAACTTGGTATGGTCTATGCCTCTAGGCTTCCAGGCAGGGCTACATAGTGAGACTCTGTCTAATGTGTAGTGTTTATGAAGTGTGAATTGTACTATAGAAGCTATGGAAGCTTCACTGTCTTCCTACAGCGCAGTATGAGAATTGGAAGGATGGCATTCAACTCCTTTGTGGGAGTTTAGGTTAATTTTCAAGCATAGGGATCTTTTGAGATAGATATTGAATGATAGGTGGGATTTTTTTTTTTTTTTTAGATAGATTTTTTCCCCCGTAAGGCCCTTGAGCACTATGGCCAGCTAGTAATCTTTACTGCAGAAGCTAAGCTTTTAAGGGCAGGAGTCTAAAGAGAATAGGACCTGAGGAGATGCCTACTTGTCATACTAGTTACAGTGGTTATTAAAATTTCCCTTTTTATTAATTGAGAATTTCATACATTCATATACGTGTTTTTATCAAATAAACCCAGAGTAAGTTCACTATTACCTGTATGTCAGATCTTGGTCGCATCTCTGAAGAAAACTGATTGTCCCTCCTCCAGTTGCTATCGCTTGCTAGTAGCTTGTTACCTAGGTGTGGGACCTCATGAGTGTAACCCTGTGCCCGTTCTGAGAGTTTGGGCTGCTTTGATCTTGTGCAGATCTCAACAGTTATTCATCTGAAACTTAGAACCCTATTGTACTAGGGCTTTTAAATGTTAGATATTATCTAGTTTAACTTTTCATCCAAATTCTCTCTAATAATTGGATGAACCGTTGGTGTCTTGTTTGTGCCAGGGTCTCATTTAGTCCAGGCAAACCTCGAACTAGATATGTAGCAGAAGCTGACCGCTAACTCCAGATCCTTCTATCTTTACCCTTAACATGTTCCGGTTATACACATTGCATCACCACGGCCATCCCCAGTGCCTTTTTCAGTGTCTTCTTTGACAGAGAAGTCACAGAGACATGGAGTACCCCTACCTGATAGTTGCTTTCTTTTGGACGACTCAGTCTTTTTAGTTACTATTGTGTGTGTGTGTGTGTGTGTGTCACAGTGTGTGGGGGTGGCTCAGAGGACAACTTACAGGAATTAGTCCTCTCCTACCACATGTGTCCCCCTGGCCTTCACAGGTACCTGCATGCATGCAGGGCACATAAACCCACCCAGATATACACACTTACAAATAAATTAATCACAAATGGTTGAGGAAAAAAATGAATTCCTTATGCTATTCTTGCTGAACTATGGTGTTTTCACTGTAAATTTACAAAAAGAAAACTTAAGCAGGCAATGGTAATCTCAGCACTCTGGAGGTAGAGAGGCAGTTAGATGTCTGAGTTCAAAGCCAGCCTGGTCTAAAGATAAGTTCCAGGACAGCCAGGGCTACACAGGAAAAAAAAAAAACAAAAAACAAACAAAAGATCTCCAGAAACTTAAAAATGATGTCATGTCTCAGGGTCTCTCAAATATCTTTGCGTATGAGTAAAGTGTATGTTTGTACAGGTATCCTTGCTCATGCATGTCTAGTGAAGGTCAGAGGTATTTTCCTCTATTGCTCTCTCTTGTCTTTTGAGATAGGATCTCTTGCTGAACCATTTCAGCTAGGCTGACAGTCCAGAGACCTCAGGATCCATTTGTGTCTGCTGTCTCAGTACGGGGCTGCACAGATACACTCTATCATATCCAGTTTTTCTATGGGCACTGGTGGTCTGAACTCAGGTTTTCAAGCCTGCACAGCAAGCAGTTTACCCTCTGGGACACCTTCCCAGCCCAGCCTATATTTATTCATGTCTTCTCTACTTATCTGTTGTGTGTGACTTGTGTGTGCCTGTGCATCACGATGAACATGTGCTGGTCAGAACACAACTTGTAGGCATCAGTTCTTCCTCTCCATGGGTTCCGAGGGCCAAAGACAGGATGCTTCTTGGCCTTAAGTGCCCAACCAGGCCATCTTGTCAGCTCCTGTTTTATCTTCCTTTAAGACAAGGCTCATGGAGTGCTGGCTTTCCTGGAACTCACTAAATAACCAAGGATGACCTTGAACTTTGGGTCTCCCTGAGACCTCCCCTCGGCCAGGATTCCAGATGTACACCATCCTCCTTGGTTTGATTTATGCTGTGTTGGAAAGCAAACTCATGGCTTTGTACATGCTAGACAAGTACTCTGCCAAGTGAGTTATAGTCTCAGACCAAATACCTTGTAAAACTTGAAAACACTGTAGCTATAGAGATGTTGCAAGGACAGCATAAAGGAGCCATTTATTTCTGGAATCATTGGTAATAAGTTGTTGAGCCTGCAGTCCCTGAATTCTTTACCATATATTTCCAGTAAGAGTAATCATAACATGACAAAGCTATCAAAGTCACAGAAGTGGAAATGTCGCATTATTACTTTCTAATCCTCAGCCATATTCAAATGTTGCCAGTTGTTCCAGTAATGCCCTTGATAGAAAAGGATTTAGTTCAAAAATTGTTATGAATAGCTACACCCTTCCTTAGTCTCCAAGTCTAAAGTAGTTTTTGAACCTTTGGTTTTTATGTCTTTTTAAAGCTTTTTTTGTTTTGATACTTGAAAATTACAGGGCACTTATTTCTGTTTGCTTTTCTCTAACATTATGATAACATTTGAACTGGTTTTGGGTTTTTATTGTTTGTTTGGTTGCTTGGGTTTTATTTTCCCCCGCAGAAGCATAACAGGCATGCATTCTCACTGATTCTGGTCAGGCAGTATATGATTTTGATTTGTCTTATTACTGTTATTGTTAATATATCACTAATCTATCAAATCTTTCCCTGTAAAGTTAATTTTTTCTTCCCTTTTTGCATAATTGAAATTATGTAGTTCTAATTCTTTTCTACTTTTCTCTTTTACATGATTTTGTTTAATTCTCTTCTAGTTTACTATTTCTTCCCTCTACTTTCTTCTTCATTCTATTCTTAATAATTAAATTGCTCCCTGCTTCCTTTCCCCTCTCCAACTCCCACCATGTCCCATCACTTTCTCCCTTAAGTAGGTGTCCTCTTTTTAATTGCTGTTACATATACACTCACATACTCGACTGCATGTGTATCCTGCTTTCTTTTGAAAACAGTCTCATTGAGTGTATGCCTACCTTGAACTCATTCTGTAATGCAGTAAAGACTAGCTGTGAGCTCCTAATTCTTGTGCTTCATTCTCCTGAATGCTCGGCTTACAGGCCTGACCCACCACGGCTAACTACCATACCATTTCTTTAGCCATTTCTGAAATAATATTTTTTAGACTTCACTATCAATTCAGTTTTTTCAAATGCGCACCTCCACAGCTTAGTAAGTGTCAATAGTTGTACTTTTGTATCCTTTTTTAAAAAAGATTTATTTATATATCTTATGTGAGTACACTGTCACTGTCTTCAGACACACCAGAAGAGGGCATCAGATCTCATTACAGATGGTTGTGAGCCCCATGTGGTTGCTGGGATTTGAACTCAGGACCTCTGGAAGAATAGTCAGTGCACGTAACTGCTGAGCCATCTCTCCAGCCCTTTGTTAGTCTTTTTATTTATCTATTTTTATTATTTTTAATTGTTTATATATCTGTCTTGTCTGTCTCACTGCCTGCCCATCTGCCTGCTTGCCTGACTCTGTTTTTGTAAATATGTACATATGGCTCCAGATGCTTATAGAGGCCAGATGTGTCACATTCTCCTGGAGCTGGTTGTGAGTCACCAAAAATTGGGTACTTAGGAGTTGAACTCAGGTCCTCTGGAAGAGTAGTACATGCTCTTAAACACTTAGTCATTCCTCCAGCCCCTTCTCTTACATTCTCAACCTGGAAAACATGAGAATTAAACTGTATTATTTGCTGACAGTGGCAGGTAGAAAGTGATTCCAATATATGTGTTTTTAACACCATTCTTATTTGTAAGAACAAATCTGGTCTTTTTATATTCACCTCAAAAGTACCCTTTTATAGTCTGGACTTCTGGTACCAGAGTCCAAAGTGCTTTAGACACAGTACATGTGGTTGCAACAGCCAGTGCTCTTTAACTGCTGAGCCATCTCTCCAGCCCCCATTGAATTACTTTTAACCCACTTTTTTCAGTCAATTATATCTTGAACTTAAAAAAAAATTCTGTCCTGTTTTAGACACAGAGTATCCCTATGTAACTCAGTCTGGTCTTGATTTATTTTTAAGGCAGGGTCTTAGTATTTTATTTTACCATTGCTGTCCTGGAACTCACTATTTCTATGTAGACATTGCTGGCCTCAAACTCAGAGAACCCTCTGCCTCTGTCTCCAGAGTGCTGGGATTAAAGGTGTGTTCTATCATACCCAGCTTAGATAGAACTTTTGAAAGTGCTATAGGAAAACTGCCAGGCCTGATTCATGAACATCTATGAATGGATGAATCTTTATTAATACTCCATATTAGCAAGGGTTCTGTGTCATATTTAGTCATACTTAAAGGCTACATGTACATTGAACCCGACAATGTGGCTTTTGTATGTTCAGATAGGGACTTCTTTTCATTTATTTATCCACTTTATATCCTAATATTAGCCGCCCCTCCCCTTCCATTTTTACCCTCACACAGCTCCTTTGACCATCCCTCCTCTTCTCTGAGAGGATAGATCATGCCCTGGGTTTCACCCAAACCTGGCACATAAATTCCCTGCTGGGCTAGGTGCATCCTCTTCCACTGAGGCCAGACATGGCAGCCCAAATAGGGGAAGGGGATCACAGGGATGGCACTGCGCCCTCCCCCTCGGTTGTTTGGGAGACCACATGAAGACCAATCTGCACATCTGCTATGTGTGTATAGGGGCCTAGGTCAAGCCCATGCTTGTTCTTCAGTCAGTGGTTCAGTCTCTGGGAGTCCCAAGGTTCTAGGTTAGTTGACACTGTTGATCTTCTGGAGTCCTCAGATAAGAATTTGTTATTTGTCATAAAAAATTAAAATACTGCTTATTCAAATTCTCTTTCCATCCCAACTCCTTTTTTCTTTAAAGATTTATTTTTTTTTATTTTATGTGTATAGGTAATTTGCCCTATGTATGTCTATGTATCATGTGTTGCTGCTGGTCACAGAAGCCAAGGAGAAGCCATAAAATCCCATGGTACTGTAGGTATAGATGGTTGTGAGATGCCATGTGGGTGCTGGAATCGAACATGGATCCTCTGGAAGAGCAGCCAGTGCTCTTAACCACTGAACCTCTCTATATCTCCAGTCCTAATTCTTAATCCTTCTGTTTTAGCCACCCAATTTTTAGATACTGACATGTGCTTTCATGTCTGGCAAGACTTTCATAAGAAAATGCATACCAGAATCATTTTTGTCCCTGTGGCTGATTAGTGTTTGTTTCTCAGTATAGCCTTGGCATTTTTGGAAATCACTCTATAGACCAGGGTGGCCTTGAGGTCAGAGAGTCCCTTGCATCTTCTGCCTTTGCCTCTGCCTCCAGAGCACTGGGAAAAAGCCTGGCAGAGACTTGTATTTATTTTCCATAATTTAGAATTATTCAAGTTTGGAAGTACAAATACTCAAGTGTAAATCTTTGAAAGGTTCTTTACCATGACCTGGCGGCCTTTATTATCTTAGTCACATCTATATTTGACTTCTTAGCTCTTAAGGGCTTTCAAAAGGTGGCACAGTCGGAGGTCAGTATTTTTCTTTGCTTTTCTTGAGGAATTCAAAACCATGGAACACACAGAACTTTGCTTTGTATTTGCTGTTCTTAATAGACTCTGTCCTAAGAAAGCAACCTCAGGTTAGTTACAAGCAATGGCTCATGGAATTGTAATATGTTAACTAGACGAATAGCTTTGAGAACTACCATCCACATGGCTTCTGTCTTGCCAGGATACAATGCAACTGTCCTGGCCTATGGGCAGACTGGATCTGGAAAAACGTACTCAATGGGAGGTGCATACACTGCAGAGCAAGAACATGACTCGGCCATTGGCGTTATCCCCAGGGTAATACAACTGCTCTTCAAGGAAAATATTCAAAAGACTGACTTTGAATTTACTCTGAAAGTGTCTTACTTGGAGGTAAGTGATTTCTTTCAAGGTATTCTAAATTCAAGAATATCTTTGAGAAGGAAAATACATCAAAATGAGATTTTTCTTGGCAGGACTCAAATCAGCAAATTGAATTTTTAGTAAATTGTGTTTTAATAAATTGATAGCCAAAACTTTCTTGCTCAGTTGGATCTGGATGCTACCCAGTTCTTAATTAGAATTATATACTTAATCTGAATATTAGAAGAATTGGCACTGTTGTACAAAAATATGATAGGAATTCTTTAATTTTAGTTTGGCTTCTATTACTGATTCTCTGTGGAGTCTGCAGAAAAGTGCTCGATTTCACTTCACTGCTAAGGCTTGAATCATAATGCTGCTGCTGTTTCATGAAGAATGTTATTAAAAATCAGGCGAAATATTATGCTGTGTGTAAGTGGTGATAAAATGTATATTTATGTAACAGATACTTATTGAACATCTACTATGTGCCAAACCCTGATCTGGGTACTTAGATCATGTATTTGGGAGATATCAGTGGACTAACAGATTTTAAACACACTGACCTCATGAATTCTAGTGTACATCAGTACAAAATTGACTGTCCTACTTCATGACACCAAAAGGCATAAGGCATATTTAGAGACTCTGGCTTCTGAGAAGCTAACTTATTGGTTCTACTCAAGTGACGCAGTGATATCTATATATGAGGAACTATGCTAAACTTACAAAGATTTTGCATGTAATCCAAAATTGTATGTAAGTTGTTCATCCTGATGTTGAATTGCATTGTTATCAGATATAAGAGATAAAATGAGAAGGGGAGTTAAAGATGATTACAATTACCCTTTATTTTAATGTTTTATTTTAAATTCTGTGTTCATATATATGTAGGTATGTACACATGAGTCCAGGTTCCTGAGGGAGCCAGAGGCATAGGATCCCCTGGAACTGGAGTTATAGGCAGTTGTAAGCTGCCAGTCATAGGTGCTGGGAATTAAATTTGGGTCCTCTATACAGTAGAGGACCGTTGAGCCATCTCTCCAACCCCACCACCCAGATCAGCCTACTTAGTTTTGATTAATCCAGCCATGGTCAAGGTAATTGAATATACAATGACTGGAGAAACTAGCATATTAAATAGTGACATCAGCAATAGCAGTGAAGAAGTGTAGTGCATATCACATATGAAACATTCTCATAATCATTTAAAGTTTTACTGTTTTATTGAAGTATTAGTTAACAACTCTTCTTTTCTCTCGCTTCCAACTTCCACCCCGTCTAAAGCTTACATTTTAATTGGTTAAATTGGTAAAAGTGATGCTGTTATGATACCATTGAGGAACTGAATTTTGGGTCTGGAGAGGTGTCTCCATGGAGAAAAAGCACATGCTGTCCTGGAGAATTCCCAGATTTGGTTCTCCATGCTCTAGGGGATCAGATGCCCCTGGCCTCCATTGGCACCTGCATTCACATATGTATACCCACATATATACAAACATATACATAATTAAATAAATAATGCAAATCATTTTTACAGCACTGAATTTGAACACCAAACATAACTTTGTGTGCTTGCTATTTCCAAGAGACTATCTTAAAAGCAATATTAATTTTGTTATATGAATATATCTCTATACAATATCAAATTCATACATTTAAAGTCCTTTTTCTTCCTCTTTGCCTTTATTCTTTCTTCTACCCCTTCTCTTTTTCCTCTCCCCTTTTCCATCTCCTCTGATCTTTCTTCCTTCTCTCCTACTGCCCTCTTTTCTTCTGCTTTCCTCCCCTCTAGTCTTCTCCTGTGTCCACCCATCTTCTCTTTATTCTCTCCCTTCCGCTCCCCTCCCCTCCCCTCCTCTCCCATCCCTTTTCCTATCCTCTCTTCTCCTCGCCTTTGTTTTCTCTTTGCTTTTGTCATTTGCAATGCTAGGGTCTTGTGAATGGTAGGCAAGACCAGAGCTTTACCACAGAGTTATTCGATGCCCATTATAGCCTTTATAAGTATTATCAAAAATTACCGATAATCTTGCAATTCACATAGAGATGGCCACTATTAACGTATTTTGTCATTTTCTTTCAATAATATCAGATATATAATGAAGAAATTTTGGACCTTCTATGTTAATCTCGTGAGAAATCTTCTCAAATATATATCCGGGAGGATCCTAAGGAAGGCATAAAGGTGTGTTTACCCTTCCTTCCTTTGTTTCTCTTTTCTTGTTCTTTTTTACTTCTCACTTTTTGATGTTATTGCAAATGTTGGTAACATGTTGTCCCTTGTTTTTACCACTGTGCTTTTGATGATTGCTAACATCCCAGTCTTTCAGGTTGTGTTTAGCACAAATTCCTTTAGTTAATCTAGAATTATTAGATGAGTGTTCTTATGGGAAGAAATCCAGTTTCATCATTTTCTTGCTATTTCTTAAAGCATGTAGCAGCAATTAAACATTAATTGTTTACAGGATTTTGAAACCAAGCTCTTTAGTATGGTAGCCACGTGCTACAAGTATAGTTAATTAAAATTGAGCAAGCCAACCCTTAGGCACACTTGCCTCTTATCAAAAGACACCTTTCTGATTACTTTGTTGTCTACAACAGATGTGAAAGATAGCCAAAATCAAAGAAAATTCTACTGGATATCCAAGCCTTATAACTAAGTTTTATTTTTTTTTCTAAAACATTTATTGGAAATTCTCTGCATTTACATTTCAGATGTTATCCCTTTCCCACAATTCCACCCTCTCCCACCTCAGCACCTTGGTGTTCTCCTACACTGGGAAAATTAGCCTTCAATAATAATATGGCCTTTCCCCCCACTGATGTCAGAAAATGCTATTCTCTGCTGCATATGTACCTTGGGCCATGGGTCTTTCCATTTGAGCTCATTGGTTGATATTTTAGTCCCTAGGAGCTGTGGTGGGCTTGGATAGTTGTTAATTTTATTCTTCCTATGGGGTTGCAGACCCTTTCAACTCCTTCAGTCCTTTCTCTAGTTCCTTCATTGGGGTCCTTGTCTGATGGTTAGCTGCAAGCATCCTCCTCTGTATCAGTAAGGCTCTGGTAGAGCTTCTGAGGAGTCATCCATATCAGGTTCTTGCCAGTAAGCACTTCTTGGCATCAGCAATAGTGCCTGGGTTTGGTGGCTGCATATGGGGTGGATCCCCAAGTGAGACAGTCTCTGAATGATCTTTTCTCTAATCCCTGTTTCTCCATTTGTTCCTTTATTTCCTCCCATGAATGTTTTGTTCTTCCTTCTAAGAAAGACTGAGGCATCCACTTTCTGGTCTTCCTTCTCTTTGAGCTTCATAAGTTCTGTGGATGGTTCCTTGGGTATTCCAAGCTTTTTGGACTAGTATCCACTTATAATTGAGTGGATACTATGAGTGTTCTTTTGTGATTGAGTTACCTCACTCAGGATGATAGCTTCAAGTTCCATCCATTTGCCTAGGAATTTCATGAAATCATTGATTTTAATAACTGAGTGAGTACTACACCATTGTGTGTATGTACCACAATTTCTGTATCTACTCCTCTGTTGAAGGACATCTGGGTTCTTTCCAGCTTCTGGCTATTATAAATAAGGCTGCTACGAACATTTGTGTGCATGCTTGTATTTATAGGCACATGTGTATGGGTGGAGCATCTTTGTGGTATATGCCCAAGAGTGGTATAGCTGGGTCCTCAAGTAGTACTATGTACAATGTTCTAAAGAACGCCAGACTGATTTCCAGAGTGGTATAACCAAGTTTAATCTCTGCAACCAATGAGATAAAAGTGGAGAACTGACCCCTACAAGTCATCTGACCTCTACACGTGTTCTTTGGCAGATGCATTGCAGTAGCAGCTAAGTGTGTGTGTACACATATGCTTGTACAATAAATGAATTGTTAAAAAAGACTTTTTATAGTGAAGATAACTATAGCAGGAAAGTTAAATAAGCCTAGACCAGTCTGTCTGGGACAGAAAACTTGGTCTGGGAAATGAAAGAACATGTGTCAGAAAAAGATTATGAAACATCTTAGTTTCTCTCTATGCCCTAACCCCTACCAACAGTATGCAATTATGCAAACTTCTGATGAAAACATTGTCCTGGCTTCTCATAGTGGGTTTTTTATCTTTTGTATCTATATTTCCAATTTTGTTGCTCCTGGAACTTTAGAGAGAATTTATTGTTGTATCTTCATCATCTAGTATTGGTGTTAGTAGTATGCTGGCATTTCAGGAAGGCTGACTGGAAATGAATTGAAAGGGAGAAAGATTAGGCTAATAGAGATGCAATTGGGGAAATCATTGCCTTGTTTTTCCACACAAGGTAATGTTGCTGTGGGTGTGGTTTAAAAAAAAAAACCAAGGAAGTCATCAATTCCTAAGAATATCTGAGTTAGTGATGTATGGATATGAAGGAGTAGGAGGAACTGACAATGATTTAAAGTTTGGAGACGTTGAGGATAGTTTTTAATAAACATGAAGCAGTAGGAAGGAGGCTTGGTATCAGTGAAAGCAAGATGAATTTGGTTTATAATGTACTGATTCTAACGGATAAGCAGGCAGCCGCTAGAAATAAAGAAAGAGAAATTAGAGTCTCAGATACAGATTAGACTAAGATCATAGCATACTAAGGCTAGCAGGAAACTCATGAATTCCCTAGGCCTATCACCTGACCTCCAAACTTTTAAGAGAATGACTTCTGTAAATTCCCCCAGGTATTTCAAGTACTATGCCCAAAACTTGATGTTTGTGGTTTCCTAGATCCAGAAAGCCTGCCATACTGTTTCCTCTAAAAGAAAAGCGAGTATAAAGTGGATTGCTGGCACAGGAGGAATTTGGAGCAAACAGAAATGCTGTAGCAATTGTGTTATACTTGATCTCTTTGGGGGCAAAAGTTGACTTTGACTTGGGACTCCTTAGGAACCAGCTAACTTTCAAGATCTAGAGACCTACTCTGACTCCAGTATTATCTATTACCCTGTTTTTCAACTTTGTAGGGAAGATTGGAGACCTTGCTTCTTAGACATCATCATAGAGTTTAAAAGTCCACCTTTTCACAACTCTCGTGTATACTGCTATTTTGCTAGAACAGGAAGGCATTTCTCACTTGCTAATCCCTATATTGATGTCAAGTATTAGAAGGAATTCAAGGAAGCTTTTTTTCCCTCTTGCAATTAGATTGTGGGACTGACAGAGAAGACTGTGCTAGTTGCCTCGGACACTGTTTCCTGTCTAGAGCAGGGCAACAACTCCAGGACTGTGGCCTCCACGGCTATGAACTCACAGTCATCTCGCTCTTATGCCATCTTTACCATCGCCATCGAACAAATGAAGAAAAATGGCAAGTAAGTTAGAGTGTCACAATTGTGTTCTGTGGAGGCCAAACGCCAGGTGGCTGCCTAGGTTGATTTGACGTTCAAACTTTAGAATGATGAGCATTAATGACCACTGGAGCTACTTTTACTGTTTTGATCTAAAATGAGAGCTGGCCAATCAGCTCTGATAGCTCAACTGCTCTTAAGCTTGTATATTGTTTTCACCAAGCCTTCCTATTATTATCACAGAAATAGCAGTTTTCGTTCCAAGCTGCATCTTGTAGACCTTGCTGGATCAGAAAGACAGAAGAAGACCAAGGCTGAGGGAGATCGTCTGAAAGAGGGTAAGACATTTACAGTCAGCTCTCAAGGAAAACCCGCATGCTTTTGTTGCTATTGTTGGTATTTTGAAGGGACTCTTTCAGTTCATCTTCTAAGTGTCTACAGTTCAGATTTGAAATCACTTTCAGAAATAGTGAAAAATTATTCCTTTCCCTTGCACTGATTCACAAATTCAGGTGTGAAACTGTAATCTCCTCCTCAGTTGATTTACATCTGGTCCAATAAATTCTAGTTTTAATATATCTCTATCAACTTATAATTAAAATAGTCCAGTTTATTGTTCCGTGTACTCACTGTTCCTTTCAGATGTTGCCATGTGTAAACCTTATCAGCATGTTTTTTTTATATCTTCGCTCCAGTCACATTACAGTAACCCAGAGATACGTATGAGTTATTCTTTGGCATCTGGTTTTCGTTTCTGGATGAGTTTTATATACGCCCTTCTTGTTTTATATTCACACTTGGATTTTTAGCTTTCTTAATATACTTTTAAAGGTTCTTGCCTTCTTTTTTTTAGGTGTTTAGTTCTGAGTTGATTTTTGGGAAGAGATTTACATAATTGAAATACAATGTGTATAAATCATATTGTATTTACAACTGTACATGTAAATGGATTTTGTATATTCAGAGTTGTGCAGACATCACCACAGCCTCATCTCAGAATATTTTGTCACCCCAAAGAGAAGCACCATAATCCACAGAGCTCACCCCTCATTCCCATCTATCTCTAGAGAAAACATAGGAGCTTTGGTGACTGATGTCTCTCACTTAGCATAAAGTCATGGAGCATGTTAATCAGTACCCCGTCCTTTTATTGCTGAGCAATATTCAGTTGTATGGTTATATCACATTTTGTTCCTTTCATCAGTTGTCCAACGTTAGCTTTTGTATTATTCTCTGAACCTCTCTATATAAGTTTTCATACAAACAAACTGGTTTTGTTTTTGTTTTGAGAAAGGGACTTTCTCTCTATTTGTGGCTCACCCAGAATTCAGTATGTAGCCCAGGCTGGGGTCTCATAGGGATCCACCTACCTCTGTCTCTTGAGTGCTTGAGGTAAAGGAGTGCCACTGTGCCTGACCTCAGACAAACTATTATCTTGAGAACATACATAGGGATAGACTTGCTGGGTTATTGGTTAACTCCATTTTAACCTTTTTTTCTATAAAGACAATTCAGTCCTTTTAAAACTATACAATGAGTGGATTTTAGCATATTCATGAGGAGTTGTTTAACTGTCACCAAAATAAATTTTAGAATGTTTTTATTCTTCCTGGAAAGAAGCTGATACCCATTAGCAGTCACTCCCTTCTCTTTTCAGTGTCTGCTTCTGCCCTGGCAATAATGAATTCTCTCCTCTACACATTTCTCTTTTGAGCATCTCGTGTAGAAAGTTTTATAGTATGTGCCCTGTTTTCATTAACTGATATTTTTAGAGCTAGTACCTAAGTTCTTGTGCATGCTAATCTTGAGCTATGGCCCTAGCCCTTCCTTCATTGACTGTTTTTCTTAAATCATGTTTTCATAATTCACCCATGTTATAGCATGTATCAATGTTTCATTCCTTTTCATTGAAATTTAATAATTGGTTTTATAGAAATAACACCTTTTATTGATGCATTCTTCCTTTCAGTGGTTTCCAAGTTTTGTTTGTTTGTCTTTGTTTCTTTGGTTATTATGACTAATGATGCTAATTTGTTGGTTTGTTTGTTTTTTTAATCAAGTATCACGTAGCCCAAGCTAGCCTTGAACTTACTATGTAACCAGTGCTATTATTATAGGCATGTGTTACTACCATATTGGCTATGAATATTTATTTCTTTTTGGTATATATGAATAGAATTGCTATCCTGAAACTCACTATGTAGACCACAGTGGCCTTGAACTCACAAGGATCCTCCAGTTTCTGCCTCCTGAGGTCCGGGATTAAAGGCCTGCACCACTGTACTGGGTATTTAAGTCTTTTAAAAAATATTTCTTGAATTATTTTATATATATTTAGTATTCTATTTGCATGTATACCTGCATGCCAGAAGAAGGCATCATATCCTAATATAGATGGTTGTGAGCCACCATGTGGTTGCTGGGAAATGAACTCAGGACCTCTGGAAGAGCAGTCAGTGCTCTTAACCACTGAGCCATCTCTCCAGCCCATATTCATTTCTTTTTAATTCTAGCCCTCCTAGTAGTTATGAAATAGTATCTCATTGTGGTTTTCATCTATATGATGAAAATTGCTTCACATACTCATTGACAACTTGTATATCCTCTTAGGGAAAATGACCATTTGTACCAGTTATGTTTGATTCATTTCAAATAATTTTTGCATGGAGGTTAAGATTATTTTCTTATTTCTAATCTTGTTCGTGTGTATATCCAGTTATCAATTATCATTTGTTTGAAGACTGTTCTTTTCCCACTGAATTTTCTTGGCCCCGTAAGGAAGTACTTAGACTAGTCTCTTCACTTTCACCAGCAACTCCCTGACTTGATTACTATACTTGGTGACTTTTAAAGTTGGCAAATGTGACACCTCCCAACATATTTTTTTCAAGATTGCATTGATTCTTTGAGGTTCCTGAAATTTCCATGGCAATTTAGGGATCAACTTATTGATTCCTGCAAAGAAGCCAGCAGGAGATTTCATAGGTGTCATATCCAGTCAGCAGATCTATGTGGAGAGCTTTGCCTTCAGCAATGTTCAGTCTCAAAATTGTGAATGCTGTCTTGTTTTCTTTACTATCTTTTAATGAGCTTTACTTTTTTGAAGTATTACATTAATGGTTCTGTTAATTTCATTTCTAAGTATTCTTGTCAGAGCTATTAAAATGGAATTGTTTTGTTAATTTCATTTTAAAAGTGTTTATTGAGTTTAATAAGTTGATCTTGTATCCATTGACCTACCCAATTTGTTGGTTCTAATAGTTTGGTTAGATCTTTTGGGATGACTTTAGGATTTGTGAAGAGAGAATTTTAACTTCTCTCATTACAATCTGGATGCTTTTCTTTCTTTCTTTCTTTATTTTTCTTTTCTACCTATTTGTCCTTGTAGAAGAAGCTTCAGTACATTATTTGGTAATAAGTGAATATTGTAGTGTTCTTGATCTTGAGAGAATAAACAGTTTGTTTTTACATTGAGTTTATGTTTGCTGTGCATTTTTCATAAAAGCCTCCGCCCATGTTGAGGAAGCACCATGTCTGGTTGATGAGCATTGCTTTTATTGTGTATGGGTATTTGTCAAGAGCTTTTTATAATTTTTAACATTGTTTTTATGCTTGGATTTATTCCTAGTTTCTGGTGATGCTGTTTTAGTCGGTTTCAGTCCTGTAGCTTTCTTGAACTAACTCTGTAAAGTTTGTATTCTCTCTAGTTTGCCTTCACACCAGCTTAGTGATGGGCTAGTGACTAGTCTCATATCTCCTTAAATGTGTGGACTTGCAAATCTTCCATTATTTTCCAAGGACTTTGTGCATAGACCTTCTACACCCAGGCACCTTATAACTCTGCTTTAGCATTTATTCATTGCTTGAGCAAATCTCAAATCTTATATGTTTTTCATCAATTATTTTGCCAAATAGAATTGGCTATTGTTAGGGTGATTTTTTTCCTCTCTTTTTAAGTTTACTGAGTTTTATTCTTTACAAATAAACATCATATATGTTCAAAATAGTGCAATATTTTAATAATATAAATGTATTATGAAATGATTGGCAAGGTCAAAGCTAATTAATATATCCATAGCTTTACGGTTTTAGTTGGTGTTCTATTGTAAACACCATAACCAAGGCAACTCTTATAAAAGAAAGCATTTAGTTGGGGGCTTGCTTACAGTTTCAAAGACTTAGTCCATTATCACCATGGCAGACAGTTTGGTGGCAGGCAGGTATGGCACTGAAGAAGTAGCTGAGAGGTACATCCTAATCCACAAGCAGAGAGAGACTGGCTGACTCTGAGAGACTGGGTCTGGTATGGGTTTTTAGGACCTCAAGGCCTACCCCAGTGACACTTCCTCTATAAAGGCCACACTCTTAATTCATTCAAATATAAAAGATGACTAAAAAGATTAACAAAATATAAAACAAAGCTGAAGCAAAAAGATTATAAATTCTAGGCCAGACCGGGCCCATAGTAAGACTTTAAGAATGGGGCTAGAGAGATATCTCAGAAGTTTAGAGAATTTGCTGAGCAAGCATGACCACAGTTTGGATCACAGCACTCTTGTAACAAACCAGAAATTTTGCTAATACCTACAGTTCAGAACAGGGTGGAGACAGGAACACCATTGTGATTTGTAGGCTTCCGACCTACCAGAGAAAATGTGAGTCTCAGTCAGGTTCAGGTGAGACCCTGCCTCAAAAGAATAGGCATAAAACTATAGTGGAAGACACTCAATGTCATCTTCTGGCCTCCACGTTCACACATGCACAGATATTCAGATACACACATATATAAATAAATAAATCATTAAAAAATAAGGCTGACTTTAGTTGTAGCCAAAGAACACAGTTGTTCAGCATGCAGGAAAATGGAACCAATTGGAGATTATATTAAGCAAAATAAGTCAGTCAGAATAAAAATATGTTTTCTCTCATCATGGATTCAAGATTTTATACAGGCACATAAAATCTTTGTGTGTATATGTGTGTGTCTGTGTGTGCATGCATATTAAAGGTAGAAAATCTGTATATGAGCCTATGGGGGCTATTTTATTTAAACCACCAAAATCTGCTCCCTGGCCCCATAGGCGTGTAGCCCTGTCATAATACAAAAATGTATTAAGTCTAACTTCAAAAGTTTCTGTACACTGTTTAAAAGTTCAAAGTTTCTTCTGAGACTCATACAATCTCTTAACTGTAACCCCCTGTGAAATCAAAATCAAAAAGCAGATCACATACTTCCAACATACAATGGCACATTATCATTCCAAAAGGGAAGAAAGGAAGCATAGGGAGGAACTATTGAACCAAAGCAAGAAAGGCTGCAAACCATAAGAGCAAACCAAAAATTCTGCGTTTCTGCCTGATGTCAAAGCACTCTTCAGATCTTCAACTCCTTTCATCTGTGTTGATTATAACATACTTTCTTTTCTCTTGGGGGTGGTTCCATACCCTTTTAACAGCTCTCCTTGGCAAATATCCCACAACTCTAGCATCTTGAGCATCTTGGTGTCTCAGAGGCGATCCAGGCTTTGTCTTCACAGCTTCACATAATGACCTCTCTGGTCCATTGGTTTGCTTTGTAGTGCTGACAACTGAACTTGCACATGCTAGACAAGTACTATACTACTGAGCTGTGTTCCTCAGCCTGGCATAATGTTTTTGAGGCTTATGTATATTCTTGCTTTGGTTAGTGATTGTCTCTTTGTATTTCTGAATAATGTTCTAGCCTTTAGCCTTTTATTAGACAATGATTTGACTTCCATTATCTTTTTTGATTATTTCAACTTTTAGCCATTATGAATAAAGCTGTTCAGAACATTTGTGTGTGTGCCCTTTTGTGAACTCCAAGATATTCTTAGGAATATAAGAGGGTAAAATATGTGTTCATGTTGATTAGCAATTATCTACCATACTTGGTACCATTTTATATCTCCAGTGTATGAGGGCTTCCACTTGTTCATGTCTTCACAATTCAGAATGCTTCATACATTGTAATAGGTGTCAAATTGTATATTCTCATAGTTTTAATTTTATTTTCTAGATGATGTTTTCTGGCTCCCTCTTAATATTCTTACTGTCTACTGGCTACTCTACTTTTTCTGAAGTGTCTGCTCAGATCTTTCTTGCCTTTTTCAGAATTTGAATTTTTTTATCTTTTTGATGAGGTTTGTATTCTTGATATTTTCTGGGTTTAAGCAGAAAGTACTTAGGTTACAAATATTCTTTTCCAGATTGCAAGTTACCCGTTTTTTGTTTTGTTTTGTTTTGAGATAGGGGTTTGTTTTGTAGCTCAAGCTGGCCTGGAACTCACTATGTAGCCTGAGATAGCCTTGAGCTGTGGATCTTCCTGTCTTTGCCCCTGACTGCTAGATTATAGTGGGTCCCATCACACTTGGTTCCTGCCTATTTTGTTTTGCATTTTTATATGTGTGCATACGTTTGTGTATATGTGTATGCTCACAAGCACATGCCAAGATCGACATGTAAAGATCAGAGGATAACTCGTGGAGTTGTTTCTCTTACTATGTGGGTCCTGGGGATCATACTCAGGCAAGCACCTTTACCCACCAAACCATGTTATTTACCATTGTGTCTTTGGTTTTTTGAGACAGGGTTTCTCTGTGTGGCCCTGGTTGTCCTGGAACTCTCTCTATAGACCAGGCTGACCTCAAACTCAAAGATCTACCTGCCTCTGCCTCCAAGTGCTGGAATTAAAGGTGTGTGCCAACACCACCCAGCTAAATCATACCTGTTTTAATGATGTCTTTTGTTAAACAAAACACATGGAGGTGGTTTAAGCCGTCAATTTTTTTCTTTAATAACATACTGTTTTTGATGTCTTATCTAATAAATCTTTGCCTACTACAAAATTATTAAGTGTGTTCCTACCTGGTTTTATGGACTTAGTTTGAATTTAATATTCCGATGTGTCTTAAATTACTTTTTGCTTATAAAATGAAATAGGAACTGAGGAACATTTTTCCTTTACATGATATCCTGTTGTTTATTAAATAGGAGTTCCTTTTAAAGCACATATTTACCCTCTTTTACTCCTAAGTATGTCCTGGAGTGAAATTAAAACATCTTCACAAAAGAGCATGCACACATGTTCTGAAGAGCATTATTCATTAGGCAGGGAATGTAGCTCAGTGGTAGAATGCTCACCTAGCATGCACAAGGCCCTATATTCCGTCCTCACACTACAAAAAAAAAAAAAAAAAAAACCTTGAAAGAAGGATTTATTTCTAGACTGTTCTGTAGTATGGATCGATTGTTTTTGAGTGCATCTTTAAAGAGTCAGGTGTTTATTGTGTTTTACTCTGGAAAGGCAAGTTTCCCTATCTTTTATTTTGCCAGAATTGCTTTCTGAGAATTTTAGAATGATATAGTCAAGTCATGGAAATTGGAATTCAATTAATAAATTAAGAAAAATTTGGGTAAATTTTACAGCTGTCTTGATACAATTTATTTCATTTATTTACATGCTTTTGTTGATGTTTTCTATGTCTGTCTGGGAAAATATTCCTCTTCAGATCTTGGTCTGGTACCTACCTACCTCCTTGCATCATTGCTTTCTTCGCTTCTTTCATCTACCAGTTGAGTTTCAGAGATTGTCTCAGTGGTATCCACTGTCCGTCCATTGGTCCTTCCTCCCTCCCTCCCTCCCTCCCTCCATCCCTCCCTCCCACCCTTCCTTCCTTCCTTCTCTCCCTCCCCATGGCTGGTTCAGAACTCACTCTGCAAACCAGGCTGCTCTTGAACTCAGGGCCACCTGCCTCTACCCCGTCTCCTGAGTGATGTCACATTATTTTCAGTTAAACACTTTGGACTTTCCATTTCATTCTGCCTCACTTCTTTTGTTAACTTCATTAGGGTTATACGGGTTGGTGCCAGTGATAATTGGCATTCTTCTTTTTTTAATACTCCAGCCAGAAAGTTCTCAGTGCTTCACTGTTAGCTATCTACTGTACATTTATAGAATATAGCCATTATCAAATTAAGAAAGTGATCTTTAATTGCTCATTTGCACTTTTAAATTATTATTTTATTTTATGTGTCATAAAATAAATGTGTCCTGCTTGAATGACTGTGTACTGCATATGTGCCTGGTTCCCCCACAGGTCAGAAGAGAGAGTTATAAGTCACAATTTAGGTGCTAGGAATGGGATCTGGGTCCTCTGGAAGAGCAGCCAGTGTTTCTAATCACTGAACCACCTCTCCAGCCCTAGTTGTATATTTTAAAATAAAAAATGAGTATCAGATAGTCATAATAGACATACCATATTCCCAACATGTAGGAAGTAGAAGCCAGAGGCTCATGAGTTCAGGGCCATCTTCAGCTACATAGTGAGTTGGAGGCCAGCCTGGACTATATATATGAAATAGATATATAGGAGAAGTATCCTTTTTCTTATACTCTGTTTATAGAATTCTAAAAAATAGATTTTCTATAATGTACTTAATTGACCATGGGGGCTATGTTTTCTCTCTGCTGATGGATTTAATGTGTTAGTTATTATATCTTAGAACTTTTGCGAATCTATCCATGTAAGAAAGTGCCTATAACATTTTTGGTATACATGCTTTCTCATCTAATAGTAGTTTGAATATAAAATGATTTGGAAAACTTTTATTTTTGTTTTAATACCATTTATACAATAGTTGAATTATTTTCAAATGTGCTTTTGATGATTTGATTTTTAATATGTTGATTTAATTTTGCCAATTTGTGTTTTCAGAAAATTATTCATTTTCTGTAGCTTTTCAAATTTGTTTACATAATATTGTAAATAGGCTTACTTTATATTTTAATTTCTCTCAGATTTTGTGCTTTGTTTTAGTTAGTATATCTTCCTTTTCTGTGTGACATTTGAGAGATTGGTTGACTAGCTTTCTGTTTTTATTTTTATTCTTTCACTTTGTGCTTTGGTTGTTGGATTTTCTACTCCTTGTATGGATTTTTGGGTTGATTTATTTATTTATTTTATGTATATAAGTACACTGTGGCTGTCTTCAGACACACCAGAAGAGGGCATCAGATCCTGTTAAAGAAGGTTGTGAGCCACCATGTGGTTGCTCTAAATTGAACTCAGGACCTCTGGAAGGGCAGTCAGTGCTCTTAACCACTGAGCTATCTCTCCAGCCCCAAAAGGGTGCTTTATAGAATGTTTTACAAGCATGTACAAAAGTGGTATGGGTGATGTGATGACTCCCCTCGATATGTGAAGCAATTTTAATGGTGATTAATATGTGACCAGTCTTGTTTCATCTGTATCTTACCTACTTTCTTTCTCTGATAGCATTTTGGTGAGGTAGGCAGATTTGGGGCCAATGATGGAAAATATTCTTAAGTGAATCCCAGATGTCTTGTTTCATTTCAGTGTGTATATGTAAAAAATAAGAACTCTTTAAAAGACTCTTGTCTAAAATGCCTTGATTAAATTGTCTCCAATTTTATTTGAATAATAATATAAATAAGACCCATACTTTGTTGTTATTTGATAGGCTCTTGGTTTTGTTTCCTGTTTGAGACAGGTTCTCACCGCTAAGACCAGGCTGGCCTCAAACTCATGCTCCTTCTTAACTCCTACTTACTGTCCCTGTCACCAGACTGCAGTTGCAGTTATGAGGTGCCATATCCTGATTTCTAGATCCTTTAAAATCTGTAGATAGCTTCTCTACCCCTTCTTCCCCTCACATTCTTGGGAACTTATTGACTGAAGAATTCAGATTGTCCTACAGATTCCCCAGTCTGAATCTCACTGATTGTGTGTATTTGGAGGGCTTTATCTTGCCTTGTCTTTGATCTACTACTTTTACTTGCCTCATTTATAAAACTTATTTTCTGAGATATGACGATTCAACAAATTCATTGTTAGAAACTAGTAGAAGTCCTAGTAACTGGTAGCCTCATTATAACTATTAAATTTTTGTGTGTCTAATAAAATGATGTCTAATAAACAACAAAGTATGCTATAATATTTTTGTAGTTTGTCAGTTACATTAATACTGCAGAGTTTGGTAGGTGCTTGTTAGCATTTGAAGTAGTTTTGAGTGTAGAAGAGGGTCTTATGGGGGTAGCTTCTACCAGTGGAATTTTGTCAATTTCCATTCTCAAAGATAAGTCTTCCTCTGTTAGGATTCACGTTCTACCTGTTGTGAAATACGAAAGTTGTTAGACTCCTCCATAATACCTGCAGAGAGGGTGGGTACAGCCCGTCTGAGTACTGCTACATGCAGTATTATGGACATTGGGGAAAGCAGACTTATCTAAATGGCTGATTTGATTTTTGAGGCAAAGAAGGTAATAAAAATCTGCAGTTGAGTCCTAAATAAAGTGAAAGGTGCTAAGAACTGAAAGAAAGGCAGGAATGAAGCACAGCCATATGTCACATAATCACAACAGTGGGCCACATGCACAACTTCGGATCCAGAAGATTGTATCTCCTAGAACTATTGTTGTCATCTCAGTTCATGTGTGATGTTTACAACAATAATCAACTTACCTAATGTGCTTGTTCTTGCAATGCCTCCTGCTGCCAAGTGACTAGTAGAAAAAAGACCACAGAGGAAAAACTTTTGAATATGATTTGGAGTATATCAGATTTGGAATACATATTAGAAAAAGTCCTGGAGGAGGTAGTTAATTCTGGATATTAGAAACATCTGGGCTAGAGACATATATTTGAAAACTATGGAACTAGATAATGAGAAAGCAACACTACATAATAGCGAGGAACACATACTTTTTCAGGCCAAGAGTAAACTAGTCAAATAAGACATCATCGAGGAGTCAGAGATTGGTGTGATACACAGAAGCTCAGGTATGGGTTTCCATCCGAAAGGGATTGTCATTTGTGGCAAATGCTTCATTGTTCTTACATAATGAAAGCTGAGAAAAGGATAGATTTTCCCACTGAGGTTTTCAAGGGATTTTGCCAAAGCAGTCTAAGGAATTAGGTCAGGTTACATTGGATTAAGGGACAGATTTAACTACTATTGTAAGTGTGGGCTGTCACATTTGTCTTTTTCATTGATTTCATTATTTGTGTACTTTTTAGCAACATGTACTGATTTTCTGCTAATTTCTAAACTTAACATAAATGGCTTCATTATGTATGTGTGTTCCGTAACTATTTTCTTCAACATTATGTTCTTGAAATTCATCCATTTGGAAATATATTTGTGTTCCAATACAATTTTTATTAATTGCAGTCTTGAAGTTTCTTGATATGAAATTGGTAAAAAGAAAATTACCTCTGCCAATATTTATTAGTATTATTTCTCTTGCCTTTTTTATTTATGAGTAAGAGGGGTGTCAAAGAATATACCCCGGGTTTATGAAGTTGTTTTTCTCATGGGAATGTAGCTTCCAGATTAAATTTGAATTGTTTTAATATTTTATTATTTGAGATGATAAATGGTATTGTTTTTGGCAAATAATAGTTAATTGTTTTAGTTCTTTCAAGAGTTTTTTTTTTTTTTTTTAATACTAAGTTATCTTTTTCCTTCAACTTTAAAACAAAACAAAAGTTGTGTTTTAGTATATTGCTTCTCCTCTCTGGCTGTTTAGTACCTTGAGTATATAAGTTTCCTTTGTTCACTGAGGCTCAAGCATTCGGCTGCTGTGCCATGGCAGCCATCTACATGGAAAGGGCACAATGCTTTCTTCCCATGAGCCAACACTTAGTAGCAGCCATGCCACTGAGCAGCCTGGAGGAGGCGTCAGAAGTGAACAAACAGCCCTCACCGAGTCTCTCTGGCTGCACTCATGCAGTCTTACTCGTACGACTGGCCCAGCAGCTGCTTGGTGGAAGAATACTCAACTAGATTTGAGAATCTAGGGCATGTGGCATACCTCAATTTTCCATCCTTTCCCAAAGTACAAAATTTTAAAATAGATGCTCTCTTATTCCCAAAAAGGCACAGCATGAGTTGATTCCTCTTTGTACTAAATATTGTTACTGATTTGCTAAGTGAAATTGTTGCCTCATGGGTTGAATATACTTTTATGTTTATAGACCATGTTTGTTCCTTGTTGAATTGCCTCTTCCAGGTATTTTTCTTCCTTTAGTTAGTAAGCATATTTCCCATTACATGTATCCCCATTTTTGTTTAGATTTTGGCTATTTAAGCGACCACCAGATAGATTACAAATACATTACAGGAAGTTAGCAAGTGTGTTAGCTCACTGAAGTATTAGTGTACACATATGAAAGTGCCTGATGATAGTTGTACTGTTTTAGTGAATGTTTACTAAGTAAAATACACACAAGGAGCAGTAAGATGAAGAAACGGTATTAGAAGTTCCCAGAAGTTCATTTGTGCTCTTTTCTATTCTCCTTAAAGGAGAACCACAGCCCAAACCTCTAGTCCTACATTATTTTTTTCAGTATGGACTCCTTTGTATCCGACGTCTTGCACTTAGTATAAATTCGCCAAAGAAAAACCAGTATTCCCAGCCTAGTTTGAATTTCTACAGTTAGAACTACTGCGAGGTGTATATATTACAAATGGGTCCAAACTGTGTTTTCAAATATTACCTAACTTTTCTGGCTGTGCGTGTGTGTTTGTATGTAAAACACAGAGGCCAGTCTCAGAAGTCATTCCTTTGATGTTGTCCACTGTGAGTTTTAAGACCACATCTGTCACTGGGTCCTGGGGTTTACCATTTAGCCTAAGCTTTCTGGCCTGTCTCTGACCTCCATGGAGTTAGAATTATAAGTATACACTTTGCCTGCGTTTTTACATGGATGCTGGGGTTTGAACTCAGGTCTCTATGCTTGCCAAACAAATCTCTTCACTGACTATGCTATCCTCGAACTTTTGTCAGAATTTTTAAAAGGCTTTTTATTTATATGTATATATGTATGTTTTTAATGTATGAGTGATCTATCTGCATGTACACCTGTATGCCAGAAGAGGTCATCCAATCTCATTTTAGGTGGTTGTGAGCCACCATGTGGTCACTTAGAGTTGAACTTAGCAACTCTGGAAGAGTAGGCAGTGCTCTTAACCACTGAGCCATCTCTCCAGCCCCCTGTCAGAATTTCTAACTTTTGCTGGTTGAGTAGGAATGAAATCACATTTCATTGTGGTTTTAATTGTCATTCCTGATGGCTATGGGATTCATTATCCTCTCATATTTTTATTGGCTACTCATCTTAAACTCACAGCAATCCTCCTACCTCAGCCTCCCAAGAGCTGGCATGAGCCACCACACTCAGCCTTCCTTGCAGTATTTTTAAAGAAGGGTTCTTTATATGTTATTCATATAATTACATTCATTGGAGCTCTTCCAGTCCTGTATGGTGTGCCTGTGTCTTCTCCACACTCATTCTAGAGATGGAGCCAAGGCCACGCACATGTAACTGATCAAGCTACATCCTTAACCTTTACTTTCCTCACTCATGTAGATGTACTTTTCTACTGTATTTAAGGTCTTGAAGACATTCTGCATTATTGGTGAAAGTTTCACAGTTTATCTTTCACAGTTAAGTCTCTTATCTACCTAAAATGTTTTTGTATGTGATATGATGGATAGATCTAATTTTGCCATATAAATATCCATTTGTCCTAGCTATATTTTTAAAAATTTCTTTTCTCACTGAAAAGCAGCCACTTCTTTTATATGTATAGATATGTATTTATCAAGTACCCAAATATGCCTTGATCTGTTTCTGGGTATTCTATATTATAAAAATTAGGATGGTGTGGTACCATGTACTCCAATAGTTGGAAGGCTGAAGCTGAAAGATCACATGGGTCTAGGAGTTTGAGGTCATGCTGGGCAATGAAGCTATTTCACCTCAAAAATAAATGAATAGGTAGCTAAGTAAACCTGGGGAGATGGCTCAGTTTCTAAAGTACCCACAGCATCAGATGGGGGCCATAGTTTAGATCCCTCACACCCATGTTAAGGCATGGCAGTGTTTATCTATAATCCCAGAGTTGAGAGAGGCGTAGTAGATAGGATCCTAGCTGCTAGCTGCCCATCCAGTCTAACCAATCTAGTTTCAGTTTCAGGGAAACACCCTTTCTCAAAAATAAGGTGGAAAGCAATAGAGGGAGACACCTAACAACCTCACACATATGCATAGGTGGACCATGTACACAAATAAAACATTTAAATAAATTATTAAATATCAAATATTCTTGTATACATGGGCCAGAGATATGACTCAGTTTATTGAATTGGCTACTCTTTCAGAGTACCCAGGTTCGATTCCCAGTGCCCACATGGCAGCTCACAGCCATCCATAACAACAGTACGAGGGTATTTAACACTCCCTTCTGCCTACTGTGCAGTACATGGACACAGACACAGATGCAGGCAAAGCATCCTTCCATACAAAATTAAATTAAGAATATTAAATCTATATAGTATTTCCATACTTACTTGTGGCTTCAGTATTTCCAGTATTTTCTTTGTAGAAGTTTTATATATCTTTTGTTGTAGTCCTATGTGATTTTCTGTGAGGCTGAGGCATGAATTCAGAGCCTTGTGCATGCTTGGCAAGTGCTATACCACTAAAGCAATCCTTGGGTTTTGCTGCTCTTTTTTTTTTTTTTTTTTTTTTTTTTAAACAGTCTTAGCTAAGTACAGCAGGGCTACATAGCAAGCTCTAGTCCATCTTTGTTATTAAACAAAAGGGTACTAGAAGGGATGGAGAGATGGCTCAGTGGTTAAGGGCACTGACTGCCCTTCCAGAGGTCCTGAGTTCAATTCCCAGCAACCACATGGTCGCTCACAACCATCTGTAATGGGATCTAATGCCCTCTTCTGGTGTGTCTGAAGACAGCTACAGTGTACTCATATAAAATATGTAAATAAATTTTTTAATAAAAGAGGGTACCAGATCACATTATAAATATATGATTATGATTCTTGTACACATTATTATAAAAAAAAAAAGATTTGGTTAACCTTCAATGGACAGAGAGATTGGATAACGTGTTTATTCTTTAGGAATTTCATGCAATGTATTTTTATCATATTCTTTCACCTTCCTTAACACCTTCCAGATCCTCCTCTACCCAATCAGTTTCATGTGTTCTCAGCCCCACTCTTCCCTCAGCAAGTCCAGTTTGTATTGTCTGACTGTTCCTCTCTGTGAGGCCTGCTCTGGAATGGAATCAGTATGTCTGGTGTCACACCATAAAAGAAAATTGACATTCCTGTCAGAAATCAAATACCAGTAGCTCCCCAGGCATGGGTAGGACTTTGCACTCACCTCTTGTCCATGCTGAGATTCTGTTTATATTGTGGTTATACAGGTGTTATTCATACTTTTACAAGTGCAATGAGTTCATGTGTACATCTTCCCTTTTCCCTTAATGTCATCAACTATCTGTGGTTCTTAGCAGCTTTCCATCCCCCTTGTCCCCATCCTCATTCTTGTAGATCCATGAGGGGTGAGTTGTGGTACAGATGATCCTTATGGCTGAGTATTATTCCACAGTCTCTTGTTCTCTGCATGTTGACAGTTGGAGCTCTGCTCTGTTTAATCACCATCTACTGCCAGAAGAAACTTCTAATTAGGGTTGAAAGAGATGCTGATGTACGTATGTATGGGTAATAGTCATTAGGAGCGTTTTAAGCTAAAACTGGATACCCCTTTTTAAAAATTCTCTTGATTTGTACATTTTTACTATCATTTTTTTAAACCCATGATTCCTTTTCTTTTTGCTGTTCCATTAGATCATTTTTGCACTCAGAGTGATTGCCCCAATTGGGAATGAGTGCCCACCACCTGCTGTTAGCTCTTCCTTAGCACTATTGTGGAGATGCACCTGTTTCCGTTCTCTCCATGTTGTCTTTGCCAAGTTACCACCATCCTGCACATCTGGACATAGTGGTCTGACTGACCATTAAATTATACTACATTCCAAATACTACACTATATCAACTCTTTAAATGCCACTTCATTTGTGATGCCTGTTGCCAAATAGAAATTCAAAGAGCTTGTCCCACTTATAGGATGAACTCTAAATACTGCCACCTTGTCTTTCAGGCCCTTTGTCCCCAAACCCTCACCTAGCTCCTCTGCTATAGATTCCCAACACACACTATCCACTCACGCTATGTGGCCCCCACAACATTATTTGGTTTCTGCTGGGTTCCCTAACAATCAAGCTTTCTCCGTCATTGCCTTTTAAAAATGATTTCCCAAGATTTTTTTTTTTTGTTGTTGTTGTTTTTTTGCGGGGGGGGGGTCTTAAAGTCTGTGGTTCCAGGATACTGTGTTTTTACTCTCTGGATCCTGTGCAGATATTAAAATATTTTAAGCTCAGCAACTTATGTTGTCATCCATACAGACCATTATCCAAATAGTTGCCCCCTTTCCTGTTTCTCCCCATACCTGATCCATTTCCTCTCTCCATCTCTTCTCCTACCCAGTTCCCTCCCTCCATCTGCTTTTCATGACTTTTTTTTTTGCTGAGCTTAAAATATTTTAATATTTGTACATAGTGTCACCAATTTCATCATATTAATCCTCACATACTATATGTGTCTTCTATAATGTACAGAATGTCAAACATATTCCAACATTAACCTCATACATGATGTAACTAATGAAAACAATCAAACTAATAGGATGAAAAATTATCACTGTCAACGATTCACGGTCACACAAAAAGAGAATTCCTTTAATGTGTCCTCATTGCTGATTCCTATGACTTTTTTATTCCACCTTCTATGGGATAGTCAAGATTTCTCACTTGAGACTTCCTTCTTGTTTAGCTTCTTTGGGTCTCTGTAAAGTAGCGTGAGTATCTTGTATTGTAAGGTTAATATCTACTTATCAGCAAGTACATGCATGTCCTTTTGGGTCTGCTTTTCTTAACTCAGGATAATATTTCGTAGTTCCATCCACTTGCCCACAAAATTCATGATGTTTTCATTTTTTAATAACTGAGTAGTATTCTGTTGTTTAAATTAACCTCATTTTCTGCATCCATTCTGCATTCTTTGGTTGAGGGACATCTGAATTACTTCTAGTTTGGGGCTATTATGAATAATGCTGCTATGAATATAGTAGAACATTTTTAAAGTAAAAATAAATTGTCTTTTAAAATTCATGTGTATATGTGTATGTCCTTGAGTATGTATATATGAGGACAGGTTCCTACAGAGACAAGAGGAGAGCTTAGGCATCTGTGAGCTGTCTGACTTGAGTGCCGGGGACTGAACTTGGGTCCTCTGCAAATCAGAATGTGTTCCAAACCTTTGAGTCATCTCTCTAGCTCCAAAACAAATATTTGTTTTAATCCCCAGAGTTCTCAGGGACTAAACCACCAACCAAAGACTATACATGGAGGGACCCATGGCTCCAGGTGCATATGCAGCAGAGGATAGCATTTTCTGGCATCAATGGGAGGGGAGGCCCTTGGTCCTGTGGAGGCTTGATGACCCAGTGTAGGGGAATGCTACAGCTGTGAAGAGGGAGTGGGTAGGTAGTGGGGGAGCATCCCCATAGAAGCAGGGGGGATGGGATAGGGGGATTTCTGGAGAGGATACTGAGACTGGAATAGCATTTAAAATGTAAATGAATAACATGATTAATAAAGAAAATTATGAATGAAGGGAGAATGAGTATATATGGGCTGGTATGTGTGAGGCCTGTGATGTACTTTGGGTGTGTACCTTGATTATCCTCTTTGCTTGCTTGCTTTTCAACAGAATCTCTCATGAAACCCGAAGCCCATTGATTCAACTAGGCTAGCCAGCCTGTGAACTTCAGGGATTGACTCTCTCCTCTTGCTGAGGTTCCTGACATTTTTTTCCTTGATCTCCTGAATCCAGATTTCTATCATTTCAGTAGCTATCCCTTCTCTAGTAACTTAAAAGCAAAACCAACCATTTCTTTAATCATTCATAGCTCCTCCTTGAAGGTTAAGTAATTGTCTTCAGATAAAGGATTTCAGTCTCAGATATCTGACTTAGCAAATACCTAGATTATCTAAGATACTCCACATATTTAACAAGAATTAACTTGTATATGGCTCTCAACAGATGACATTTTATTTCTTCTTTTTACTTGGTATAAATTGTTTTATTTCTATCTTTAATACTAGTCCCAAAAAGACTGATACCCATTAGCATAGTTTAAATGTAACAAAGAAACAAACTGTCTTTAAGAAGAAAATGAATTTTTAAGTGGGTGTCACCATAATTACCAGTGAACTGGCTGCATGGTTGCCTTGTCTCCTTGAAGTCTGGCTATCATTAGAACTAACAAGACCAAGTCCATGAGGCCTGCAGGGAACTCAATGGCTGTGACATCCAAGGGGAAGGCACATACCACACATCACAATGATGAGGGTTAATGCTTTTACCCTCTGATTCCATGTAAAAAACTTATTCCTCTCATTCAAACTAACTGAAGTCAACCAGTTAAGTCAGAATGAAGAATAAAACTATTCTCTTTTCACATAGAGGAGGGACACTCGTTCAGCTCCATTGAAAGTGAGTTCTGTGCGAAATCCCTGCTTCAGAACAGTAAACTGAAAGTCAGTTATTGCTAACAGAGCTCCAGTGGTCCCTTTCCCACCTCAAAGATGTGTCACACAAAAAGGCTATTGGTTTGGCTTGAAGCCCTCTGAGAAAGTAGTGTGAAGGTGAAGGCAGGCTGGCATTCAAGGTCCACCCTTTACGAGCCATCCTGTGCCTGGTGTCCCCAGGGGCAATTCACCATCTTCACTGTCTCCAAGATCACCAGGGGCGCCCAAACATAGAGAGTGGAGCAGATTGTTATGTGGTCCCACTGGGAGGAAGAGGCACCACACTTAACTGATCAAAACCTACTGAGCAGTCAAAAGTCCAGAGGATCAAAGCTCAACTGGCCAGAAGAGCGTCTTTGGAAATACCTATCTATTAAAGGGGTGTGGGAAAGCCAGGGCAGTCATAGGTTGAGTAGGGCAATACCTCTGATACATGGACAACAGTGACTTGGGCAAGAGCATGTAAGTGAACAGCTGATAAGGCCATCATTCCTGCTACCACCTCCTGGTATCTATGCTTGGGCAGACATTAGGCAGTGGGAACTGAAAAACTGAGAAGGTTATTGTAGACAACACGGGACACATCTTAGCAGAAAGGAAAGGACACTCAAAAACTAGCTTGTCCTATTAGCCTTGGATGCTCTGTGCCAGGCAAAGAACTTTGGAGCATGGGAAGGTTCCTGAGAATAGTTGGTAAATAGAGATGGGGTAGGATGGGCACTGCTTCCATAGGCAGCACTGGGCTGAGGACACTAGCAGTGCTACATCTTCCAGATTGCTGAATGGATGAAGAACGGACTTTATTGCACTTTCTCATTCTTAGGAAACAGGGTTGCCCTGCAGAGTCTGTTGATTTGCAGAAAACACTTCACATCAATAAGTTTCAGGCATAATCACAGGTCACCTCTGCTCTCATGGGAAGGAAAAGTAAGTCCACCAGCTAGTCTTTTTCATGGGCAGTTTATGTACTGGTGTCCTTGGGCTAGATGGACTGTCTGGCCAGGTCACTGTTTGGCAGGCAGAATAGCTAACTGGCAGGTGCCTTGGGAAGGTTCTGCACCCATAAGAGCTGGGGCAAACTTTCCCAACAGGGAAACATCTTGGCCAACATGTAAGCTCCATAAAGCGGCTGGAGCCATGATGCTCAAGTCCAATACGCCTGACTCCATTTTTCATACTCTGGGTTCAGACCACCCAGAAAGGCGGAGATGCTGATCTGATCTGGGAGCATCCCTGGATCGTGCTCCATAGCATCAAGCTGGAGATAACAAAAGGATGTAAGGGGTTGGGGAAAAAAGACCAGTTTACATCAGACATTGATTTTGAAAGTCTTTTTGAGCTCAGAAAACTGGAGGTAGATACCATGCAGAAAAACCAGTTCTGTCCATTGGTCCATCTTGAGCAGCCGTGAATATTTCATATATATATGGAGAGGTACTGTTTATTGTTGGATCTTTTTCCTGCAAGTTTGGCAAGTGCTAGCATTCTTAAGGGAATCACGGAGGCACTGGCTACAGAAGACGTGGCCACATTCTGTAGAAACCATGAGACGCCCTTTCTGTACAATCTTAGAGTATCCATCCATGCAGATTAGACAACTGACGGTACCCGAGGGCCTAGGTCCAGTAACTCCTTCATCCTTGGTGCTTGAAGGAGTATGGGTAGTCACATACACATCTTTGTCTCTAGACAGCTCCTCATCATCACTGCTAACCACACAGCTGTCAGCATGGTCTGCACAACCTTCTCCCATTTCTCCTTGGCCTTCTTTCTTCAACAATCAAAACAGAGTCATTGTGAGTCAGGTCCACAACCACAGGCTATAAAGATTCACAGGTGAGGTCCACGATTTCCTCTCCAACAGTTTCAACAAGCTCTATAGATTTGGATTCTGCTTCCAAAGAAATCTCGGGGGTTGAAGTTGTTTCCCGAGTTCGCTTCTGGGTTTGTGTAGAATTTACAGTTCCACCACGCCACTTTCTCTGAGGATTTCTTGTTCTTACTGTGCTCTCAGGCTTTAATCCACAGGACAGGAAGTGATCTACACCAAGGTTTATGTTGTGGTAGAATGTTCTCGATCTCTCATACCCACTGAAGACTCTTCTTGTGGTTTACAATTTGGAGCCAACTAGATACCAAGTATTTCTAAATTCTACGCCAGCAGCTCAAGCAAGTGGAGACCAGCTCAAGCAAGACTCCTGATATTTTATTTCTTATCATAGTGCATTATTTAAGGAAAGGATTGCTCCTGTTTTATGACAAAGGAAAAGTTGAAATATGTTGCTAAGTGACCGAGGCCACCAGGGACTCTTCTCACTTTCTCTCTTTTGAGTGGTTACCTCTGTAAGGGTTTTTGCTTGTGTGGTTGTTTTAAAACCACAGATACCTCAGGCTGGCTTTGAACTTGTTATATACCCAAAGGTTACTTTAAAATCTTATTCTTCTGCTGCTACCTTCTTCTAGTGCTGAGATTACAGGTATGTGCCACCATCAGGATTTAGCAACCCTGAATATAGAATCCAGGGCTTCCTGCAGTACCTGCTTGACAGGTATTCTACTAACTGAACTACATCCCAATCCCCTGTGTAAGTTCTAAAATCTATCTTGGTAACATATTATTTCATTCCTTCTTGACTGAACACCATAATATACTATTATTTAAGGTTTTACCAAAACTTATTAGCCAGTCTACCTGCCTTATATTCATACATAGTTTTCCTCTCATGTTAATCAGGATTTCTCAGCTATGATAATAATGACAATTAGAATAGAATAACTTTGGAGGTATGTCTTATAATAGCAGCCTTAGTGTTCTTAGATGCAAGAAGTATATGCAAGGCTCTCACGTCAAGTTGTGACAATCTCCAGATACTGCCAACTGTCCAGTAACAGAAAGATTGCTACTTCATGTTTCTCCTACACAGGCTTTTCCCTACAGTGGAGGTGCCCTTCTCTCTCAGCAGCAATGACTATTGTAATGTGCCTCTGTGGTAGCTTTAAAGTTGTATTTCTGTTTTTACTGTTAAAAACTTATTCTTTATAATATATTTTTCCATAATGAATAAGAACTCAGTAGTACTGGGTAATAGCCTCAACTTTCTTATTGCTTAGTCTGTTTTCAATCTTACAGAGTTTTAAAAGAACTCTTCAGCACATAATTTTACCTGGGAAGTTTTTGTTTTGCTTCTTTTCTAACCATCCTTAACCCAAACATTTAAAAAAGATTATTTATTTTATGTGTTTGGCTGTTTTGTCTGCATGTATGTATGTGAACATGCATATGACCAGTGTTCATGCAGACCAGAAGACTGTCCAGTCTCTTGGAACTAGAGTTACAGACAATTGTGAGCCACAGTGTGGGTGCTGAGAACCAAACCCAGGTCCTGCAAGAGCAACAGTGCTCTTAACTTGGACCACCTTTGCCAAGAACTTACCATTTTAATGTCTTCTTGTTTCATTTTTCAAGACAGGTTTTTTTTTTCCTGTGTAGTTCTGCCTATCCTGGAACTCAGAGACCCCTCTGCCTCTGCCTCCCAAGTGTGCGTTGGTGCCACAGGCTTCTTTTGAATGTCTTAATGACAGAAAATTATATGGAAAGCAGAGGGCTAATCTGGGGCTTAGTACCTGTTCTGCAAACAGACTTCCTGAGTGAAGTAAAGTGCTCTGCAAACTGCTACATTTTCCAAATTGCAATAAAAAGAGAACAAAGGGATCAATTGCTTAAAAATACTGTCTGTGATATAGATGAGGGGCACTTAAACATGTATATATAGATTATAAAGAAGGAATTAGTGGGAAAAATGAAATGAAGGTCTATGAATGGGAAAATACATAAAAGCATCTGAGACTAACAGAGGTAAAGGACAGAGCCATATTACTACCTCTTAATAATGTTTGGAGATCAAATCTCAACGTGAATTAGAAAAAGATAAAAACATTTAAGCCAAAGTAGCATATATTTAACATTTAATTTTCTTTTCTTTATAGCAGCTCATATAATTCTTAGCACAAAGCAATAGAACAGATATATTTGCCTTATTTTTACAGAGGAAGTAATCTATGCGCCTATGACATTGACAGAACAAGGATTGGAAATGTAGGTCTCCATGACACCAAAGCCCCTGGACTCAAGCAGTATCCCATAAAGCCTTTGTACTGTAGCTGTAAGAGCGGGATAAGTCAAATACTTTAGAGAGACCTCAAAGATTTTGACCATGTTTGAATTAATTAGTAAAGTCCAACTCAGGATGCTGAGGTGGACAGATTGCCATGAGTGAAGAACAGCCTGGGCTGCAGAACGAGGCTCTATTTCAAATTAAAAGTAGATAATAAAGTAATACAACAATAAGTATGGTATTCTAATGTGGTTTGAAAAGCATAAGATTTGGCTGAAATTCTGAAGTGGAATCTCATGCTTACCACTTACTTTTGTATGTAGGCGGTCATTTGACCCCTCTACTGCTTTCCTTACCTGTGGAAAGAGAGTGGTGGTGAAAATAATGATAATGAGGTTACTAGAATACTTATAGACCAGTGCTAGTTTAATAATGGATACAAAAGTTACTAACTATATGATTGTTATCTATGAGAAAGTATAATGGGCTCAAGGGCACAAACCTAACATTTGAACCTTTGTCCTTTGAACTTTAATTAAGCATCACTCAGCAAAATGAATAGAATTAAGACATTACCTTAGTATTGATGGCAATATTTCTATGAGGTCTTTGTTTTTCTTTACCAGAAAAAAAGTTGATATTTCTTAGCTGTTTTCCAAAACAAGTTTTTGAATTTTGTTTCCTGCTTATTAGGTATTAATATTAATCAAGGCCTTCTGTGCTTGGGAAATGTAATCAGTGCTCTTGGAGATGACAAAAAGGGGAACTTTGTACCCTACAGAGATTCCAAGCTGACTTGACTGCTTCAAGGTGAGCCTAAAACACCTCTAAAATAAGGAGTGGCTTGGAATGATAGTGTTGAGAAAGCAAAGGTGAAACAGGCAACAAACTCACGGACTGTCACGTCTACTACAAGGTGATAAGTAGGCAATCAGCTCTCAGATGATGGAAATGGCTTACCAGATGGCTCTAAGAGCCAAGAAACCTGGACTTAGGACTTTGAACCTGAAAGTGAAGTTGCTTATTGTTTCTTTAATTGAAAATATGCTAAGAAGAATTCTTTGGAGAATTAAAATCTACATGGGGGGGCATCCTAGGAATATTTAATCTCAATAGATAACTTACCTGAGTTGGACCTGGTTGTTTTAAACCTGATTAACTGATGAACTCATAGTTTCTCTTGAGTATAATGATATTTAAAATAAGATTATTAAATCTATGTCATTTTACACAGCTGAAATTTTACTATTTTTATATCAAAACAAATTTTTAAAATGACCCAACATTCATGAGTATATTGCCGCACAAATTGCAATCAGTGAGCTATAAGAACAAAAAAAAAAAGATGAAATTAGGAGGGGATATAGGATGGTTATGGGAGGAGTAGGGTGAAAACAATATATATATATATATATATATATATATATATATATATATATATATATATATATATATATAGTGTGTGTGTGTGTGTGTGTGTGTGTGTGTGTCGGTGTGTGTGAGATTCTCAAGCAATACTTAGAATTATTTTAAAAATTAAAGCCAAGTAGTCCCAAAAAATAAAATCAAGATCAAACCAAAAGCATTACTATAAATTTTTCTTTCATCTTTGAATTTAATCAATCCAAATAGCAGCCTTTGTTTGCATCCCGTTTGTTCAATTTCATTTGCTTTCATTATCCTTTCTTTTGCAGATTCTCTAGGAGGCAACAGCCATACTCTTATGATAGCCTGTGTGAGTCCTGCTGATTCCAATCTAGAGGAAACATTAAATACCCTTCGCTATGCTGACAGAGCAAGAAAAATCAAGAACAAACCTATTATCAATATTGATCCCCAGGCAGCTGAAATAAATCATCTTAAACAGCAGGTATAAGATTTTATAGGAAAGTTGTAAGTATGTGGATGGAATGATAGAGTGTCTATTTTTTTGTTCTATCTGTACTTTTAAGATAAATCCTAATACTGTATTTGCTATCCATTTAAAAGATTGGGGGTACCATCAGGGATTTTACTGATAAAAGTAAAGGGTAGAAGATGAAGTAAGAAACCCTTACAGGAGCCAAATCCTGACGTGCCTTAATATGTTCTGTTAAAGATCTTGGAACTGGAAAGTACTGAGAACTACAGATTTTAAGTAAGAGAATAGCATGATTAAAGTGTGGTTGAGGGAAATCTGTTTTCTATGCACTTGTACAGAAAAACACATGAAAGGAGGCCATAACTAAAAAGAAGTGAGTAAGCCAGGCTTTGTATTACCCTGGTGAGAACTGTGCCCTGAATTAAAAACAGTAACAATAAAGAAGGAAAGGTAGCACCTTAGAAGACAATGAGCAAGAGGAAAGTAGAGTTTGGGGAAGTTGCTTAGTTGTGGAGTAAATGTAGAAGAAGGTCTAGTAGAAGGAGCCCAGTTTGATCTTCAAGTTTCTTACTTGGGTTAGTGAATAAACGTCATGTTGTCCAAGGAATGCAAATGGAAACCCAGAGTTGCACATAAAAGCACAAATGATATATTTAGTTTGGGCCATTGGGGAAACGTGAGTGGAAAGAACACATATCCAGGTGGCTCGAATGACTCATTACCAGAGCCTGTTACTAACTGATCGAACAACTTTTGCTCCCCCTGCTATCCTCAATCCTGCCACCCTACTCCCCGAAGCAGGTGACTCTACTCCTGTGCACCGATGTGCTAATGTCCTGGCCAAGGAGACTGGAATGAGAAAGGACCTGACTGATCAACCTTGGCCAGGCATGCCTAGCTGGTATACGGATGGCAGCAGCTTTGTTGTGGAAGGAAAAAGAAGAGCAGAAGCAGCGGTGGTAGATGGGAAGCAGGTACTATGGGCCAGCAGTCTCCCAGAGGGGACGTCTGCCCAAAAAGCTGAACTTTTGGCACTAATTCAAGCTCTACGCCTGGCAGAAGGTAAAGCTATCAACATCTATACTGACAGCCGCTATGCCTTTGCCACTGCCCACATTCATGGGGCCATCTATAGGCAGAGGGGCCTGCTCACATCGGCAGGGAGAGACATTAAAAACAAAGAAGAAATCCTGGCTCCTCTAGAAGCCATACACCTACCCAAGAAATTGGCCATTGTCCATTGCTTAGGACATCAAAAGGGGACTGATCCAGTTACACGGGGAAACCAGATGGCAGATCAGACAGCCAAACAAGCCGCCCATGGAACCGCGGTGCTAATAGAAGAAACCAGAGGTTATCCACCAGAGCCCCCTGAGCTCCCACACAAAGACTGTGCCCTGACTGAAGATGGGCAAATTGTCTTACCGGCTAAAGAAGGGCAAGACTATGTAAAAAGATTACATCAACTAACTCACCTCGGAACTGAAAAACTTAAACGCCTAATTAAAAGTTCCAAATACTATGTTCAAGACTTACATACCATAACAAAACAGGTAGTGGAGACATGTCAAGCCTGTTCTTTGACCAATGCCACCCGACCGTTCAAGGAACCTGGAAAGAGAATGAGGGGAGATCGACCGAGAGTTTATTGGGAAATAGACTTTACCGAAATTAAGCTGTGAAAGTATGGTAATAAATATCTTCTAGTTTTTATAGACACTTTTTCAGGATGGGTGGAAGCCTTTCCCACAAGATCTGAAACTGCTCAGGTGGTGACCAAGAAGATACTAGAAGAAATTCTGCCCAGGTTCGGGATTCCCAAAGTAATCGGGTCGGACAACGGCCTAGCTTCTGTTGCCCAGGTAAGTCAGGAGTTGGCCGCCCAGCTGTGGATTAATTGGAAATTACATTGTGCTTACAGACCCCAGAGCTCAGGACAGGTAGAAAAAATGAATAGAACTCTAAAAGAGACCCTTACTAAATTAGCTATTGAGACCGGCGGCAAAGACTGGGTGACCCTCCTCCCCTTTGCGATTCTTAGAGTCCGAAACTCGCCAGGGCGTTTCGGCCTTACCCCTTATGAAATCCTACATGGGGGACCGCCCCCCTTAACGGAGTCGTGCGGAATATTGGATCCTAGCACTATCTCCTCCTCCTCCTCTGTTCTATTTGCCCACTTAAAGGCCTTAAAAGTTATTAAAACACAGATCTGGAGTCGAATCAAAGAAGCCTACGCTCCAGGAACCACTGCGGTGCCCCACGGGTTCCAGGTTGGAGACTCAGTCCTGGTCAGACGACATCGCGCTGGCATGCTTGAGCCCCGGTGGAAGGGACCCTACCTGGTGCTGTTGACTACCCCCTCGGCAGTTAAGGTCGACGGAATTGCTGCTTGGGTCCATGCCTCCCATGTAAAGAAGACACCCACTCAAGGCAGAGATAACCATGAAGACAATTGGACAGTGGCAGCTGGTGACAATCCTCTTAAGCTGTGCCTTCGTCGTAGCCCCAACCTTGGGTAATAACCCCCATGCCCCTCAAAAATTAACCTGGGAAGTGCTAAATGAAGAGGGCGACGTCGTGTGGTCAACAACCGCAGTGCACCCCCCTTGGACTTGGTGGCCTGATCTTGCACCCGATGTCTGTAAGTTAGCAGCCAGCTCTATGGCCTGGGATCTTTCCAGTTATACCAATTTAGAAAAGCCACCCCCAGAAGAACAGTGTGTCCCTCATGGCATAGGGAGCACATTGGGGTGTTCAGGACAGTTCTTCCGAGCCAACCTTCAGGCAGCAAACTTCTATGTCTGCCCCGGACAGGGACACACTAGAGAAATGAAGAGACGGTGTGGAGGGGCCTCAGACTATTTTTGTAGTAAATGGAGATGTGAGACCACGGGAGAAGCCTACTGGAACCCTTCCTCCACTTGGGATCTAATTATAGTTAAAAAGGGTCGTAGGCCAGGGGAGCCAGAGAAAGGGGAAAGAGATCCATCCAAATACCCGGCTTATAGGACTGGGTGTGCCTCTGAAAGCTCGGGTAGCCCTCAGGGACCGTGCAAAGACAGTTATTGTAACCCTCTAAATATCAGCTTCACCCCACAGGGAAAACAAGATCATCAGTGGGTAAGAGGAAACTGTTGGGGATGGAGAGTCTATACTGGCAGAGGGGACCCTGGATTAGTTTTTGTTATTAAGATAAAGATAGAGAGTCCGCCCACAAAACCCGTAGGCCCCAATTCGCTGCTTGATAACCCTGTACCCAGGCCTGAGAGACCTCCTCGTCTCACTCTGTCACCAAAGGAGGACTTGTATCCACTTTTGACCACACCCTCCTATCTCCCTATGAGAACTGAGGACTGCCTGTTCAATCTGCTTGATAGTGCATTTGTTGTTTTAAACCTCACTAACCCTGCTGCTACTCAGTCCTGCTGTCTGTGTTTTGCTTCCAATCCCCCTTACTACGAAGAAATAGCTCAGCTACGAAGCTATAAATGTGACTCCTGACCACTCACTCTGTCCCTGGGGAAGCAAAGGAAAGCTGACCCTGTCTGCAGTATCAGGAACTGGGCTATGCATAGGAAGAGTACCTACCAGACACCAGCCCCTCTGTAATGTAACTATCTCCAACCTGACAGCAGGCCCAGATAAATACCTAATACCTCCTCCCGATACTTGGTGGGCTTGTGGCACCGGCCTGACCCCCTGCCTGCATACTTCACTATTTAACAGTACTAAAGACTTTTGTGTTTTAGTCCAACTGGTGCCCAGGGTCATTTATCATGATGATACCTCGTTTATAGATGAATTTGACCACCATACTCGATACAAGAGAGAACCTATAACTTTGACCTTAGCTGTCTTGTTAGGACTTGGAGTGGCAGCAGGAATTGGAACAGGGGCAGCTGCCCTCATCCAACAACCTTACTACTATAATGAACTCAGAGCAGCTATGGACGCAGACCTGGGAGCATTAGAACAGTCCATAACCAAACTAGAAGAGTCATTGACTTCATTATCAGAGGTAGTGCTACAGAACAGGAGGGGATTAGATCTGCTTTTTCTAAAGGAAGGAGGGCTCTGTGCTGCCCTAACAGAAGAATGTTGCTTTTACATAGATCATTCTGGTGTCATAAAAGATTCTATGGCAAAGCTTAGAGAAAGACTAGAAAACAGAAAAAAAGAAAGAGAAACATACCAAGGATGGTATGAAAATTGGTTTAACCGGTCACCCTGGTTCTCTACATTAGTCTCAGCTTTGGTCTTTGGTCGGGCCTTTACTCATTTTAATGCTAATCCTAACCTTTGGGCCATGCATCCTCAATAGATTGGTGACTTTTATAAAAAAAAAGGGTGAGTGCAGTACAGTTAATGGTCCTAAGACAACAATACCAGATATTACAAGAAGCTGAGGGATTGCTCTAAGATTAGAACTTTTTACAAAAAGAAAAATGGGGGAATGAAGAGTAAAAGGTTGTCAAAGGACACTGATTCCTTGCCCTAGGGATTTTCTCTGCAGGAAATTGCTCCCAGGAAATCCCACCTAGGAAATCCCACTTTCTTGAGATTTGAGTTCCCAAAATACCACAGAAGGTCCAGATGACCTCTGTGGAATGTTTCAACGCCCTAGGTGTGCCCCGACTGTACTGATAAAAAAATGTATGATTCTTCCCCTTTGAATGCCCGCTTTGAATTTCCTCATTCCCCCTGTCCTCCCCCTCCTTTGTGATTTTTGCCTTTATAAGCCCATTACAAGTTCAGGCCGGGGTCGAACTCCTCTACCCCTGCGTGGTGTATGAGTCTCGACCCCAGCATGCTGGCCTGAGATCTCACTCTGTTTCACTTTCAATAAACTTCCTCGTGCGATTGCAGCAAGTCTGGTCTCGGTGCCTCACTGGGTGCGCGCCTCTCCTGAGATTTGAGTGAGGGTCTCCCTTCGGAGGTCTTTCAGTGCCAGTGTGGCCACTGTGTAGAAAGCAAGGAAAGAGTATTACAGTGTGGAGTTAAAGGAAAGCTAATATCAGATTAAGGATTTGTGAACTGTGTAGAAAATTATTTTAAGGTAACACTGAAAGTTGACATTGCTAAAAGATAGCTTGGCTACTGTATGGAGCAGATTAAAGCTGTACATGAATGTGTGGATCCCATTGCAGAAGGCCCCATAATTCAAGTGGGAGGTACTGGGGACTTGAACTTAGGATGATAGAAGTGGTGATAGGAAAAGGTAATGAACAAATAAGGGTTTGGACATATAGAAATAGATATTCACTGACCTGGAAAGATACCAGATATGAGGATAGTAGGCAATGAAATGAAAAATTAGGCCAATTGTAAGGTTTGAGTTGAAAAAAGATAACAGTTAAGATAGACTTAGAAGGCACAAATTTGTATATGGTAATTGAAAGAGTAGATGAAAGTTGAGAATATAAGGAAATAGTATATAGATGATGAAGATCTTCGGGAGACTTGGCCATTTATGGGATGAGTGAAACAAGATGAACCAAGAGACAGCAATCAGAAACATTGAAGAAAAATTAGAAAGTATATATAGTATTCAAGGTTTCAGAGGCAATGAATAAAATTACCCTATTGCTAATTGTGGTGAATTCATTACAAAGAGATAAGTAGCATTTTGCTGGTTGGGGTTGACAGTCTTTAACTATGTATTCTGGTCTGGCTTAGAGCTCAGGAACTCACTGTGAAGCTAGGGTTGGCCTCGAATTTTTAATCCCCCTTAGATGTATGTACATGCCTGGTGATGAGTAGCTTTTAATTGGCAACTCGCTGATTGTTTTCATTGTTTCTCTCAGGTCCAGCAGCTGCAGGTCTTGTTGCTACAAGCCCATGGAGGCACTTTGCCTGGGAATATAAAGTAAGTCATAGATGAATTTTAAAGATGTATTTTTTATGGGCTATTCTGTCTGGTAGCTGTTTTCCTCTGATAGCCTATGCTTTCTCAGGCCACTTGATGTTCGGGAAGTGATCTTGCTGACCTTGTTGATTTCTTAGGACTTGGGGAGTTATCCTTTTAGTAGCCCAGTGTAATGGAAAGAGTATGGATTCCAGACTCAGAAATGTATTAATTAGAATGTTCCTGTATCAAAGAGCTATCTCTGCCATATACTTATTTGACTGCTTAGTTATATGCATAGATACATGAATATTTCTTTTATTCTTAGGGTAACATCCAACATTATCATTTGGTTTATTTAATTGTCTATATAGAGCTTCTTCAGATTGAGTCTTATTTTCTTTAACAAGTGTGTGAAGATTTTCACAAGATATTACAAATGATTCTCCCTGCACCCAGTCAGAAATTAATCATTTCTCCAAAGAAATGCATTGGAAAATTCATTGGAAAATGCATTGGAAAATGGTGTTTAGAAACCAAGATCTGTGGTTTCTCTAACTCTGCTCACTGTTATTGAGGTGTCATTGCCGCTGGACCTTGTTGGTGGGTAGAAGTTTCGGTATGTGTAATAGCCTACACATTTATTCAGTTACATTTTTTGGATCTGCTTTATATATATATTTAAAAAAACAGTTTTCTACTGATAATTCCTGGTTTTATTCCAATGGGATTTATTGTATTTTTACATCTTAAATTTGATTGTACCCTGAATATGCCTAAGTGATTTTTAAGTGCAGAAAAGATAAATATGTGACTAAATTGACCTCAACTCCTCCTATTTCTTCCAATTCCACTGAGCTATATAGATAGATTTTCCTAGTAAGAGATTTATAGCACATCTTAAGCCCAGCAGGGAATACTGTCTTCAGCCATTCACTGGGATCAATATCTCTCTCATCCACATTACTGGGAGCAGTGATCTAGACTCCTCCCTTCCCACACCAATGAAATGGTATATGCCTCTGAAACTTAACTGTTTCTAGGTTGAATTCACCAAGAGAGCCCAAGTGCTAGATTCTGAATCCACTGCCCCAAATAGGCTGGCTATCCTGATTGCTACCTACACCTCATGAACCTGTGTGTTACACAGAGAGCTCAGGCCCCAAATAAGGAAAATGGGAGCTTAGGTAGCATACCACAGAAAAGGAGATATTTATTATTTCTTCCCCCATCAGTAAGAACTTTTTTATTTATTTGCAATCTGCCTATCTATGTACTCAATTCTGATATATACATAAAGCAGTGCCAGAAACTATATTAGTTAAGGATAAACTAAAGCACTATAACACATGAAAGCAATTTGGGAAGGAGTTCCTTTGCTTTATAATTCTACACTGTAGTTCATCATTGAAGGAAGTCAGTTTATAAACTATTCAACAGGAACCTGGAGAAAGGAGCTGATACAGAGGCCATGAAGGGTGTTGCTTACTGGCTTGCTCGACATGGCATTCTTGCCTGCTTTCTTACAGAACTCAGGACACCCACCAAGGGATTGTAGCACCTACACTGGGCTGGACCCTTCCACATTGATCAGGACAAAAAATGCCCTACAGGCTTGCCCACAGTTCATTGATATTTTATGTATTTACATTTTAAATGTTATCTCCTTTCCTCTCTCACCCCTTCCCCCACCCTATTCCCTTGCTTCTATGAGGATGCTCCCACTCCCACCCACCCACTCCACATCATTGCCCTGGCATTCCCCTAAACTGGGAAAATGAGCCCTCACTGGACCAAGGGCTTCTCTTCCTATTGATGCCAGACAGTGCCATGCTCTGCTACATATGCAACTGGAACCATGGGTCTCTCCATGTGTGCTCATTGGTTGGTAGTTAAGTCTCTAGGAGCACTGGGGAAGGAGCTAAAAACATCCAGTGGAAAAAAGACAGCCTATTCAACAAATAGTGCTGGTCCAACTAACTGGCAGTCAGCGTGCAGAAGAATGCAAATTGACTCATTCTTTTTTTTTTTTTTTTTTTTTTTTTTGTCTTCAAAACAAGATTTATTTTTTTTTAACATGAAAATACATGGAAAATACATTGGTCTCTTATCTGTTACAAATAAGACTCAAATTATTAATCATAACAAGAAGTGTTTCTTGAGATATTTTAATCTACACAAAAGACTAACAGCTTATTATTTTTTTTAAAGATTTTAAACATTTGTTGCTTAAAATTATACATTTTTGTCAGTACTGTTTTTTCAGACATTAAAATAAATTTTACATAAAACCATGTGAATATGTTTTTTAGTCAGTACTTGATTTTTTTTTCAAGGGCTTGACAGTATGCATTGAAAACGTACTAGTTGCAATAAGCGTAAAGTACATGCAAAACAAAACGCAACATGGAAATAGTCAAAGTCTTCTTGTTTTGTGAATATATGTATAGTTTTTGTTTTCTTTATTTCTTGGACTTCATACAGTCTGTGAGTTGTTTCTGGGGGAGTGCAAGCCTCTGGGGTTAGCATCCCACTATCAGTGACTGCATATTATGTCTGTTCTTTTGTGACTGGGTTATCTCACTCAGGATGATCTTCTCTAGATGCAGCCATTTTCTTAAGAATTTGGTTAAGTCATTGTTTCTGGTGGCTGAGTAGTATTCCATTGTGTATATGTACCACAATTTTTGTATCCATTCGTCTTCTGAAGGACATCTGGGTTCCTTCCAGCTTCTGGCTATTATAAATAGAGCCGCTATGAACATTGTGGTGCATATATCTTTGTTGTGTATTAAAGTGTCTCTGGGGTATATGCCCAGAAGTGGAATAGCTGGGTCTTCAGGTAGTACTATATCCAATTTTCTGAGGTATCGCCAGACAGATTTCCAGAGTGGTTGTATTAGCTTGCAACCCCACCAACAGTGAAGAAGTGTTCCTATTTCTCCGCAGCCTCGCCAGCATCTGCTGTCATCTGAGTTTTGGATCTTGGCCAATCTGACTGGTGTGAGGTGGAATCTTAGGGTTGTTTTGATTTGCATTTCCCTGATGGCTAAGGATGTCGTGCACTTCCTCAGATGTTTCTCGGCCATTCGGTGTTCCTCAACTGAAAATGATTTGTTTAGCTCTGTACCCCATTTTTTAATAGGGTTATTTGATTCTCTGGTGTCTAGCTTTTTGAGTTCCTTGTACACCTTGGATATTAGGCCTCTATCTGATGTGGTGTTGGTAAAGATCTTTTCCCATTCTGTTGGTTGCCGTTTTGTTTTCTTGACGATGTCTTTAGCCTTACAGAAACTTTGCAGTCTCATTAAGTCCCATTTGTTAATCTTTGACCTTAGAGCTTGAGCCATTGGTGTTTTGTTCAGGAAATTTTCTCCTGTGCCTATGTGTTCTAAGGTTTTCCCTACTTTCTCATCTAATAGTTTCAGTGTATCTGGTTTAATGTGGAGATCTTTAATCCACTTACACTTGAGCTTTGTACAAGGAGATAAGAACGGGTCTATTTTCATTCTTTTGCATGTTGAGTGCCAGTTGGACCAGCACCATTTGTTGAATAGGCTGTCCTTTTTCCATTGAATGTTTACTGCTCCTTTGTCAAAAATCAGGTGACCATGTACATGAGGGCTCATTTCTGGATCTTCTATTTTATTCCATTGATCCACTTGCCTATTTCTGTACCAGTACCATGCAGTTTTCAGCACAATTGCCTTGTAATATAGCTTGAGGTCAGGGATAGTGATTCCCGCAGATGTTTTTTTGTTGTTGAGGATGGATTTCGCTATTCTAGGTCTTTTGTTATTCCATATGAAATTGCACATTGATCTTTCCAATTCCATGAAGAACTGGGTTGGAATTTTGATGGGGATTGCATTGAATCTGTAGATTGCTTTTGGTAGGATGTCCATTTTTAAGATGTTGATCTTTCCAATCCATGAGCATGGGAGATCTTTCCATTTTCTGAGATCATCTTCAATTTCTTTCTTTAGAGGTTTGAAGTTCTTGTCATACAGGTCCTTTACTTCCTTAGTTAGAGTCACACCAAGGTATTTCATAGTTTTTGTAACTACTGTGAAGGGTACCTTTTCCCTAATTTCTTTCTCCACATGTTTGTCCTTTGAATATAGGAAGGCTACTGATTTGTTTGAGTTAATTTTGTATTCGGCCACTTTGCTGAACTTGTTTATCAGCTGTAGGAGTTTTCTGGTGGAATTTTTGGGGTCACTCAAGTACACTATCATGTCATCGGCAAAGAGTGATGTTTTTATCTCTTCCTTTCCGATTTGTATCCCCTTGATCTCCTTTTGCTGTCTAATTGCTCCAGCCAGGACTTCCAGTACTATGTTGAATAGGTAGGGAGAGAGTGGGCAGCCTTGTCGAGTCCCTGATTTTAGTGGGATTGCTTCAAGTTTCTCGCCATTAAGTTTGATGTTGGCTGTTAGTTTGCTGTATATTGCTTTTATTATGTTTAAATATGAGCCTTGGATTCCTGTTCTTTCCAGGACTTTTAACATGAAGGGGTGTTGGATTTTGTCGAATGCTTTCTCAGCATCTAGTGAGATGACCATGTGATTTTGGTCTTTAAGTTTGTTTATATGGTGGATTACATTGATGGATTTACTTATGTTAAACCATCCCTGCATCCCAGGGATGAAGACTACTTGGTCATGATGAATGATGGTTTTGATGTGTTCTTGGATTCGGTTTGCAAGGATTTTTTTGAGTATTTTTGCATCAAGGTTCATAAGTGAGATTGGTCTGAAGTTCTCTTTCCTTGTAGGGTCTTTGTGTGGCTTAGGTACGAGGGTTATTGTAGCCTCAAAAAATGAGTTGGGTAATATTCCATCTGATTCTATCTTTTGGAATAGCTTGGCGAATATTGATGTTATATCCCCAATAAATGTCTGATAAAATTCTGCACTGAACCCGTCTGGACCTGGGCTTTTTTTGGTTGGGAGGCTTTTGATGACTTCTTCTATTTCTTTAGGTGTTATAGGGTTATTTAGATGGTTTACTTGGTCCTGGTTCAACTTTGGGACCTTGTATCTGTCTAGGAATTCATCCAATTCCTCCAGATTTTCCAATTTTGTGGAGTATAAGTTTTTGTAGTAGGATCTGATGATTTCTTGAATTTCCTTAGTTTCAGTTGTTATGTCACCACTTTCCTTTCTGATTTTGTTAATTTGGATACTCTCTCTTTGCCCTTTAGTTAGTCTGGCTAGGGGTTTATCAATCTTGTTGATTTTCTCAAAGAACCAACTCTTTGTTTTGTTGATTTTTTCAATGTTTTTTTTTGTTTCTATTTGGTCTATTTCTGCCCTAATTTTGATTATTTCTTGCCGTCTACTCTTTTTGGGTATATCTGCTTCCTTTTGTTCTATTGCTTTTAGCTGTGCTGTCAGGTTGCTGATGTGAGCTCTCTCCAGTTTCTTCTTGGAAGCACTTAGGGCAATGAGTTTTCCTCTCAATACTGCTTTCATTGCATCCCATAGGTTTGGGTATGTTGTGTTTTCGTTTTCGTTGAATTCTAGAAAATCCTTAATTTCTTTCTTTATTTCTTCTTTGACCCTGCTATCCTTTAACAGAGTGTTGTTTAGTTTCCATGTGTATGTGGGAATTTTGTTGTCTTTGTTGTTGTTAAAGACCAGCCGTAGACCATGGTGATCTGAGAGGATGCATGGGAGTATTTCAATCTTCTTATATCGATGAAGGCTCGTTCTGTGTCCAATTATGTGGTCAATTTTCGAGAAGGTGCCATGGGGTGGTGAGAAGAAGGTGTATTCTTTTACTTTAGGATAGTATGTTCTGTATATATCTATTAATTCTAGTTGGTTCAAAGTCTCTGCTAGTTTTGCAGTGTCCTTGTTCAGTTTCAGTTTCCCTGATCTGTCCATTGGTGAGAGTGGGGTGTTAAAGTCTCCCACTATTATTGTGTGAGGTGAAATGTATTTTTTGAGCTTTAGTAGAGTTTCTTTTATGAATGTGGGTGATTTTTTATTTGGAGCATATATGTTAAGGATTGAGAGTTCCTCCTGACAGATTTCCCCGGTAATGAGTAAAAAGTGTCCTTCTTTATCTTTTTTGATAACTTTTGGTTAGAAATTTACTTTATTCGATATTAGAATAGCCACTCCAGCTTGCTTCTTGGAGCTGTTTGCTTGGAAGTTTTTTTTCCCACCCTTTTACTCTGAGATAGTGTCTGTCTCTGTCTCTGAGATGAGTTTCCTGTATGCAGCAAAAGGCTGGATTTTGTTTATGTATCCAGTCTGATAGTCTATGTCTCTTTATTGGGGAGTTGAGATCATTTATGTTAATAGATATCAAGGAATAATTGTTTCTGTTTCCTGCCATTTTTGCTTTTTTGGGTTGAGTTGTGTCTGTGTTTTTTTCTTTAGTTTTCTTGTTTAGGAATTTTCTTGTTTTTACTAGGCTGTATTTTCCCTCCTTGTATTGGGTTTTCCACCTATAATTCGTTGTAGTGCTGGGTTTGTGGTCAGATATTGTGTGAATTTTGATTTGTCTTGAAATATCTTTGTCTCTCCATCGATGGTGATTGATAGTTTTGCTGGGTATAGCAGCTTGGGCTGGCACTTGTGCTCTCTTAAGGAGTGCATGATGTCTGTCCAGGCTCTTCTAGCTTTCATAGTCTCTGCTGAGAAATCGGGTGTGAGTCTGATTGGTCTGCCTTTATATGTTACCTGACCTTTTTCCCTTACTGCTTTTAGTATTCTTTCTTTACTTTGGGCACTTGATGTTTTTACTATTATGTGTTGGGAGGTATTTCTTTTCTGGTCCAACCTATTTGGAGTTCTGAAGGCTTCTTTTATGCTCGTGGTCATCTCATTCTTGAGGGTAGGGAAGTTTTCTTCTATGATTTTGTTGAAGATATTTACTGTGCCTCTTAGTTGATACTCTTCTCCCTCTTCTATTCCTATTATCCTTAGGTTCGGTCTTCTCATTGTGTCTTGTATTTCCTGGACATTTTGGGTTAGGAGCTTTTTGTTTTTTGCATCTTCTCTGGCTGTTTTGTCTATGTTTGCAATGTTGTCTTCTGCCCCCGAGATTCTCTCCTCGATCTCTTGTAATCTGTTGGAAATGCTTGCTTCTGTGACTCCTGATTTCTTTTTTTGGTGTTCTGACTCTAGGGTTATCTCCTTTAGCGCTTTCTTTATTGTGTCAATTTCTGTTTTAATTTCCCTCTTCCATTCCTTTATTTCTTTGGTTCTGTTTTCGTCTCGTTCTTTGAGTTCTTTGAGTGTTTTTCTTGTTTCTTCTTTAAAAGCTTCTGAATCTTTTTGCTTTTCCTCCCTTTCTTGTTTAAGTAACTCTATCAGCGTCTTGAGGCATGTTTTCAGGTCTGTGTCTTCTTTCTCTGGAGTGTTTGGAATTCCTATGTTTGCTACTATCGGAGAGCTGGGTTCTGGTGTTGCTAGATTGTCTTGGTTTCCTTGGGATATACTCTTTCTCTTTCCTCTTGCCATTTTGTTGTCAGTGATATGTTCTTGCCTTTCCCTTGTATCTGGTCTGTGTCCCTGGTACACTTTCCGTGTGCACTCCTCAGAGATCTCTCTACTCCCCAGCAGCCCAGGTTCCGGGTGGCAGCTGGGACAGGCTCTGCTCTGCGTCCTGAAGTCACCCCCAGGTGGGAACAGACGTTCCTAAGATCTGTTCCTGGTCACAGATGCTCAGCCTCTCCGAGCCACCTTTCCGGCTGGCTGTTGGGCCAGGCCCTGCTCTGTGTCCTGAAGTCGTCTCCGGGTGGGAACAGAAGTTCCTAAGATCTGTTCCCGGTCACTGGATCGGGGAGGACAGGGCAGGTCAGGGCAGGGGGTGCCCTTTCCGTGTGCACTCTGCAGAGATCCCTCTGCTCCCCCGCAGCCTAGGTCTCCCACTCACCAGTTGCTCAGCCTGTACGAGCCGCCTTTCTGGCTGGTGGTTGGGCCAGGCTCTGCTCTGCATCCTGAAGGCCTCTCCGGGTGGGAACAGAAGTTCCTAAGATCTGTTCCCAGTCACAGTTGCTTAGCCTGTACGAGCCGCCTTTCCGGCTGGTGGTTGGGCCAGGCTCTGCTCTTCATTTCTTGAAGCTAATACACATTTCTAATTTTGTAAATTTTTGCTGAAATAGCTAAACTGAACTGTTTGAAGAAGAGATCATGAAATATCGGACATGTTCTGACCATTAAGTTTATTATATTAAAACATTTATAGGATATATATATATATATATATATATATATATATATGTAATTATACATAAATATTTATGTTTTCTAGCAAACTGGTGATGCAGATCTGTAATCTTGTATTCCCAGAAATTAATAATATTAAGTCATGGTTCATCATTCTCTTCTCTCTTTCCTCTCCTCTCCTCTCCTCTCCTCTATTCTCCCTCCCTCCCTCCCTCTCTCTTCCTCTCTCTTCAGGAACATCACAACTTTAAGAGTGGTCTAGACTATTTAGCAATATTCCTTCAAAAAAACAAATACTCTTATTATGGATGTAGTTTATGGATAGAGGTCCAGTTTTATTTATGTTCTATAATTTATTTTTTATGTTCTTTGGTGTCTTACATGCATGTGTGTCTTGTGAGGGTGTCAGAAGCCCTGGAACTATGTATATACATATATGCATGTAATATCATCAGTGAAAAAAGAGACCATGAATTTAAAAGAGAGAAAGGGAGGTTGTATGGGAGTGTTGGGAGGAAGGAAATGGAACAGAGAAATGGTATCATTTTAGAGTAATTTCAAAATAAAAAGAATGTACTGAGTTAATCCCAAAACTTGTGAGGCAAAGACAGAGCCTAGTCTACATATCTAGCTCCAAGTCACCCAAGGCTACATAGTGAGACTTTATCTCATTTTTTTTTTAATTCGGGAGCTAGAGAAGTAGGCCAGCATTTAAAAGTACCCATTGGTTTTGCAAAGGATTGGTTCCCAGTTCTAGAGAATTTGATGACTTTTTCTGGCTTCTGCTGGCACCAGGCATGCATGTACAGGCAAACCCATAAAATAAAAGTAAATAAAAATTTAAAATTAGTTCACTCAAACGTTATGGTGTAAGATCACTTGTATAAATGGTGATAGCGTTTGGAAAAAGCAGGACTGAAGAAAAGGGACACTGGGACCCTTTCAGCATCTATCTAGCCTTTTTGTTACATTTGCAAATAAACGATTCTTGAGGCCAAAAGATGTGCTTCCAAAAGCAAAGAACCACTGAAGTTCTTTTAGAAACTTTTAGAAAATGGCAAGATTTTATATACTTGTTGGAGAATGACCAGCACAAAGAAAATTTCTCCCACTTCTAATTCTGCTTAAATTGATCTGAAATATCATATATAAGAAAACCTTGTGAGTTGCCCCAAAATTATGATGATATAAGGTGTAGAAGAAGCCTACTAGAGCTAAAATTTACAACCACTGAAATTAAGGCCTCAAGGGTGTAGTGTTCGTGGCCACGGTGACTTTAGAGGATTTTATTCTTCTCATTTCTGAGCTCTGAGATCACGAAGGCTGAAGGAATGATTGTAATACAATAAACCATCCTCACTGAGGTCTGGCAATATCACTTGTGCCCGGTGTGCCTGTAGGCAGATCTGTTAGTGGTGACCGGCTCAGAGGAACTCTAGAATTGCTGTCTGCCACTAAAATGCACTTGGCACACACAGTTGGAGAGTGCTGAAGATTATTACAAGCTGATAAAGTTATTGGCTTCCATCCATCATCATAATTAAGCAGAGTAAACCCTTTTAACCAAGGCTCCTGCTAGACTCTTGAATCAGTTTTCCTTCTCTATTGTCTGAAGACCCTCCCAGTTGCTTAACTTTTTAAAATACACAATGTATCTCCCTGGCTTTTATTAACACTTACAACAGTAAAAGCAAAGTGTTTCAAATATAAGTACATGTGCCCTTCATTCTGAATTAAAACTATTTTTATTTTAAGTGACAGGTGAACACCCCAATTTCAGTTATGAAAGCAACCATTGTTCCTGGACTTTCCTCCTGGGGCTTTAGGTACCAAGCTGTACCCTTAAAATACAATCAAAATAAGCTTTTTTGGCTGCAGTATCCTGTGAGGAAATCCAGGCAGTCATTTGAGTTCCTGCAGAATCAAGTACTATTTTTGTCTGATAGATACCCTCCTTCAAAGCAGAGTTCATAAAAGTATTTAGCAAGCCCTTTCCAAGCACATGCTTCATCAGGAAGGCTCTGCTGTTTAGTGTAAACAAACTACCCTGCTTTTCATCCCATGACCTTGAGTAAATAGTATCTTTTACTTTAATGAGGTTGTAAGCTGCAGTCTTAGATTGGTCAAAGAAGAGAAAAGGATAGTTAGACTGAAATAAATTCCATCGCTACATATTTTTACACTTGGAGTTGTGAAACCAGAATCATTCTATGATTATACAAAACACGTCACCATAGCCAGGAGCTGAAATGTTGGCATTGTAAAATTTCACTGGGCCAAAAGCCATATAGTTTGATCTTGACCCTCTTTAAGGTGCCAGGAAAAGACTTTAGGTTGGATGTTTTGTTGACTGCTATAATCCTGGATCTTGGGACATGGGGAAAGAGGACAATGAGTTTGAGAGTGGTTACATGAGTCCCAGGCCTGCCTGAGCTACATTGCAAGTGGCTATAACAAAATGGGGGTGTGGAGTCAAATAAGACAGTGTTATAATCCTTTATAATCTATGATAGTTATATAAATAAATATACTGAAATTTGAACATGGGAGAGAAGAAAGGGCCATCATTAAGCAATCCTAGATTGGTGCTCCATTTTAAAGGACTTAGTGTGCCCTACACCTGGAGGCTTGCCAAAGCTGAACATAAGGATGAGAATGTGGAAACACTGGCGCTTCCTTTGAGTTCTCTTTGATCCTCACTGGCTAGAGATTTCTGAGCAGGCCAAGGGAAATGCTTTACAAATAGCTCTTATTAAAGAACCATCTCCTAACCTTTAAGATAACCAAGACTGCAACAACTATGTGTTCTTTCACAAAACTGATACAGACTCTGCATGTTTTAACTCTAAATTCCTTCATTGCTAAGAAGCCAACAATTCTTTCACCTCTAAACTGCTTTACCACATGACTTCCCAAGAATAAAACTTTGTTTCTAAGGTTTCAGAATCAATGGTGTAGAAGCAGGGATGTATATGCTACAGTGCCAAGTAACACGTAAACTTCAGTGATGAGAACAGCCTGCTCAGAGGATCATCTGGAAACAAATTTCTCTTAATAAGTAGTTTTCGGTTACATTTCTAGGTGTTTGTTCCAGTGCCCAAAAGGATTAGCTGTTCTCTAGGAGGGGACTTAACCTGCTGAGGTGCTTATTGTTTCTCTCCTACTAACTACCTACAGCACCTTCATATGTGAGGAGCAGAGCTCATAGGACATTTGTGTGACTTGATGAATACACGTTTGTCCCCAGCATACTGATTAGGACATCATCGATTTCCTTATGGAATAAGAGCTTTCTATCTTGACTGGCTATAAAACTCAATGCTACAAATTAATTCCACCCACTTTCCTGATGCACTGCCATTCTTTTCTGTTTGGTTTTTGATGGTTTGTCTACGCAGGCGTGCCTGGGCTTCTACCTCCATGGACAGGGAGTGATAAAACGAAGCATAAAACGAAAGCGCGGCCATCTATAAAATGGATTCAGTTTTGACCTATTAGAATGGTTAGATGTTTCACTCTGCCTTGGTGATCTTTGACTTCTTACCACGGAGACCTTACTTTGTTTTCTCAGAGACTACATAATCACCCTTTTGAAAAAAGAAAGACCCCCGAGAGCTTGGAAATGGGAACACGTAGCTGTTAGGGTATCTGTGACTACAAAACCAGTCCAGTACCTTAAATGACTTCTGTGTATACTTCTAAAATATCAACTTTTAGAATCAGATAACCAGTATAAAAACATTTTGTAATTTCACTTTTGTATTTTTTTTGCTACAGGACGAAGCTGTTGCTTGCATGAGTGCCACCATTGATAGTGCAGGGGAAGCTGACACTGTAAGTAATTGACACCTTTTGTGTAAACCCTGGAGCTCTCACTGCCGCTTCTAAACCTTCCTAGAATTGATCAATCATTCAACTCTGGAGAGGATCTGTGGTTATTACCATTAGTCATAGAATCCTCTAGAAATTCTGAAATCTTTAAGATCTCAGTTTCATAATACTTCATACAAGGATGAGCCCTGTTTCTGATTATAACTGGTAATGAGCAGTGCCTCTCAGGGGCATCATGTTTTATTTTTCAGTCTGACTTACTTCTTTTCTATGAGGTGCTAGGTCTGCATCAATTACCCAAGAAGTTAAAACAAGGAAAGGAACCAATTAGGTAATTATGACAAAGTCAAAAAGCATTGCAGGAGAATGTTTTCTGAATATATTTTACTATGGATGCAGTGATCATGGGCTGAAAAAAAAAGAAGGAAAATGTTCTGAGTGTTCTAAGATCACAAGGATAGCTAAGGTGCATCTGCTGTTGACCTTGACTTAAGGTTGCACAGTAAGGTTAAAAAAAAGAAAAGAAAGTTTAGTCAGTGGCTTCTTGAGGCAACCTTTTACCCTGAAACAAATGCACGTTAGTAGTTCCTTATTCTGAATGAAGCAAGATAGGAGAAAAACTAGGTGATAAAAGTCAGCCGTGTCAGAATAAGTGACTCTTCCATTTCCAACGTAACATTTCCAGTGTCCTATCCTCTTTAGGGGCCCCTTGAGATGAAATTAAAGTAAGGATTGTTTGTCAGATTAGTATAACAAAGAACAAGAAAACTTGTACATGTTACAGAGTATTTTAAGAGCAAGGGAATACGCTCCATAATTAATTTCAGCTGTTTGAACCAATAGCATATAAGAAGCCACAATAGTGAAAGAGCACAGGTATTGCTGATGGAAAACAGATGTAGAGAGTAAAGTACCTAAGGAACTCCAGCTTCTTGCTTCTCTTAAATTTGTATATGGGGTGCACAGCTTTATTAGAAGGATTTATAGGCTGTGGTCCAGCTAATCCAATAACAGCTGCCTATGTACGTTAAGGTTCAAAAATCCAGTAATTGTTCAGTCTACAAGGCTGGATGTCTCGGCTGGTCTTCAGTACATGCCAGAATCGTGAAGAAGTAGGCTCTAATGCCAGTGGAGGAATGGACTGTGTAGTGTGGTTGAGAACAAGCAGGCAGAGAGCAAGCTTCCTCCTTCCATGTCCTTTATCTAGGCTTCCAGCAGAGGTTGTGACCCATATCAGAGGTGGGTATTCTCACTTCAAATGATACAGTTAAGTGAAAAAAAAAATCCTTCATAGACTGTGCTTTGTGATTTTTCGGTTTTAGTTAATTCCAGATGTAATCAAATTGACAACCAAGAGTAACTATCACAAAACTATTATCTATCTTTTCTCAGCAGGTGCAAAGCAGTCCAGATACCAGCAGGTCTTCTGATGATTTCAGCACCCAACATGCTCTATGTCAAGCTCAAATGTCCAAGGAGCTGATTGAATTGAGTAAAGAACTTGCATTGAAAGAGGCCCTGGCTAAGAAGATGACTCAGAATGACAACCAGCTACAGCCCATTCAATTCCAGTACCAAGTAAAGTGTTTTCTTTTTTCTAGTGCAGCAGTTGGTCATGTGTACCATATTAAATGGGGGGAAAGCAAACTGGCGAGACAATTTTGGTAATGAAAAGATAAGTGTTTCCCCATTGTCTGTTTCCAGTGTTGCTGATAAGAAGTATCTGGTGATCTAGAGTTTTTCCCTCTGGCAACTCGGTATTTTTTTTTTCCTGGCCCCAGGTAGCATATGCTCTCACAATGCTAGGCTTATTGTTTCCTTGGGTACTGTCACTTCACTCTATTTTCTTTCTTCAGCTGCCCTTACTCAGATAATTCACTCTGCTTTTCTTGCTGCCTCCTTCCTGTTCTCTAAACCCTTGTCCACTCTCTAGATTTCCTTCCACTTCTGGTGACTATTTTTATTTGCTTACTAACTCCCAAGATCCTTTTGATGTTCCTAATTGTTCTTGCTATAGAAATCTTTTTGTGGATGTAGTGTCCATATCTAAGATTAGGAATTAAAACCTATCAAAACTTTATTCTTCTTCTTTGCTTCTTTTTTCCACATTTCCTTTCTTTTGTATGTTTTATTCTCTTTTACTTAAGAACCTTTCTTCAAATTTCTGGTGATCTTTGGCCATCAGTACAAATGTAAGAGAGAGACAAGCCAATAGGAAGTTTTCCATGCATACACTTCTCCTGGGTTCCTTAGTTACCCTACAGAACTCTTTTCTTCTCAGCCTGGAGCTATGTGGGCACAGTGCTGGGAATGTTGTGGTCTCTGTGCTCATTTATTTCACACAGGTCAGCAACATGACTCCTCATGTCTTCAGTAGCTAGATCCGGGCTGGCCATGCAGCCTGAAAGTTTCATCACTGCAGAAAGGAAGTTTTTACTCTTCTCTGTCTTTCCATGATACAAACTAGTGTGTTGCTCATTGGCATTCATCCTGTAGGAATCATATTTTAACATTTTTCCATTCCAGAAGGCAGTTACTGTTTTCTCTTCCCAGAGTCTGTTGATATGTCTTCAATATTGACTGCCTACTCTTCATGCTTGCTCATTTACACAACTTTTTGCATCATTCTAGGCAGGATTACAGGAGAAAGGTTAAATATGTAGGTCAGTTGTCTATCTGTGATTTAAGGCATACAATGCAGCCTTTCTCAGGTCAAATGTGGTTCTGACTTTTCCAGGATCAATAAAAGATTACTAAGTTTCTCTCTTTTTTGTTTTTATTAGTTTGGCTTTTTAAATTTCTTTGTTTGTTTGCTTTACTTACTCCCTTTACATCCCACTCCTTACCCCCTCCTAGTCCCCCTCCCCTTCTCCTCTGAGTGTGTGGGACCCTCTGACTATCCTCCCACCCTGGCACTTCAAGTCTCTGAGGCTAAGTCCATCCTCTCCCACTGCGTTGTCTACCTTGTCTAGTCCTTCTTCTTATACTACCCAGAAATGGGAAGCTCGTTCCACCAGAGTATTTCCTACTCTATAAGGAAGCATATATAAATAATGTGGTGTAGCTCTTAATTCAGTAATAATATCTAGTCTTTTCCCCCTAAAAACCAAGAAAATTAACTCTTAATAAAAAGTAATACCTTTGAATCACATGGAAATCACCACTTCTCTTTTTAAGAAATATGCATGTGTGAATTGCTACATGTTTGCAGAGGTCAGAAGGCCACGTTGTGGAGCTGGTTTTTTCTTTCTATCTTCACATGGCTTTTATAGCAAGTACTGTTATCTAGTGAGCCATCTCATAACTACGAAGTATTTTCCTACCATGTATTATACACACACACACGCACTCATATATATAAAATGTTAAATATGTAAAATATACATATGTAAATAGGGAAATGTCTGGAAGATAAAAAGCTATGATTTCCTTCTGAAAAGAGGAGGGTAGATGTTGGCAGGGCTGAAGTAGTCAATGTGTCTTACTTTTTATATGGGTTACCTGAATTATTTTTTATAGGAGATCATAATTAAATATAAATGCATTTGCATGTACTTTTTTATTTTCTTTTATTACCAACCAGTTTAAATATGCAGGGTAACTATAAAGCTATGATAATGACTTCCATTGCTTATACTGGAGTGGCTAGGCCTAATGCTTAGAAAAGAGCTCTAGCAAATTTAGAAATCTTAATATAGCCTCCAACCTGTTTTTGCTGCTTTCTGCCGGTCCTGTATTAATCCTGAGCCTTCATGTAATTTTGGTTCTCAACCACTGACTTAGTCAATTTTCTTTGGTTCTGGTTGTGAGGACAAGATAAAATCTGACCAAAGGGATTTTTACAGCCTAGAAAACATCTAAATTTCAGTTTCTAAAAGTTACTACATAAATGCATGTAGAACTGCAGTTGCTATTGAATTGATGTTTGAAAGTTCCAATATAAGAATACTGAAGGCTGAAGATATAGCCCCATTGGTAGCATGTTTACTTAGCATGAATAAAACCCCAGGGTTGATCCCTAGCACCAGATAAACCAACTGGGTTTGGTAGCTTGTAATCCTAGCACTTTGAGGCAGAGGCCAGAAGATTAAAAGTTCAAGGTCAGACTCAGCTACATAGGGAATTCTAGACCAGAAGAGATCTTGCCTCAAAACAAAAACAAAACAAAACAAAAAAAAAAAACCCAAGTTTATATAGCTCTTTATAGGTTATAAATGTCCTTACCATTTAATCCCGTTTTATCTTTTTAGCAATCCTATAAAGTAATATTAGTGTAGAAAACATTGTTTTTTTAAACTTGTTTTTGAGATGGCTCTTGCTATTTTATTCAGTCTTGCCTCCAGCTTCTGGGCTCAAGTGATACTTTTGCCTCAGCTTTCTGAGTAGCTAGGACTCAAAGCATGCACCAGTATACCTGGTTGTTCACATTATTAATACGGGTAGAAAAACTTGAGAGAATCCAAGATGATTTCTAAATCTAATAACCCACTAGAAAGACTCAAAAGACTCAGTAAGTACTCATAGTCACAGTAAAGATTTATTATGGAAAGAGTACAAAATAAAACCAGAAAAGAGAAAAAAGACAGTATCCAAACACAAGCTTCCAAAAATCCTTTCCCAGTGGATTCCACAGACTTTTTATTCTTCCATTTATTTAATTATATGTGAAATATTCTTTACCAGGACAGAACCCCCTGACCCTAAGCATTCGGGGGTCCATCCTATAGGCTTTCTTTGTCTAGTGCATACCATAATATCTATAACCCCTGATAGAAGACAGGTGTTCTGGGAAAAATTGCAGTATTTACATAGTTTAATCGTAAGTGAGCCACTGTTACAGACAAGGATGGCCCTACCAAAAATCAAAGTTACCAGGCACAATCAAAGAGCCAGTCTTGCAAGGAACCCTTTTTATTGATAGTAGTCTCAGAACTACTATATTAACTCTTTTCATCATAGAAACTAGGGATAAAAGGGGTTGTTTCTGATATGCTTTGTGTTATAGTTAATATTCAGATCCAGGCCTTTGAACTTCAAGTCCATATACATATATATACCACACAATTTTATTCTCAAGTCAAAAGGAAAAATATTGTAGTATGCAATTGATGTAGTAAAATTTAATTCATAAAGCCAGATGTGGAATCTCTATAACCTTAGTCCTTGTGAAGGCATGAGTATAGGAAAGAGTCCAGCCTAGCCTCTATACTAAGGCCCTGTTTGTTTACAAGAAGCAAGGGGGAGAGTGGGAGGGGAAAGAAGGAAAAATAAATTAATAAAAATAATTCGAGGTTGTACACAATTTTAATACAAACATTCAAGAGACAAAAGCAGGCTTATCTCTGAGTTTGATGCCAGTTTGCAAGTTCCAGGCCAGCCAGAACTATATGAGACCATGTGTTGTTGTTAATGGTTACTAGAGACAGAATGCTGAAGCAATTATCTTTGTGTTCTATATAAACTTTTCTTTTTTTCTGACCTGTACTGTTTCTAGGATAATATTAAAAATCTAGAATTGGAAGTCCACAGTCTACAGATGGAAAAAGAAGAATTGGTTCTTGAACTTCAAACAGCAAAAAAGGATGTCAACCAAGCCAAGTAAGAATATAGTCATTAAACGTTAACTAAGTACCTGCCATATGTAAGATGAGTTGTCAAGACTAGAGAAATAGAAGACCCATTTACTGCCCCTAAACAATTTTATCATAGTAGGTAGGGAAAGGAAACCTAGATACAAGAAAAATAATTGAGACTTTACTTTTTTTTAAATTATGTTTAATTGGGGGGGGGGGGTAGTATGTGCACATGAGTGCAGTTGCCCATGGAGACCAGAAAATGGTACAGGATCCCCTGTCCGTGGAGTTACAAGTGGTTGTGAACCACCCAATGTGGATGATGAAAATTGAATTCAGGTCAGCTTCAAGAGCAGCATGTACTCTTAATTCCTGAGCCATCTCTCCAGCCCTAGTAAAATAGCATCTCAGGATGACAGTAAAACAATTCTGTAGTAAAGCAAACAACTACTGCCCAAATAACTTTTAGCAGTGATTAAGAATTATGTTAAGACTAAGTAGAATTTAGAGTTTACAGACAGGGGCTGTGATCAAGAAAGAATTTATATGAAGTTAAATGAAAGCTGACATTTGGAAAATAATGTATAGACCTCTGAGATAATTTCTATGCCCCTGCTTGTGAATATTAATGTCCAAGCTAATAATTAAAAATCAATGTAACTATCCCTTGATTTGGGATATTTCCTTTGAATATGACTAAGCCAATCAGAAGCCTCTCCTCCTTTAGACTTCTACCTTAGAAAAAGCCTAACTTGCCCAAATTATTTTTATTTGATCTTGAATCTCAACTTTATGTTCTTTAGAGTGATGATAAATGTTTACTTTTCTGTCTTCAACTTACGTCATCAGAATTATTCCCTTACAGCTCATGTACAGTGTCTTCCTTTTGCTCTGAGTGGTGGGGAAAAGTATATTTGAAGCAGTTCCTTATTGTATAGACTCAAAAATATGTTGCTTTACTCTGATATGAAGCTCTCATTAGTGAAATAGTTTTGATTGGGTGGGTTATAATCATTATTTTAGATGACTATATCAAGGTGTGTCCCAGGAGTGTCCTATTTCATATTTTAGAATAAGATATTTCATTCCTATCACACTTGCGTTTAGGTTGAGTGAGCGCCATCGCAAACGTCTTCAGGAGCTGGAGGGTCAAATAGCTGATTTGAAAAAGAAAGTACATAAACAGTCCAAACTTCTGAAGCTGAAGGAATCCACTGAGTATACTGTCTCCAAGCTGAACCAGGAGATACGGGTAATAAGTCCTACCCTATGTTAATAGCTGATAGTTGAATTTGTCCATGATCTTAGAAAATAATTCCTTTTTTAAAGAATTATTTATTTTGGGGCTGGAGAGATGGCTCAGCGGTTAAGAGCACTGACTTGCTCTTCCAGAGGTCAGGAGTTCAAGACCCAGCAACCACATGGTGGCTCACAACCATCTGTAATGAAACCTGAAGCCCTCTTCTGGTATATCTAAAGACAGCTACAGTGTACTTATATATAATAAATAAATAAATAAATAAATCTTAAAAAAAGAATTATTTATTTTTTGTTCACTATACCTGTCTTCAGACACATCAGAAGAGAGCATCAAATCTCATTACAGATGGTTGTGAGCCACCATGTGTTTTCTGGGACTTGAACTCAGGTCCTTAGGAAAAGTAGTTAGTGCTCTTAACCATTGAGCCATCTCTCCAACCCAGAAAATAATTTTTTGGAGCCACCTTTAATTCCAACTTGGAACTCAGGATACAGAGGCAGTGGGATTTTTTTTTTTTTTTTTTTTTTTTTGTAAATTCAAGGTCAATTGGATCTATGTAACTATTTATTTATTTATTTTTTATCTATTTATTTATTTATTTGCATCCCAACTGCTACCCTGCTCCACTCCTCCCCCCCAGAGTCCATCCATCCTCCTTGTGCCTCCTCACAGAATTTCTACCTCCATCCTTCCTCTTATTTAAGAGTGTGTCCTCCCCCATCCCCCTGTATTCCCCTACCCTGTCATATCAAGTCTCTGCCTGATTAAGCACACCCTCTCTCCCTGAGGCCAGACAAGGCATCCCTGTTGGGAACTGAAGGCCAATGAGAGTTGCATTGTCAAACACTGTCTCAAAAAAATTCTTCCTTACTTTAAGGGTCTGGAGAGATGGCTCGCTCAGGGAATCCAAATTTTGTTCTCAGCACCTACACCCAGTGGCTCCCAACCTATCACTCTAGCTCCAGGGAATGTAACACCTCACTAACATCATAGATACACAGACACACACATGCATGCACATACACATGCTCACACACGCAAAATAAAAAATAAAGCAAATCTTTAAAAACAAAGAAAAGAATTCCTTGAGATTCAGATTAACTAAAATAAATGTGGGGCAAGATTTAGCTCTCTTACTTTTGGGTCTTTGTATAGTCTATACTTGAAAACTCTAAGTTTAGCAAGAGATAGCAAACCTAATGAGCATTTGTGGTTGACCTCAACTTAGCTCTGACTTGTCTCTCTTTATGGTTACCCTGTACACCTGTACATCAGCCCAGAATAAAGTGCACGTGACTAATACACTGGTTTTGTTTGATTTGGCTTAGTTTTGTTTTGTTATGACAGATGATGAAAAACCAGCGAGTCCAGTTAATGCATCAAATGAAAGATGATGCCCAGAAGTTTAGGCAATGGAAGCAACAAAAAGACAAAGAAGTAATCCAGTTAAAAGAACGGGTACGTTAATTAAAGCTCCTCAAAGGCCCAGGGAATGAGCCTTCTCTGAGCTAGAAATACTAAATATTCTTTGCAGATATCTGATATCTCCAGATGTGTGACAGTCACGAATTAAACAGCTTTCGGTTGAGTGTCTGCCATGTACAAGGTACTTTTGACTAGGTACTATGGAAATTTTCTGAGTAATAAATGTGCTCTATCCTTTAATAATGTCTTATCTATTTAGGAAGAAGGTGCAGTGTAAGCATGGGTTTCTTCAATATATGGAATAAGCCATTTAAGAACGATACAGATAGGCTAGTGTGATGGCTCTGCAAGTAAAGCTTGACAACTTGAGTGATTCCCCAGAGCCATACAAAGATTGAAGTATAGAACTGTCTCTACAGATGGTCCTATGGCCTCCACACATGTGCCATGGTGCATATCTCCACAGAATAATAAATAAGATAAAATAATTCTAAAAAGAACAACACACAAGAAAGATAGATAGTCACTTGAGAAGAAAAAACAGTAAAGGAAAACCAGGACTAGAAAGTATGAGACATAAAGCAGAAGGCAGAAGATGTGTTGAAGCACATTTTTCACATTCAGTGTTGCTGTGAGACCATTTCTATGCAGGGACACTTTCTGCTTTTGTCCAGTGATGGTGTGCTAACAGCAAAAAGATCTTACAAACAATTCAGCCACTTGGATGTTTCTAATCCTAAATACATGAGAGATTTGTCAAGGGGAAGTTCTGAAGAAACTGGTGTCTTCGGGGGATACATACTCCTGATGATCACTCATGGGGATATAGAGCTCAAAGAATCAAAAATATAAAACTCGCTTTAGCAAAATCTTTTTTAAAAATATTTATTTTATTGGGCAGAGGGATGAGGACACCCACAGTCTGAGAGGTCGGTTTCTCCATTATGTGGATTTCAGGGGGTTAAACTCGGGGTTGGTAGTAAGCACCTTTTTCTACTGAGCCATCTAGCTGAGACATCAAGATTTTTAGCATAGCATTTTTCAGAAGGATTTTCTAAGTGTCTATATGTGGGTTTTTGTTGTTGTTTTGGGCTTTTGTGGGGGTTGTTTTTGTGTTTCTTTGTTTTTTTAGTTTAGCCTTAACAATGAGCAGTTCAAAACCAAGCAAAACTATTTTATATGGTACTTAGGCAAAAAAAAAAAAAAAAAAAAAGAGAAGAAAGTGTGGTATATATAACACTAATCAGACAACTGAGTTGTTTATTGGAACATGTATACGCATAGAAATCACAGTGCAATAATCACCCCATATCCAGCCACTATTGTTTATATTTATTTATCTCGTATATGTGAAGATCAGAGGACAAGTTGCAGTAGTATATTTTCTCTACATGTGAGTCCAAGGAATCAAACCCAGGTATTTGAGCTTGGCAGCAGGTACCACCACCCTCTGAGACATTCTGCTGGTCCAAACAGAGTTACCATAAAACTCAGAGTACTTGAGACCCTGGCTTCCATCCTTAGCATGTGCACACATGTGCACAAACACACACACCAACTTTAATCCCCAACACTCACATATACAAAATCTTCACACATACCAGACAAAAAAGGAACTGACAAAATCCAACATTGTTTGATGATAAAAACAATCTTTGAAGATGATTTCCTGAATCTGACAAAGTTGTATATGAAAACCCTACTGCCAATCTTAGGTTATACTTAATGATAAAAACAAAAAAAAAATCCCTTCCATCAAGAACAAGGTATACCTAAATTCACACAACACATTAAATAAATAAATAAATAAATAAATAAATAAATAAATAAATAAGCACAGTCAACACAGAAATATTTTATTTGTGTATATATAAAAATAGGGAAACCATCCAGTTTCAAATAGTATCAATACAAATACTTAGGAATAATTAGCAAAATAACTTTCTAATTTTCACTCTGAAGACTACAAAACATTGAATTTAAAAACCAAATAAAAGAAAAGCTAGTTCATATTAATGAGCAGAAAGATCTGATATTCTAAATATAGACTATCCCTCAAATCTCTTTGCAGATTCAACACAATTGTAGTCAAAATTTCAGTGATTAAAAATGCTTGCCTAGCATGTATGAGGCCCCAAGGTCAGTCAGAAGTGCTAGAAGTAAATAAAACCCATCTGACCTTTTCACAGAAATCCACCAACTGAAATCCTAAAATTCAAATGGAAATGTGAGAGCAATCAAAAAGTAAAGGCTGAAACAACTATGACCGCTACTGCCAGAACTTAGTTTCTTATTTTTAAGATTTATTCTTTGGAAATTTCATACACGACTGCAGTGTGTTTAGATCTTATTTATGCCTACCAGATTTCTTTACCTAATTCCTCCCACACTCCCCCTTCCTATCCCATGTTTTCTTTTTAATATATTCATTTTTCCAACCCCAGTCTCACTGAGTTGTGCAGACTGGCCTGTAACTTGCTTTCTCCCAACCCCTGGGTAGTTGTGGGATTACAGACATGTGACACCAGACCTGGTGACCCAATTGATTTTCAGCATTGGTGCCAAGACAATGAAGAAATAATAGCCTTCTAAAAGGGGAGGTACTCAATACCCAACCAGCCTGGGCTGTTCTATAAACCATAGGTCCCAGTGAGACTGTGTCTCAAAAGCAAGATGGACTGCTCCTAAGAAATAACACTTGAGGCTCACCTTTACCAGCATGTGCACACATATGTATGCCACACATCTTCACACACATTTATTTTCATATAAGCAATATATACAAGAATAGTCTTTCCATCCTACAATGCCAAGTTGACAAGATAATCATGTAATAAAGTTGGGACATGCCTCACACCATATATAAAATTAAACTAAACTGTATAAAAATCTCTTTGTGACCCAGTGAGATAGTTCAAGTATCTCTCACCAAGCCTGAGTTCCTTCACTGGGAACCACATATTAGGAAAGAACTGCACGCACACACATATACAAAATAAATAATAAATTTAAATATTTGAGCTAAAACTACAAATCTCTTAGAAGAGAGCATAAATGATAGTTTTGTGAGTTTTGATTAGGTAAAAGGTTTATTATTTTTAATGGGATACCTAAAGGACAGTCAAAGAAAAATAATATTAAACAAGCAAAAGCTTTTGCACTGTAAACAATACCAGTTTGAACATAGTCAGTACACAAAATAGTAGAAAATATTCATGTCATTAAAATAACAAGGATCTTGTAAGCACAATTTATTTAAAAAATACTTACCACTCAATAAACATAGCCTAGTTGTAAGATTAAACAAACAGTAGAGTTCACAAAAGTCAATCGGCGTCATTTGCCACCATGAAAATGCAAATGGAAACCACAGTGACATACTATTTTACACCCATGAAGATAATTATTGTGAAAAGATAAGGCTTGGCAAGGATTCAGAATTAGAAATGCCACACATTTGCTGGTAGGATGGGCAAAGTGGTATACCCGCTGTGACAAACAGTCGGCTGTTAGGATAGATAATCTACAGGTATTTATGATCCATTGATTCCACTCTTAGTTCTTTCTACTGAGAAGGTTCAAAGACATGCCTGTGTGAAACTTGTATGTGTATGTTCATAGAGCATAAGTGCTATTAACCAAAACTGTGGAGGCAAGCTTTAGTATATCAATAAGTAAACTGATAAATAAAAATATGCATACAGTGCAATATTATGATCATGAAAAGAAATTTAGTACTGGCACATGCTGCCACATGAACGAACCTTGAAAACATTGTGCTAAGTGAAGAAGCCATTAACAAATAATGATATAATATATTATAGGGCATACCCAGAATTGGCATATTTATAGGCAGAAAATAGTAAGTACAGTGACAGGGTTGTGTGCCATTACATAAAGGACAAGAGATTTCTTTCTATGGTAATGAAACTGTGGCAACACTTGGATTGTGATGGTGGTTTTTACATCAACTCTTTGAATATGCCAAAAGCCATGAATCATACATTAGGTCATTAAGTGGTATCATGCATTAATTATCTCAATAAAAGCACTAAAGAAAAGAGGAAGGCTTATCTGTAAAGTACTAAATTAATTTACAATAGTGGATATGCTGTATTGATAAGAATCTTCATTTTTGTTAAAAATAAATACAAATAAAGAGAATCTTTATCTCACAGAATGAAGATTTTAGGACTGAGAAGGGATGAAGTAAGGTATATTGGGAGTGCTAATGATACTGAAAGTTGTTAAAAGTAAGAACAATAAATAAAAAAGACACTGGGTTAAATAGGGAAAAGTTTTCAGGACAGCAGTGGGAAGTAATTTCAAGTAAAATGTAAGAAAAACATATCACATTAGTTGTATAAAATGAATAGCTGTCTTCTTTTCCCTGCTACTCAGAATTAAACCTAAGACTTCATGCTTGTTGGACCAGCATTCTGCTCCTAAGCTGCAATCTTGACTGGTAAAATGAATAGCTCTTTTTTAAAAAAAATAATCAGTCTTTTAATTTGTCGTGGATGCAGTATCATTTCAAAACTTCTCTCCAATTTTAAGCAGTTATATGTTGTAATTTTCAGGATCAAATAATTTCAAAAGGTGAATGAAAACGAGTGCACCAAGAATCAGCATGTTCGACTCTTTTATTTAATTGAAAAAAATTTTCATGCAATAATCACAAACTCCATGCCTTCTCTCTCTCTCTCTCTCTCTCTCTCTCTCTCTCTCTCTCTCTCTCTCTCTCTCTCTCTCTCTCTCTTTCTCTCTCTCTGTGTGTGTGTTTGTGTTAGAAAACAAATAGGCAAACAAGCCAGAATAATTTTTTAAGTACAAGAAGTATGTACACAGCAACACACACACAAACTCTTAAAAATAAAAAATTTGAAACTATTTTATATATAGTTCAACTATGTTGGCCATTTCATAAGAGTTCTTGTATGTATGCTGGCAAAGATATGGCTAAAATGGCTGATCACTCACATCACCCACATTGGGTAAGCAACAAGTAGAACTGGAGAGCTTAATGGATTAGGAAGATAGGGAAGGGGGCTAGAGATCACAGTGTGTGGTTGTTTGAAGCGAGTGATACCCCTAGTGTTTCATGGTCTTGATTTTTCTTTTCTGAGCAGAGAGGCTATATTCAGGGTATGCTATATTTGTTAAGAAATGAGAAGCTTCTTTTACTGGAGTTGTCCTAATTTTATAGGTATCTGCCTGTGTAGTATCTTTCTCCTTTTTCCCCAACCACTGGGTTATATGACCAATCACCTCATACAGTGGAGAATAAAAGAATACTGATCTATTTATTAATCAGTAGACCTGAGTCCTAGCTCTGTCAGTAGCAACCTATGTAGACAAGGCTGTTCATTGAATGATCTTTCAGATCTCACATTCTACAGTAATATTTAAAATTGACATAAGTCTGAGAAACAAACAATTTGGCCACAGAACAATAAGCTGGGGAAGACAAGGATCTGTATGTATATGCAAACCTAGTTTCTAGAACTTCCAGTTCCTAATTCTGATAAAAGAATATAAAAGCAACTCATAGAATTGTACTAAGCCTTAAATATAAAGGACATCTGGGAAGTCTTCTTGGTTTAAGGATTTATTTTAGTTACCTGAACATCAGTTAAGATATGTTTGTTTGTTTGTTTGTTTGTTATCAGGATCGTAAAAGGCAATATGAACTGCTCAAACTTGAAAGAAACTTCCAGAAACAGTCTAATGTGCTCAGACGTAAAACTGAGGAGGTATGTAAAAAAAAGCCAATCTTCTGGGCCACAAGCTTTATCATCTTAAACATGCTCACGTATCTTAGGAAACAGGATGTTAATATTGGCCTGCAAAATTCATGAATTATTTTCCTTGATTGGTTTTTTTAGTGGGTTTGTTCTTGGTTTCTGTTTTTTTTCTGAGGTCAGAACTTATGTAGTTCAAGCTGTCCTTGAAATATGTAGCTAAGGCTGGCCTTGAACACCTAGTCCTTCTGACTCTACCTCCTAGGTGCTGGGACTGTGAGCATGTACCACCATGCAAGCTGAGTAAGTCCAAAATCTTGATCTCTTTCTTTATCTAGTATGGCTTGTGAACAAATAAAACCTAGGTTGAAAACTGTACCATTCAAATGTGAATTTTTCTTTCTAATAGAGTTTTTTCTAACACAAACAAAACAGACTACTAGCAGTACATTGCCATTCAGTTTAGCCTGAGGGATTTCCTATCCTCCTGTGCATTCTGAAGCAGTAGCTATCCATCCATTATCATGTCCATGGCAACATAAAAACCCAATTCCTTTAGGAATTGAAAACTACACATTTTTTTTTTCAAATTAAAATGTTCTTCAGCATAGCCACTCACCATTTGTATTTAGGCAGCAGCTGCAAACAAACGTCTTAAGGATGCTCTCCAAAAGCAAAAGGAGGTTGCAGAAAAACGGAAAGAGACTCGGAGCCGTGGGATGGAAAGCACTGCAGCTCGAATGAAGGTATGAACATTTTTAACTGACATTTTTTCTTACATGCTCTGGGGATAGGAAATAACTTTCTTCTGATTTAAAAGTAAATACGGAATTGGAAGGTCTGCCTGAAATCCTTATTTTCCAAAAGATACATCTTTAAACTATTGTCAAAGAACAAGCTGACTATGTATTTCTTAACTGGCTTCCTTGTCTGGCCTTAGTGGGAGAGTGTGTCTAATTCAGCAATGACTTGAGGTGCCAGAATGTGTTGGTACCAAAGGGAGACCTCCCACTTCTCAGAGCTGAAGGAGAGGGGTGATAGGAGAGGGGCCATCTGATGAGAGACTGGGGGGGGGGGGGGCTGATATCAGGATGTAAAGTGAATGGATGGATGGATGGATGGATGGATGGATGGATGATGGATGGGAAATACTTTTTAAAAAATCTAGGACCAAAAAAAAAGAGTGGAGAATTCTTTGTATCCCTGCCTATCATAGCTCAGTTACTATTTTATTCAGGTATAATTGGCATACAGTGAATGGTTTATATTTAAATAGCACGGTTTGATGAAATGTTGGGTCACACCATACCATGGACTGGGGTCTTAGACTGAATAAAAAGAAGAAAGTAAGCTGAGTGTTAGTATTCCTCTCTGCTTCCTGACATTCAGCACAGTGTGATAGCCCACCTCCTACTCCTGCCTTCACACTGTGAAAAACAAAGAATTGCTCTTTAAGTTGCTTTTGTGGGGGGGAGGGGGTGGTAACCAATATACATCATCAGTAGAATCATCAGATGTGCTTTCTGGCCTGGTATGGTAGCATACCTGTGACCCTCACAGCATTTGTGAAGCTGAGCAGAAAAATCTGAGTTCAAGTCAGGTCTGAGCTCCATGGAATCCAATTTGAATCTAATGGTTCTTAAACATACATGCAGGCACACAGTGCCTCTAAAAATTTTAAACATTTTTAAAATTAAAAACACATCACTGATAATTGGATACTAACCCCAGAAAGCTCCAAACACCCCAGAAACAACTCACAGACTATATGAAGTTCAAGAAAATAAATAAATAAATAAATAAATAAATAAAAGAAAAAACCATTATGCTCAGTCCTTACACACCAAGAAAACATTGACTAATTCCAGGTTACATCTTGTTTTACATGTACTTTATGCTCATTGTAACTAGTAAGGTCTTAATGCACACTATCCAACCTTTAAAAAAAAAAAACAAGCACTGACAAAAATATATTCGTATACTTTTATGCAAAAAAATGCTTAAAATTTGTACCTTTATCTTTGTTTTTTAAAATAAAGTTGTTAAAAAAAATCCACAGATATAACCAGGTCGTGGTGGCACATGCCTCTAATCATAGCACTGGGGAGGCAGATGCAGACAGATATCTATCTGTGAGTTTGAGGCCAGCCTGGTCTACAGAGTTTTAGGATACCCAGGGATATACAGAGAAACCTTGTCTTGAGAAAACAAAAAGAGAGATTTTTCTATCACTATATATTTGTTTTTATTTTTTATAGTTTTAATAAAATGGAATTGCATGGTTCTCTTATTCAGCATAGTTATTTTCACATTTGTCCATATGATTACATACATAAATTACTTTTATTACTGAGAGACATCCCATTTGTAGTATCAATATGCCTTGTCTTATCTGATCACCTACTGGTGGTCATTTGAGTTCTTTCCATCCAGTTTGGGCTATTAGAGACATTGTGCCGAATATCCTCATACCAAGTTTTTGTGGGCACCATATATGTCTTATTTTACTTGCTTTTTAGTTTTTGTTTGTTTGGCACACAGGGTCTCTGTATTCCTGACTATCCTAGAACTCACTATGTAAATAAGGCTGGCCTCGAACTCACAGAGATCCACCTATGTCTGCCTCCTGAGAAATGGGATTAAAGGCATGCACCAACACACTCAACCTGCGTGTGTGTGTGTGTGTGTGTGTGTGTGTGTGTGTGTTTTGTGTGTTGTGTGAAGTATCTAAATATTTTCTTTTGATTGGTTTGTACTTTCTATAAAATTTGAATTCTTTCTATAACCTCGAAATATATCCAACAGATAATCCTGTATTTAACAATTTATTTTTTCTTAGAGTGTGACCTTTTGGGGGGTGGGTTTTGGGGTTTTTCTGTTTTGTTTTGTTTGGTGGTGGTGGTGGTTTTAGGGTATTCTTTTGAATACCAAAGCTAGCTACTTACTTTTCTTTTTTGAGACAATGTATTCTTGGCTAGCCTCAAATTCACTGTGTAGCTGTGGGTGACCTCTAACTCCCTGCCTCTATATCCCAAGTGCTAGGGTTTCTGTTCAGATTGCATAAATCTTTCACACTCAAGTTCCAGGGTCACAGGTATGCACCACCATACCCAACACAGGGTTTTAATTGATAGCATTCAGTGTATTGATGCTTGCTTTTTATGATTCATAGTCTTTGTGTTTTATTTAAGATCTTTAGTAGATCTCAAGATTGCTAAGATTTTCTTGAATTTTCTTCTTGAAATGTGTATTTTTAATCATGATACCTCTGTCAGAATTATATGTCTGCATATCTATTTGTAAATTCTATTACATTGATGTACATATATACTTTTAGTAGTAAATGCTGTCCCTTGATTTCCAAACCATCAAATTGTGCAAGTCCTCATAAGTCCTTATTCTTTTTTTCTTTTTTTCTCTGCATTTCTATGTGAAGTTTAGAATTGGCTTACACATTTCTAGCAAATCTCCAAGTTTGATTAGGATTACATAAAATTTATAGCTAAGACATAAGAATATTAAGCTTTTTATCAAAAATGGAGGGGAGTGGAGTGGTGGCTAAGTGGTTAGAAGCACTGGTTGTTCTTCCAGGGGAACCAGAATCAGTTCCCACACCACATCTTAACTATCTATAACTCTAATGCTAGGAGATCAGACATCCTCTTCTTGCTCCAGCCAGTACCTGGAAAACACGTGGTACATAGACATACATTCAGACAAAACACCCATATACATAAAAAAATACTTTTTTATTCAAATTTTTTCAGAAGTTTTTCCTTTACTAAAATAACCTTATGGTTTGCATATTTTAGCCTTCTAGGATGGCAAATGACATTGTAGGGTTTTTTTTTTTTTTAACCCAGTTTATTTTATTAAGGTATAATTAACATGAAGTAAAATGTGTGTGTTTTGTTGGACATTTCAGTAAGTGCTAAGGATTAAACCCAAGGCCTTGTACGTGCTAGGTAGCTAACTCCACTGATGAGTACCTCATCTCTCCTTTGCATTAGTCTTATAGTTAATAACGTAAACTATGACTTCTTTTAATGTGATGCATTTCAAAGATGGCTGTGTTATTTTTATCAATACTTTATGCTTTATTTGTATATCTATTTCAATGAGTCATAGTCCATTGCCTTTTTTAGACAAAGGATGGTCTGGACAGGTTCTGTGTGCCCAGGTTGACTAGTCTCTAACTTGCAGTAGTCCTCCTGCTTCAGCCTCCACAATGTGGTAGTACAGTCAGGAACCGCCACCCCCAACTAATAAGTTTGAATTAGATTAGTTTTTTCAGAGAAACAAAACCAATATATATGAAAGATTTATGAGGATAAATGGCTCACACGGTTATGGAGGTCAAAAAGCCCAAAGTGGTTATTCTGCAGGCTGGAGATCCAGGATACCAGTATCACCGTTCAGTCTAAGTCTGATAGCTTCTAAACCAGGAAACTGATAGTGGAACTCTGAGTCACAGGTAAAGGCTTGAAAATCTGGAGGTGTTGATAGAAGTGCTGGAGTCCAAAGATCAAAGTGCTTGAAGCTCTCCTGCCCCAGCTCCAGGAAAGACAGGACTTGTTCTTCAGCCTGGTCGGGGTGATAGCTGTCCACACTGGTGGTAAATCTTCCCAATTCCCCAGGTGTGAGTAGGAAGGAGCTTTACCTGTTTAAGTATCCCTTACTCCAATCAAGTCACCACCTAAACTCAGCCATTACATGAATTAAGTTGCTATTTTAAAAGTTCACAGGCAGCTTTCTTCCTAAGTATAGTCGTTTCACTTTGGCATAGAACTAAGAAACGGATTACACAATAAGTTCATACAAAAACCCTATATGTGTTTGTGTTTGTGTTTGTGCATATGTGTGCAGTGTGTTGGTAGGTGTGAACCTAGAGGAAGTCAGAGATTGGTGTTGAGTCTCTCTGCTGCTGATTTCTCACTGAACCTAGTGAAAGACCCCCGGAGGGTATCTTCCGTCTGAAGTGACCCCTCCCAAGGAGCAGCAAGACCACTCACTTCGGATGCAAGTAGCAAGAGGTTTATTTACACAGGTACCTGTGGGCACACAGTCTCTCAGAGGACTTGTGCGCCGGACAAAAGGGCAGTCCCCTTTTTATAGGGCTTGGGGGGCAGAAGCAAGGTACAGAAGCAGAAGCATAGCAACAGGGTTCTAATTGGTTAGTTTAATTGTGGCCAGGGAGTGAGCCCAAGGACAGGGCTCTAAGGAAACAGCTCCTGATACCAGCTGGGGCTGCAGCTCCTGAGAATAGTTGCCTTGGGCTTATCTAAGTATGGGAACTATGGCAGAAATATGGCTTTAAGGAGGCAACTCCTGGTACCAGTCAGGCTGCAGCTTCCGAGGATAATTGCTTTGGGCTCATCTAAGTGTGGGGACGGTGGCAGAAATATGGCTTTAAGGAGACAACTCCTGGTTCCAGTCGGAGGCTGCAGCTTATCTGAAAGCTGGGCTTGTCTGAGTGTCTCCCTTTCTTTGTCTATTGCTAGCTGGCCTCTCACCGGTATCTTGCTTGGCCACCTGGGACCCTGACCTAGCCTGCCCCGTGTGTGCACAGCCTTACAGACATGGCATTTACTGTTGCTAAGCGGGGGTCTTTCACTAGAACTCACAAGTTCAACTAATCTAGCCGTGATACTCAGTTACCCTGAGTGCTGTCTCTGCCTTCCAAGTGCTAAAATTGTGCACAGGTCATCACACCCCCATTTCTTATTTTTACACAGATGCTGGGAAACTAAGATCGAGTATTCATATTTCTGCAGCAAGTGCTTAAACCACTGAGTCTCCTCTCTCTTAAGATTAGTTTTTGAAGTTGAATAGGGAAGGAAGTAGAGGGTTCTTGTTTTTATTTTAACCCCACCACTCCAACTTGTGACTCTTTGCTGTGTGGCCATCCACAGGAGTGTGGTCTACCTACCAGTAGCTAAGGTACACTAATTCTTCATCCACTGACAGTTGTCCATGGCTCCTTCGTTAGGGCCAGGACTTTTAAGCCCACTTTCCACCTCCGGGAATTTTGTCTGGTTTGAGTTTGCACAGTTCTTTTGAGAACTTTCTTCAACTTGAATTGATGGTTGGTTGATTAGTTATTTGTTTGTTTTGTTTATTTGTTTTCCTTTTTCCTATTTTGATATTGGGGGTTACATTTATAGCATTTTGAATATGTGCTCCTATTCTACCAGTAAGCTATACCCAGCCTTCAGGTTTTACTGTTTCTAAAATTAAATTAAGATAATTATATTCTCCTTTTAAAAGCCTTTCCATCTACTTTATTTATGCTTTATTTTTAGTTTATTATATTTGATGTGTGTGCGTGTGGCTGTTTGCACATGAGTGCAAATGTTTGAGGGTGGCCAGAGGCATTAGATTCCCTAGGAGCTCGAGTTATAGGCACTTATGAGCCACCTGACATAAGTACTGGCGATCAAATTTGGATCCTCCGGAAAAGTAGTATGTCCCCCACCCCTTAACTGCAAAGCCATCTCTCCAGCCCCTCGCCCACCATCTACTTTAAACATGTCATGACTAGTGAATGGCAAAAAAACAAATATTCTAGTGAACAATAAATAGTAGTAGAATACCTGGAGAAAGCCTCTGTGAACACTGAGAATTGAAGCCCAGGGCAGTACATTTGCATTTGAAGCTCAGGGCAGGTTCAGCAGACTTAGGTGTGGCTGTCTCTTGGGATCCCCTTTTGTCCCTGATCTTCACACCTGGCCTCCAAGAGAGATGTTTACAGGATTTTTGATTATTAACTTGCTTGTTCCCTATGTTATCTTTCTGCATGAATTAAAGTGATTTAAAAGACGACTAAATAAAGAAGACTTCACTTCAGCCTCAAGACTGGCAGAAGTCATGTTACAAATTTGAAAAATAAAAGAAAGAAAGAAAGAAAGAAAGAAAGAAAGAAAGAAAGAAAGAAAGAAAGAAAGCCTCTCTGACTGTTGATAATAGTTCTTGGGAGGGGGTGGTTTTAGTGCCTTAGACACATAAAAATCTCACTTCTGCTTTCACAGGCTCTGGTCCCAATGAAATAAGTTCAACAGGGTCTATCTAGCCCATGTAGTCCTCATCCCCAACTCCCACATGACTGATTTCTCTTCTAGAATTGGCTAGGAAATGAAATTGAGGTCATGGTCAATACTAAGGAAGGCAGACGACATCTGAATGGCCTTCTTGAAGAGAGAAAGATCCTTGCTCAAGCTGTGGCACAACTCAAAGAAAAAAGAGAATTTGGAGAGAACCCACCACCTAAACTCCGAGTAAGTGTCATGGGAAAATGCTGTCAATAACCACAGGGAATTTCCATCAAATCCCCACTGCATTTGAGGACTCTTTCCTTTGAAATTCCATCTTCTTGCCCACTATCTTTGCAGAGGCGCACATTCTCACGAGATGAAATACATGGTCAAGATTCAGGAGCAGAGGATTCTAACGCAAAGCAGATTCAAAGCCTAGAGACTGAATTGGAGCTCAGGTAAAGAGGCTCTATCTGAAACATGAAATATGCCTGGAACCCAAACAGACACCATCAATCCAGTCATTCAAGGGTCTCCTTCCTTTTCAGAAAATTTTTATGGGGAAAAGAACCCCAAAGAATGTAACAATGTTTTGAACCTGTGTGTTTAAAGTTATGTTGTGCTATATAGATTGCATCCATTGTGCTAGGATGAGGTAAGTGCCGTTCTTCCCACCTTACAAATGTAAAATGAAATTGGAGATCTTAAACTTTTTGAAAAAGGGACCAACAATACACATTGCAGCAGACAGCACCTTCACTTCAACAAATGGTATAGTTCAAGCTGCTTGGGTAGCTACATGTAGAAGAATGAAACTAGATCCTCCTCTCTTGTTCTACACAAACAACTCCAAATAGCTTAAAGCCCTGATACCATAATTTAATAGAGGAGAAAAGAATGAACACATTTCAACTTATAGGCACAGAAAAGGGCATTCATTCAGAATAGGACTCTGGAAGCACCTGATTTTGACAATTGACAAATGGGAACTCATGAAATAAACAAGTAAAGGTTTTGTATGTCAAATGACACCATCATTTCGGTAAAGAAGCAGCCTATAGAATAGGAAAAATTCTTTGCCAGCTACGTATCTGACAGAAGGTTAAAAACTGGACTTTACGGGGAACGAAGACAAATGAGCCAGGCTGTGGTAGCACACCTTTAATCGCAACATTCAGGAGGCAGAGGCAGGTAAATCAGAGTTTGAGGCCAGCCTGGTCTACAGAGCAAATTCCAGGACAGCCAGGGCTACAAACCCTGTCTTGAAAAAATAAAAATAATAAAATAAAAAATATCCAACTGTTGGGGTCCAGGAGTCTCCCCACAAACCACCGGAGCTCTGGTCTCAGTCAGGCAGGGATGGTTTATTGAACACACACCTAAAGACTGATCATCCAGGGCAACAGCTCAGACTCACGAGCTGAAAGCTGCACACTGGACATTTCTCAGGGACAGCTTATAAAGACCACAACGAGCTCATACGCAGGTGCTGGAAGTGCTGCTGGTAGCTGGCCCTGACTCAAGCCATCTTAGACAGAATAGTTCATACTGGCCTTTAATTTGATAGGTCCTGCCTGAAGCTTATGGTTGTGGAATTTTTTAAGATTAACACACCTCATAGCATATAGACTATAACAGAGTATGTGGTCAGCATGACCTTGCTCTGAGTTGTTATTTTTCTGGGTCAATGACTGGCAGGCATGTTATAACAAAGATATGAAATAGGTGGTGGCCATGGAACAGAATGGCTACAGCTATGCTGGGGGGATGGGCTTCAATACAAATACAATACAAATACAAAGCCAGGTATACACATACCTGGCTTTAAACAAAATTGAGAAAACAGTGAGACAAAGAAGTAACAGAAACTTCACACACCATAATGTGATCACCTCTGTACCTATATATGCACAGAGAAATAAATAAAAGGTAGAATTTTTTCTACATTTCAATATATATGTTCCATTTATTTCAACTGATATTTAATTAAATGAAAGCCATTTGGTTATTTCATTGGGGTTCTTTTTGTTACAGGTCTAGAAGTACCACATAAAATTTGAATCAGGTGCCTTAATTTTCTAACTGATCATTTCATACATAAAATTTTTTTCATGTTTTACTCAGAGCTCCTCCCTTTCTCCTTGCTCTTGAGGCTGATCACAGTAAATGTCACTGTTCTCTCCCTTGAAGGAGCGCTCAGATTGCCGACCTACAGCAAAAGCTTCTGGATGCTGAAACTGAAGACCGGACAAAACAACGCTGGGAGAATATTGCCACATATCTCGAAGCTAAATGTGCCATAAAGTATTTAGTTGGAGAGGTAAAACCATTCTTCTTAGCAACAGCTCTAGGGGAACTGCTGCGTAGGTCAAAGTATACAGTGCTGGTCAAAGTTTCTTGGTGCTGTAGCTACTTTTCATGGTAGAAACCCCAGTGATGCTAATACTAAAGCCTTTAATGAGTAAGCATTGGTTAAAAAGAAGTAAGTCCAAGCCAGTTACTTAGAAAGAGCAGAAATTTATACTCATCATACCTGACATAAAGCAAATATTCATTTATGTGAGCTACTGTTACTAGGAAAAAAACCCATAAGAAGTTACTGGTTAAGCATAAAGTATTGTACTACATTTAAAAACATGTATGAGGTGTGTATTTAAAAACTTGAGACACAGTCCCAAGGACAAAAACTTAACCATTTTTGATATATATAGATTCATTTTAAGGAAAGTTGATTTGGAGGGAGTTGTTTGTTTTCTGTTTTATTTTAGTTTTGGTTTTTATTGAGACAGAGTTTTTCTGTGTAGCCTTGACTTTCCTGGAACTCACTCTGTAGACCAGGCTCCCAGAAATGTGACTGTCTACCTCCAGAGTGCTAAGATTAAAGGCGTGTGTCACACCTGGCTTTCTTCACTCATCTGAAGTTCATAATAAACTGTCAGAAGATGAATCAAAGTTATCACTCAACCTATATATTTCATGAATCCACAAGTTTCTGCATTGCTATGCTTTATACATTTTTGTCTTGGGCTAGCTAATGTATTCTGCTAAGGAATCCTGACTACTCTTGGGAACCTACTCATTATCTGAGCTATTAGTAAAAATAAAAGTGGGTGGGCCAGTGCAAGATACTAGTCTTGCCTAAAGAGGTATATCTAGAAAGATCTGCAATTTTAGCACTCGTGTCTATGAGTTCTAACATGTAAACAGGAATTCTAAAACAAAATTGGCTAATACACTGTGTCCTGTGTGAATTCCTGCTTAAAATTTAAGATCTACTTAAAGTTTCAGAGTTTTGGAATTGTCAGATTCTGTCCATGTTAAGTTTATTCTTGCCTTGAAAGAGAGCAACAGATAAATGACCCAGTGTGGCTTCTACCCTGTCTTTGCATAAATATTGACTTATGGCCTAGGAATGAAACTATCCTTTTAGGGGGCTGGAGAGGTGGTTCAGGGAACCCATTTTTGACTCCTAGCATCCATGTGGTAGCTCACAACCATTTGTAACTCTAGTTCTAGGTGATCTGACATCCCTCTTTAGGCCTCTGCAGGCACCAAACATATCATATACAAATGTACATGCAGAAAATATTCATATACATCAAAAGTAAAAAAAAAAATTAAAGCCAGTTAGTAGTATTACTTCAATTCACTATTAGAACCCACATGACATGGGAAAAAATGACAATGGATTTAGAGTTTCTTGGAAGCACTTTTCTCAAACTGTTTCAAAAAGCTGACCTTTTCTTGCCAGATGAATGGGAGAAGATAGCTCATTCTCCAAATAAAATTACTTTCTCTTATGTTTTCAGCTGGTCTCCTCCAAAATACAGGTGAGCGAACTTGAAAGTAGCCTGAATCAGAGCAAGGTCAGCTGTATTGAAGTGCAGAAGATGCTGTTTGAAGAGCAAAATCATTTTGCTAAGATAGAGATGGATTTCAAAGAAGAGCTGGTCAAAATGGAGCAACAGCACCAAGAAAAGGTAACTGAGCAAGACAAGGATTTGCTGAGGCATGGGCTGAGACTGCCTTTGGTTGCTCAGCTTTTCAAAGCGGTGGAATGTGCCTGGCATGCTGGTGCTGCCTGTAATCCTAGCACTCTGGGAAGCTAAGGCAGAAGAATCATCTCAAGTTCAGAGTCAGTCTGGGCCATATTGAGACCCTGTCACTATTTGAAAAATAAATAAGCAGGCACCAGTGGCCCATGAAGCTTCCTTTCAAAAGTTTATGTGGCCTTTTCCACATTTTGCAAGTACCTGAAACAGAAATAACTTGTCTAAGTGGCTCTTAACCACTGGCTCAAATTCTAAGATTAACACATGGAGAAACACCCTTTCTAGGTTTATTACTTTGGACCATGAAAAGACATTCTTTATCTTTAACTCACAAAATAGTTACCTGGGGCTGGAGAGATGACTCAGTGGTTAAGAACACTGACTGCTCTTCCAGAGGTCCTGAGTTCAATTCCCAGCAACCACATGGTGGCTCACAACCACCTGCAATGGGATCTGGTGCCTTCTTCTGGTGTGTCTGAAGACAGCAACAGTGTACTCATATATAATAAATTTTAAAAATCTTTAAAAATTGTTACCTGGACCCTGCTTGAGCTAAAGAACACCCCTTCCCCTCACCACTTGAAACCACCCAGTGTGTTGTGTCTCTCTCTAGGTGTTGTACCTTCTCAGCCAGCTGCAGCAATGCCAAATGACAGAGAAGCAGCTGGAGGAATAAGTTAGTGAAAAGGAACAGCAGCTGCTTAGCACCCTGAAATGTCAGGTATGCAAAACATGATGGATAGTCCTGACTCATTTGGGCCATGGCACTTGGCAGCAGAAAGTAATTAACCACTTACAAACCTGAGCCTTTACTCCTTTGAGGCCCTGTTGAATCTGGTTAAGGGAAGATCAGCACAGCTCCAATAATAGCCTAACTTTCAGAACTAAAACAGAAGCCTCCACATCATACTTATGCCTCCTGATTCTTGTGCCGAAACCCTAAGCTTCAGCGCTGAAGAAGTACACTCATCTAGGATTTACCTAAAATCTTGATGGCAGTAAGCTGAAGCAGGCTTTGTGGTGAAGATTGCTCAGTGTTCTTGCAGAGGGCTTGAGTTCCCAGCACATGTCTGTCAGCTAACAACTGCATGGAACTCCAGCTCCAGGAGGAATCCCATACCTGGCTGTCAGCCTCTCCACACATCTGCACTCAAAGGCACATGCACATAATTAAAAATGATAAAAAGAAATCGAAAAAATCCTAAGGGCATTCAACGGTTCTGAGCCAATGCCTGCCATGTTAGTAAAATGTCCAGGATCTAAAATTCTTTCAAAGGCTGGGAACACCACACCCTTTAGAAACATGTTGGAGCACTATTTAGTCCAATGTAGAATCTTATTCCTGCTCAGTCTCCAGGGTTCCCTTAGCTCTTCCTACTGTAAGACATATTCAAACTCGTTAAAGTTGTATACATGAATCCTGTTGCCTTAACTGCAAACAAATATAATCGGGCTTGTTAGAATAGGGTGCAGACTAGTCTGTGTGAGAAGGGTGCACAGAAGCACCTGCAGATTTCAGGGAACAGCTAAACTAATGCTGTGTGGGATTCTGAACCAGCCTGCTTATGTGCATAGGCGAGAATGGGAAAGGATAAGAAAATTTGCTTCCTTCAAGTATATTCATGACTATTGGGGAATACTGAAATATAAGAGACATTCAAAGAAGTAAAGCTGTGTCTGGCATTTAAAATCAAACAAAAACTATCATCTACCAGACACTTGAAAGCAGTGTTTTAATCTGAGTTATTTAGTAACTCTTTATGTGGACCCAAAATAACCCCACCTGTAACTGCAATCTGGAACTAGAAGGAAGAGCTTAGGAAGATGCAAGAAGTGTGTGAGCAAAATCAGCAGCTTCTCCAAGAAAACACTGCCATCAAGCAGGTAAGACGTCTTTCTACCCACTTAATAAGCCTCAGGAGACTCCCACTGAGGCTCACCCTTGGAAGCAACCTTCAGTATTGATGACTATATTACCCAGTTTTGTGTGGTCTCCATTGAGTTTTTATATGACACAGTCATGTACATTTCAAAGTGTTAGAAACACAAGATTTTGCAAGGTATGGTTGTATATACCTGTAATCCAGCATTTGGGAAGCAGAGACAGGCTGAACTTAATGAGTTTTGAAGCCAGTTTGGTCTATAGTAAACTCTTAAGTCAGCCAAGGATACATAGTAAGGTTCCGTCTCATAAAAACCCACAAAGAAAGAAAGGAAAAATAAAGTATACCCCTTCCTAAATCTAGTAGTGATCTGAGAAAGTCAGTCCTCAACAACAGTCCTGTCACACACCTCACTTGAATAGCAAAACAGTAAAGGTTAGCTCCTGTCTGAAATCTTTGGGTTAGCCACTCCTCAGCAAACATTTATACTATTATAATTGAAATAGTGCTGTGAGCTGAATGTAGATTAAATGGCCATGTAAGCCAAGGAGGTAGAGTTCAGAAGCATACACAGGAACAGAAGGATCGAGGACCTAACTAACACCTTTGGAAAGGAGTTTGCAGGCATGAAGCAATTATGGGTACACTTGTTCTTGGGGAAACACTGAAGCATAGCAAATATTGTAACCACATACTACCTAATATGAATCATAGTCTATTTCTAAAACACTATGAAATGATGCTTTTTAGTTTGGCAAGTGACTATACATGAACTTTAAAGAGATCAAGTTGACTCTCCTACTTAATAACCTCACAATATGCAAATGCTTTGGCCACTCTTGATCAGACTGCTTGGAAGACACATTAGTTATACATAAAGACCATCTTTATTGTTGTTTCACTATCTTGTACTTACTAAAAGGATACTGTAGCAGGCACCGAGGATGGCTTTCTCAGAACTAATGGCTTCCTCACTAAGACGCTAAATGATAGGTCACATGTTATAGTAGACAGAGTAACAACCCAGAAGCTAAATAGGCATGGAATCTATCTAATCTGGAATTTATCAATAGTTCATTGAGTAACTTTGAACGAGTCATTTACTCTGCCTGAGTCTGCATTCCCTTGTATGTACAATGAAGAGATGAAACCAGCATAGATTACTTCTAGTGCTAATGTCTTGAGTCCAAGGACTAGTCAAAATATTAATAATAGTACCTTTATATGATGTTATAATATTGTATATGACATCATATAAAGGTACTATTATTAATATGTGTGTGTCACCTTGTGAAGAATAAGATAATTATTTATATTTTTATTAAGGTACTGAAAGCATCTTTAAATATTTCTCATTTATCACCTGGGGGTGGGGCACATCTTTATTAGTTTTGTTCTTTTCTGAGACACTAGCTTGACCTTGAACTCCCTGTGTGGCTCAAGCTGGCCTCATGTGTGGGCCTCCCAGTACAGGTGTGTGCTGCTATATGTGCTCAAAAGAAACAGATACTCTTGTCTATATTTTGTTGATAAAGAGCTGAACTTGAAAGTACTTTTTCAACGGTCATGGCAAATGTTAATTTTAGGAGTAAACACTTCTAAGTTCTACCCTGGTATTCTTTATTCTTTGAGTTTAAAACTTGTTCTTCTGAGATATATTGAACACTCTGCTAGAATTACAGACTGTAAAATGGTATCCTCAACCCTAGTTTTTCTCAAGGGAAATCTTTAAAATAGAACCTGGGACTCTACCTCTAGATGTTCTGACCAGGTTGATCTGAGGTAGGATTTGGCATTTTAGAACACTTCCCCAAGATTTCCTTTCTTTCTCTCTCTCTCTCTATTTCTTTCTTTCCTTCCTTCCTTCCTATGTTATATGTTGTGGGTCTATGTGGGTGAATGCCACATGTATACAGGCGTTGAACATAGATCGTTAGAACCCTTGGAGCTAGAGTTACAGTTGGTTACAAGCCACCTAATATGGGTGCTGGGAACTGAACTCAGGTCCTCTGAAAAAGCAGCAATCACTCTTAATCACTGCTCCAACCCTTGCAGTGATTTCTTTAGCCCCTGCTGAGAATCTGCAAGCCTAGGAGTCTTTCTGTTCCTTGTGATATGCTAGTGGTTTGCCAGCAGGTTCGGTATAGTTGTGTCAAAGTCTCTCTGGCATTCTAATCTGCTTTCTTGAATGAGGGAGAAAAAGATGAAATTATACCTTACGTGTGTGACACTCCAATCTGCCAAGTGTATTATGAGCATTCAACTATACTGTGACCACTACCATCTAGCCTCTGCTGCCTTGAAGATTAGCAAGAGCAGAAGTTCATAGCAGCTGCTGGGTCCTGCATATGGAAAAGTCCAGTCACCCACGACAGTTCTTGAGCTGTCATTTGTGATATTTATCCCATAAGATGAAATAGACAAATGCTGACAGGGTAGAAGAGCATTTCTGAAGCCTGTAGCTAATTCACAAGTGGACAACGGACCCAGGCTACAGTAGGAAATGGAGCCCATTCTGAAGGGGCTTCTATAACCAGGTCATAGAACTCTTTATCTTTCACTAGTTTTATTCAAAGGAGCTAAAGGGATTTTTAATTTTATTATAATGTATCTTGTTGATAAAGGTGACTAAGATGGGCATTCTTATCTAATACTGTTAGACATGTAAATTGGTTTACCTACTCTAGAGGGCAACCTGAAACTAATCAGAAACTTTAAAAATATCCCCATCATGATCACTTTAGGAGCACATATATTAAAACTTTTTATATTCTTTGATCCAGTTGTTATATACATAGTAAGGAAATAGCCATCAATATGGAGCTTGCTGTATTCATTCAGTGAATCTTTTCAAAGTAACTTTGTGCCAGGAATGAACACTATTTCTGAGAATATAGCAGTTAACTTTGTCATTGTGAACATATTCTTGTAGGAAAAGACATAGTAAGCAGAAAAACAAAATAATTCTGGATAGTGATACAGAAGAGAACAAAAATTCCATGTTGACTTTGTAGGAAGGATGGGGAGGGCAAAGGCTTTCTGCGAATCAAAGAGAGGGTTAAGATGAGATGGAGACAATGTGAGGAAACCAGGCACCTGTAATCCTGGTTCTCTAGAGGCTAAAGCAGAAGAATCTCACATTCACGGCCAGCCTGTGCTAAGTGATACAGGCCTAAGTCCCAAACAAGAAAGTGAGGGGGAGGGAAGTGAAGGAGAAGAGGCAATGAAAAGACCTCAGGGAAAGAGTGGACTTTGTGTCTCAGCACCCAAGAAGGTCATTGTCAAGGAATGAGTGAGAAAGGTAAAGATAGCCATAGAGGCCCAACTAGTCTACCTTCTATTTGTGTATGAGAATATCCACTGCAACATGATTTGCAGTAGCAAATGTTTTCTTTCAAAACTATCCTAATATCTAACATTAGGGGACTAGTTAAATAAATTGGTGTATCGGCATGATGGAATATTGTGTATAGCTATTGAAATCATGGCTTTCACATTTTGTACTGATATGTGTTATCCTCCTGTTCAGAAAAAAAGATGTTATTATGGTTTCCTTTATAGCTACAGAACAAACACGATAGATCTCATGTGCAAAGCAGCTAAGATCTTGAATGTTATTATAAACTTAGAATGAGTCCACAGAGATGTGCAAGAAAAAAATGCTGACAGTTATGCTTTCAGGGCTTGGGGTGTTTGGTTTGGGGTTTGGTCTTGGGAGATTTTTTGGTTTTTGTTTTGTTTTGGTTTGGCTTTTTGCTTTTGATTTTTTTTCAAGTCAGGGTTTTTAGACAACCCTGGCTATCTTGTAACTCACTCTGTAGACCAGGCTGACCTCAAACTCATAGATATGCCTGCCTCTGCCTCCCAAGTGCTGGGATTACAGGTGTGCACCACCACTGCCCTGTGATTTCAGGCCTTGTTAATCACCAGACTATTGGATTCACTTTTGTTCTGGATTTGAAGGGGTGGTTTTGGTTTACTGAAAGGATCTCACTATGTAGCCCTGGCTACCCTGGCCTTGGCGGCCTCTGCCCCCCTGAGTGCTGGGGTTAAAGGTTTGGGCTGCCATGACCTGCTGCACGGACTACTTTAAAGCTAGTTCTCCCCATGTATTACACTCATACAGATGATGTAGGAGACTCAAATGCCAAACTTGAATTTATTATCCCTATTGTATTTTTTATTTCTCCTTTCAGCCTATAATTGCAGCCTGTCAAAATATTTTCAGATTGTAATTTTTGTTATCTTAACTATTAATCATCCTTCCAGCTTTCTGCTATTGTTAGAGCCTGATAAACATGGCTACACTGTAAAGTGGCTGTGAGAGAGAGAGAGAGAGAGAGAGGAGAGAGAGAGAGAGAGGGAGGGAGGGAGGGAGGGAGGGAGGGAGGGAGAGAGGGAGAGAGGGAGGGAGGGAGGGAGGGAGGGAGGGAGAGAGGGAGAGAGGGAGGGAGGGAGGGAGGGAGGGAGGGAGAGAGGGAGAGAGAGGAAGAGAGAGAGAGAATGTAGATGAGTTAGTGCTCCAAACAAAGCCCTAGCTGGACAAAATGTAAAAATGTGCATTGAAAGAAAATCTAACTCGGTCCTAAAATAAACCTAACTGTACTACCATATTGCTGCCTGCAGGGCTTTGCCCCTGAAATGGTCCCCAGTGTTTATCTGGTACTTGACACAAGCAGGTGTTAGGACAGCCTCCTTATCTATCTTCAGCTATACTGCCCAAAGTAGAGCATTGGATTGTTTGTATAACCTGCTCTTCATTAGCCTATGGTACTTCCTGGTGAAATGAAGGAAGGGAATAGAGAAGACAGATTTGATCAAGATGATGAACTTTCCTTTCTTTCTAAAAAACATGTGCATGTAGAGGGATAGGACTTTAAAATGTCCATCAAATCCTTTCAGTAATGTGTCCTTCCACAAACTTGTTTTGCAGTGTTCCTGCAAAGGCTGGTGCGGGAACAAGCAATGTGGATGCAGAAAGCAAAAGTCAGACTGTAATGTGGCCTGCAGCTGTGACCCCACAAAGTGTCACAACCGCCATCAGAACCAGGTAGGAACAGTATTGCTTTCCCTTAACCATACCTTTGAACCTCTCTGGAGTTTGTATCCTTCTTCTTCTGCCCCAAAAACCTGGAATCTCCTACAGTTATTCCTACCCTTTTTTTCTGCACCCAGAAAGAGGCTCACTCCTCAGGTATGCACTCCCCACCCTCACCGCCAGCCTTGCCATGAAGCTTCTGTATAATTTCTGAAACAGGAACAAGGGACAGGAATGCAAGAACTTACAGGTAAACAGGGACACAGGATCAAACTAGTCCAGAGGCTTGGCTGAAACTGTGAAAACCTCGTGCTGAGATGGCAGCTTCTAGAAAGGAATTTAATCCTTCTAATATCTTGAGACAGTAGTTAGTAGACCCTAAAGGAAGCAAGCATTCTGTGGCTGTAAGAAAAGACCCACAGGAATTTCATCTACTAGTCACTGTTGTGAGCCAAGTTAACTACAGCTTTCTTTATGTCACTTCTAGGAAGAGCAAACTCTGAGAAATAAAATGTGCCCTGAAAGAAATAAAATGAGCCATGTGCACAGCAAGCAGGCTCAATCCCTGACCTCTCCTTATGCCTGCCTGTGCAATGGCAAGAAGGCTTTGCTATAGCCCTTGATCCAGAATCCAAGACTCCCACCAAGTGTGGTGTAGCAGACATTTGTCATACAGTTCCTAGACATTTACACAGGAACAATTTGGCTTGGGACTCTCATTTCAAAGGTTAGTTCTAAACTAAGCATCAGAGGACTAAAATGACAAGCTATGTAGGTCAGGATAAATGTCAGGCACATATTTGGGACCTGTAAGGGTTCCCTGTTTCATGGTTTTTCATTTAGGGTTCTAAAACACTGAAGCTGCTGCATGAAGGAATCTTTGGCCAAAACCTTTAGAATTCCATTTCCATCAAATCCATGTGCTCTTCACCTACTTTCCTTTTGGGCCTCCCTCAGGATTTCAGTTAAAGAAAACTATTGATCTGGGCCAGTGCTTCCATTTTACAGAAGAGGAAAGTAAAATCCGGAGGCAAGCTGACATGACTTGCCTGCTAGACAGCTGGTCATGGCAACTGAGATGAAACCTCTGGGTTACAGACAGCTACAGTTTTAAGCCCAGCTCTATGCAGAGTCACCTTGTGATTGACCTAAAGTGACTTCTGTCCTTTGGATTTCATTTTCTTATCAGAAAGGAATACTAGTGCAGGTGGCCTCCTATAGCAGTGCTGTTGTAGGTAGTAGAACTTTAATCAAAGAAATAATCAAGGCTTGGCCTAATTTCATTCTAGTTTATTTCTTGAGTAGGTCTTACTTGTTAAATACCCAGGTTAGACTCAAACTTGTCATCCCTCTGCCACAGCCTCCCAAGTTCTGGGATTGCAGATATATACCACCACATCTACCCTGGCCAAATTTTTAAAGTTTCTTTCACAGTATGTCTCATTCCAGACCTATACAGATCATTGGAGTCTGCCTCTTAAGTATGACAACATTTATCTCGGAACAGAACATGTTAAGTGAGCCCTATGGCTTCTCCAAATTGTAGCTCCCTTACGTTTGCTTTGAGTAATTGGCTGATCAGGTCCTCAGAGCTGGGACCTACCTGACTGAAGAGGAGCTGTTCTGTAACTCAGATAGCTAAATTACATTAAGCCTATCTGCTTGATTTCAGGACGACTTGGATGCTATTGAGCTAAATCAAGATTCTGAAAATTCCTTCAAATTGGAAGATCCCACAGAGGTGACCTCAGGATTAAGTTTCTTCAACCCTGTTTGCGCAACTCCCAGTAGCAAGGTGGGTGGCTAAATACAAGACTTGAATGAAAACTAAACATACATCCTTTTCTGCATTAGCTGTGATAGAAGGTTATGGGAGATAGTTGTGGGGAAAGATATTATCAAATTGCTGGCCACTGGCTGGAGTCTATTTATCTAAAAAAGCAGTTGCAGGGGATGCCTTTTGTGGAGCCTTTGTACTGGCTCAGCTGGGTCCATGTATTCACTTCTGTCTCTGTCTTTCCTAGATCCTGAAAGAAATGTGTGATTCTGATCAGGTACTGCTGAGGCAGCCTGCTTTTTCCCCTTCTTCTGACCACCCAGAACTGAAATCTATAGGATCAGAATCACAAGAAAATAAGGCCACAGGAAAGAAGAAGAAATGAGCTCTGGCCAGCAATTCGAGCTTCTTCTCTGGCTGCTCTCCTATCCAAGAGTTCCACTGAAGTTAGGGCCATTGTCTCTTCTTTCTGCAATGGACACACTCTTAGCTGCAGCACTGAGGGGAGGGTCACTAATGACTTCTGTAGCTTTTAGGTCTTCTTGCTATTGAAAAAAGGAGAAAAAGTGTCCCTAAAAGGAAGAGGATCTTTGCTGAGTGTTGGCCATTACCGTCTATGGCCTCCACTTACAGACAACTACTTTGCTTCTCTAGAAGGTGCTGAGCCTTCTACTGGAGAGAACCAACTGACCTTCCTGATACTCAAAAGGAACCAGTCCCCAGGACAGTCTAGCTCGCTCTTTGTCAACAGTTGAGTTGTCTCTTCATGGAGCCGAGGCCAACATGTTCTCTCGCGATCACATCAGCTTAATGGAAGAGCTTCGAGTAAGATGGAGACCTGCTTGACTCCCTCGCCAAACCCCAGGAATTGGGCAGGGAGCTTTCTACTCCATTTCAACTCCGGACTTTATAAACCCTTCAACTGTCTGTCACATGTGTTACTGAAGTTAGTGAAACATTTTTAAATGTTAATAAATAAACCTTAGCTCATTTACAGTTTGAAGGAGATCCTTCTATGATAGAAGAAGAAATAAAATTCCAGCATGTTTTCTTCGACCCCTGGGAAGTCTTAAAGAGATCCATTTCAATTTCCCCACAAATACACATACTTCCTTTTTCTGGGAAGGCTGCCTAGTTTTTTGTTTGGTGGTTTGTTTTGTTTATAGGGGTAGGGATTGAGCAAAGGGGCTCAGACATGCCAAGCAAACATTCTATCACAGAGCTTCCTGACCCAGCTTCCTACCCTTCCTTGGAATGTTGTGCCACTGTTGCTCTGCTGCTCTGGGGGAAGAAGGACACTGACACATTTAATGAGAATCCCCATACCATATTTATGCCAGAATTGTATTTGCTTCTCAAAAAAGAAAAGAAAAGAAATCGCTGGGCCTGGAGAGATGGCTCAGAAGTTAAGAGCACTGGCTGCTCTTCCAGAGGTCCTGAGTTCAATTCCCAGCAACCACATGGTGTCTCACAACCATCTGTAATGGGATCTGATGTCCTCATCTGGTTTGCAGGCATATATGTAGTTAGAGCATTGTATACATAGTAAACAAATAAATCTTTAAAATGTTCAAGGCCAATAGGAGCCTGTACTTTGCATAGAAGAAAATAAAGTGTCAGCTTTACCATCCAATAGCATATTTCTGAGAGAACGCTTTCATTGGGAGAATGTGTTTATCGTAACTCATGGTTTGAAGGTCCTAGGACATGGTTAGAAGCCCATATTAAATCATGACAGAAGCATGGAACAGAGCAGCTCACCTCATAGCCAGGATGGGAGAAAATAGTGGAAGGACCTGGGTCCTATCACCAGCCTTCAAGAGCATACTTCCAGTGGACTAAAGACACTTCACAAGAACCTACTTTTTAAAATTTCCCTCAAATGGTACCACTGGCCAGGGAACAAGCCATGAACACACCACCCTTTTTGGGAACATTAAATATCTAACATGCAGATGGTACTGTGGTACAAAGAGGTAGTTATAATGTCAGTGAGTAATAGAGCTAGGAACGGACCCCAAACATTTACCTTATAGTTCTTTCTAATGTCCTGTAATCTGATTAACGGTAGAGAGCTTTTGAGTTACAGAACAAAACTATTGCCCCTTTGCTTTCTCCCTTTAAAAGGGAGTGGAGGGACAAGGATTATAGAAGCTAGAAGGGGGCCAGCCTTGCAATGCCACATACAGGCTATATTTGAAGCCTCTGGGAGTTTACAAACCTTGATACTCATCTATGCATACTGACTCCTGTCCCCACCCCCACAGCCCCTAAAAGGCTCTTAAACCATCCCCACAAGAAAACAAGACTCCAGAATCCACCACAACCCAAGCAAAGGAAATTGAAAAACAACCTGCCAAGAATGACTCCCAGTGGAGGACTAGGTGACCTGCTGGCCCTCCCTGGCTTCCTGCCAGCAAGCAGTCTTGCTTCTCTTTGCATTTTAATTCTGAGAGAGTTAGAGTATCTCTGTCATTGCCAAATACAGCCTCTGGATACAATGGGAAAGGTGAGAGGGAGGGAAGCAGCTCCTGGCAGAAAAGAGCAGTCTCCCTCACAGGATAAAATCCAGTGTGTGAAGGGGGAGGGGAAGCCAGCTTATCTGTAAGGAGTCATCCTTTTCCACCAACACCCCTATAGTGCTCACAGACCCCAAGTCACTGCATCAGCCACAATCTAAGCTGTCCATCAAGCCCCTCCCAGCTCACGTGCAACCCTGTACTTTTTATACGAAGCTGAACATAGCTTGCTAGGCCACCAGCTTCTTTTGTACACATTCCTCTTCCAAAAGCCTGGTACCCTAACACCTGTTTGCAGTATAAACCTGATGAACTGAGCTTGATCCCAGGAACACAGGGTGGAAGGAAAGAACCAACCCCAATAAGCTGTCCTCTTATCTACACATACACAACAACAACAACAGCAAAACGGCCCAAAGTCAACGGTAGAGACTCAAAATCGAAAATGACTGAAATCACTGCCAAAGTGACGGAAAGGTTGAAATGACCCAAAAATCACCCAAAACGGCACAAAAGTCACCGGAACAGTTTCAAAATTGAAAATGACTGAAATCACTGCCAAAGTGACAGAAAGGTTGAAATGACCCGAAAACCACCTAAAATGGCCCAAAAGTCACCAGAACAGACTCAAAATCGAAAATGACTGAAATCACAGCCAAAGTGACGGAAAGGTTGAAATGACCCGAAAACCACCCAAAACGACCCTAAAGTAACTGGAACATTCTCAAAATCAAAAATGACTGAAATCACTGCCAAAGTGGCGGAAAGGTTGAAATGACCCGAAAACCACCCAAAACGGCCCTAAATCACCAGAACAGACTAAAAATCAAAAATGACAGAAATCACTGCCAAAGTGACAGAAAGGTTGAAATGATCCGAAAACCACCCAAAACGGCCCAAAATTCAACGGAACAGACTCAAAATCGAAAATGATTGAAATCACTGCCAAAGTGACAGAAAGGTTGAATTGACCAGAAAAATCACCCAAAACGTCCCAAAAGTCACTGGAACATTCTCAAAATCGAAATTAGTGAAATCACTGCAAAAGTGAAGAAAAGGTTGATATGAACAAAAAACCACCCAAAACGGCCCGAAAGTCACCGTAGAGACTCAAAATTGAAAAGGACTGAAATCACTGCCAAAGTGACAGAAAAGTTGAAATGATCCGAAAACCACCCAAAACGGCCCTAAATCACCGGAACAGACTCAAAATCGAAAATGAATGAAATCACTGCCAAAGTGACAGAAATGTTCAAATGACCCGAAACCACACAAAACGGACAAAACATCTCCCGACCAGACTCAAAATCGAAAATTACTGAAATCAATGCCAAACTGACGGAAAGGTTGAAATGACCCGAAAACCTCCCAAACGGATGAAAAGTCACCAGAACAGATGCAAAATCGAAAATGACTGAAATCCCTGCCAAAGAAACAGAAAGTTTGAAATGACCTGAAAACCACAAAAACGGCCCTAAATCACCGGAACAGACTCAAAATCGAAAATGACTGAAATCACTGCCAAAGAGACAGAAAGGCTGAAATGACCCAAAAACCACCCAAAACGAAAGAAAATTCACCGGAACAGACTCAAAATCGAAAATGACTGAAATCACAGCCAAAGTGACGGAAAGGTTGAAATGACCCGAAAACCACCCAAAACAGACGAAAAGTCACCGGAACAGACTCTTCTGGCAGGCAGGTATTCAGGCTTTAGATAGAGCACACATATATATTGAAAAAAAAAATGGAAGGAAGGAAGGAAGGAAGGAAGGAAGGCACAAAGGAGGGAAGAGAGAGGAAAAAAATTCTAGCTTTTGTCTGGCTGTGTGGGTGGCAGAGGCAGAGAGAATGGACCTCAGTGAGTTCACAGATAGCCAAGTCTACAGTGCAAGTTCCAGGGCTCCCAGGGCTATACAAAGACAAATCCTATGTTGAGGTACAACAAAACAAAGCAGAAAAAGTCCTGGCTTTTATTTTAGAGATGTCTCTTCCCTCTAGTACTATTGCCTATAGAAATTGATCATGTAGGCATGTTGATCTTATGACAGGGTTTATCTTTGTGTGTGTGTGTGTGTGTGTGTGTGTGTGTATGTATCTCTATGGCTTAGCTAGGTCCCACGTCAGAGTTGTGTTTCAGTGGTCTTTATTTTTTGTGCTTGGGCTTGTGTAGGTACTAAGCTACCACAGTCCTGAAAACACACACACACACACACACACACACACACACACACAAATCACCCAACAAACCAACCAAGCAAATAAATATGCCTGCCTGCATGCCTGCCTGCCTGCCAGCCAGTTGCATTTTGTTAAACAATTTTTGACTGACTTTATTTCACCTCTGATTGTGTATCTTTCTTAGGATAAGAAAGTAAAACAATAAATGTACTCAAGGATCATTTTACGATGAGCTGTTTTCGGAGTTTTGTTTATGTAACTGAAAGACCTCCGAAGGGAGACCCTCACTCAAATCTCAGGAGAGGCGCGCACCCAGCGAGGCACCGAGACCAGACTTGCTGCAATCGCATGAGAAAGTTTATTGAAAGTGAAAGAGTGAGATCTCAGACCAGCATGCTGGGGTCGAGACTCATACACCACGCAGGGGTAGAGGAGTTCGACCCCGGCCTGAACTTGTAACAGGCTTATAAAGGCAAAAATCACAAAGGAGGGGGAAGACAGGGGGAATGAGGAAATTCATAAGGGGAAGAATCATACATTTTTTTTATCAGTACACCCCCAGGCACACCTAGGGCTTTGGAACATTCCACAGAGGTCATCCGGACCTTCTGTGGTATTTTGGGAACTCAAATCTCAAGAAAGTGGGATTTCCTGGGAGCGGCAGAGGAAATCCCTAGGGCAAGGAATCAGTGTCCTTTGACAACCTTTTACTCTTCATCCCCCGTTTTTCTTTTTGTAAAAAGCTCTAATCTTAGAGCGATCCCTCAGCTTCTTGTAATATCTGGTATTGTTGTCTTAGGACCATTACCTGTACAGCACTCACCCTTTCTTTTATAAAAGTCACCAGTCTATTGAGGATGCATGGCCCAAAGGTTAGGATTAGCATTAAAATGAGTAAAGGCCCAACCAAAGCAGAGACTAGCATAGAGAACCAGGGTGACCAGTTAAACCAATTTTCATACCATCCTTGGTATGTTTCTCTTTCTTTTTTTCTGTTTTCTAGTCTTTCTCTAAGCTTTGCCATAGAATCTCTTATGACACCAGAATGATCTACGTAAAAGCAACATTCTTCTTTTAGGGCAGCACAGAGCCCTCCTTCCTTTAGAAAAAGCAGATCTAATCCCCTCCTGTTCTGTAGCACTACCTCTGATAATAAAGTCAATGACTCTTCTAGTTTGGTTATGGACTGTTCTAATGCTCCCAGGTCCACGTCCATAGCTGCTCTGAGTTCACTATAGTAGTAAGGTTGTTGGATGAGGGCAGCTGCTCCTGTTCCAATTCCTGCTGCCACTCCAAGTCCTAACAAGACAGCTAAGGTCAAAGTAGCGGCGGTTTAAAACAACAAATGCACTATCAAGCAGATTGAACAGGCGGTCCTCAGTTCTCATAGGGAGATAGGAGGGTGTGGTCACAAGGGGATATGAGTCCTCCTTTGGTGACAGAGTGAGACAAGGAGGACTCTCAGGCCTGGGTGCAGGGTTATCAAGCACCGAATTGGGGCCTACGGGTCATGTGGGTGGACTCTCTATCTTTATCTTAATAACAAAAAATGAATCTAGGGTCCCCTCTGCCAGTATAGACTCTCCATCCTCAACGGTTTCCTCTTACCCACTGACGATCTTGTTTTCCCTGTGGGGTGAAGCTGATATTTAGAGGGTTACAATAACTGTCTTTGCACGGTCCCTGAGGGCTAGCGGAGCTTTCAGAGGCACACCCAGTCCTATAAGCCAGGTATTTGGATGGATCTCTTTCCCCTTTCTCTAGCTCCCCTGGCCTATGACCCTTTTTAACTATAATTAGATCCCAAGTGGAGGAAGGGTTCCAGTAGGCTTCTCCCGTGGTCTCACATCCCCATTTACTACAAAAATAGTCTGAGGCCCCTCTCTTCATTTCCCTGGTGTGTCCCTGTCCGGGGCAGACATAGAAGTCTGCTGCCTGAAGGTTGGCTCGGTAAAACTGTCCTGAACACCCCAATGTGATCCCTATGCCATGAGGGACACACTGTTCTTCTGGGGGTGGCTTTTCTAAATTGGTATAACTGGAAAGATCCCAGGCCATAGAGCCGGCTGCTAACTTACAGACATCGGGTGCAAGATCAGGCCACCAAGTCCAAGGGGGGTGCACTGCGGTAGTTGACCACACGACGTTGCCCACTTCATTAAGCACTTCCCAGGTTAATTTTTGAAGGGAATGAGGGTTATTACCCAAGGTTGGGGCTACGACGAAGGCACAGCTTAAGAGAATTGTAACCAGCAGCCACTGTACCCAAGCAGCAATCCTGTTGACCTTGACTGCCAAGGGGGTAGTCAACAGCACCAGATAGTGTCCCTTCCACCGGGGCTCAAGCATGCCAGCGCGATGTCGTCTGACCAGGACTGAGTCTCCGACCTGGAACCTGTGGGGCACCGCGGTGGTTCCTGGAGTGTAGGCTTCTTTTATTTGACTCCAGATCTGTGTTTTAATAACTTCTAAGGCCTTTAAGTGGGCAAATAGAGCAGAGGAGGAGGGGGAGTTAGTGCCAGGATCCAATATCCCGCATGACTCCGTTAAGGGGGGCAGTCCCCCATGTAGGATTTCATAAGGGGTAAGGCCGAAACGCCCCGGCGAGTTTCGGACTCTAAGAAGCGCAAAGGGGAGGAGGGTCACCCAGTCTTTACCGCCGGTCTCAATAGCTAATTTAGTAAGGGTCTCTTTTAGAGTTCTATTCATTTTTTCTACCTATCCTGAGCTCTGGGGTCTGTAAGCACAATGTAATTTCCAATTAGTCCCCAATAAACAAGCTAATATCTAACTTACCTGGGCAACACAGATGGCCCATTGTCTGATCCAATTACCTTAGGGGTGCCAAACCTAGGGAAGATCTCTTCTGGAATTTTCTTAGCTATGACCGCTGCTGCCATTTCTCTCTTTGTGGGGAGGCTTTTACCCACCCAGAAAATGTATCTATAAAGACTAATAGATACTTATATATCTATATCTTCTTGGCTCAGTTCTGTAAAATCCACTTCTCAGTAAACCTCAGGTCTATCTTCTCTCCTCCCAGCCTTCTACATACATTTGCTTTCTAACATGGCACACAGTTATCTAGTCAAATCTGGCACAAAAGAATTTGACCTCAAGACAGTCTTTACAAGTTTGTCTACCTCTAGATGAGTCCATTGATGCATTTTCTTCAAGTGCAGTGCTGTACACCAGGTCCTGAATAGGGCAATGAGCTCAACAGGTTATAGGGGTTAAGTACTGTGAGGTGGAGTTCTGCCACCAATTTGTTTACCTCTCAGAGATCTTGAACTGTCCAGCAGTCGTTGGTTCCATGTTTCCGCACCAGTAGGAGAGGCACACCTCAGGATGATGGACACATACGAAGTTGTTGGAGTAACTGAATGATGAGTGTCTTGATCCCGTCTCATGCCTCCTTTGATATGGGGTACTAACGCACCACTAGCCTGTACTTTCAGCTCCATATGGGCAGGGGCTGGTTCTTAGCCTTCCTCATTCCTGAAGTCTCCGCCCAGGCCTGTGGATATGCCTGCAGCCACCAGTCCGTCTGATCTGAGGCAGGCTGTTTAGAGTTGGTACTCGTCCTCCAACTGGATGGTTAGAACCTGCACAGGCTCCCCTTCTGGACCTCTAACCTGTGGTCCATCAGAGTGGAAGTGAATCTGTGCCCCATCTTAGTCAGGAGGTCTCTCCCCAACAGGGTGCAGGGACAGTCTGGCATTACAATGAATAAGTGGGATACCCGGCCCACTCCGAGATCCACAGATCTTCGGGTAGTCCATAAATATTTAAAACTTTGGAGCCACATGTCCGGGGCTTCTGTTGCTGGTGTCCCCTTTTTTTCTTGTTGGGGCAATTTTTGTCTCAGTGGCCTTCTTCTTTATAGTAAGCACATTGACCTTTGCCAAGAGGCTCCCTCCTAGTGCCAGACTTGATTCCTAACTCCCTGGCCCTTCACTACTGTGGCCAAAATCCTACAAATTCCTTTTTTGTCTACTACCCTCCGGTCCTCTCTTTCCTCTGCCTTCTGCTTCTCGCTTTCTCGCTTCTCTTCCTCAGTCTCCTCCTTATGAAACACTTTCTCTGATTCCTTCACCAAATCCTGAAAGGTATAGTTTTGGAACCCTTCTAGCCATTGTAACTTTCTCTTAATATCTGATGCTGACTGCTGTATAAAGGCCATAGCCACCTCTGCCTGCTGACCCTCAGAGGTTGGGTCAAGGTATAACCCCTGTCAAGAAACACAGACGGCGGTTCAACAGGTCCCTGAAGAACCTCTCTTACCTTAGCCAAATTCGTGGGTCGCCTTGCGGCTCCCTTGAGACCTGCCACTAGAGCCCGGCGGTAGACCTTGAGACACTCCTTACCTTCTGCAGAGTTGTAATCCTAGTCAGGGCGGATCAAGGGAAAAACTGCATCTATAAGATTAGGGAGATTGGTGGGGGTCCCATCTGGTCCTGGAACATTTTTTCTAGCTTCCAGGAGGATCCTCTCCCTCTCTTCCGTAGTAAAGAGGACCTGCAAAAGCTGCTGGCAGTCGTCCCAAGTGGGCTGATGAGAAAACATCAGGGACTCAAGGAGTCCCGTCAGGCCCGAGGGGTCCTCTGAAAAAGAGGGGTGGTTAGTTTTCCAGTTATACATATCGGCTGATGAAAACGGCCAATACTGTAGAGGGACTAGTTCTCCTGGAGCTGGGGCGGGTCCATAAGCCTGTAATGGTAGGACAATAGCAGAGCCAAGCCCCGCGCCATTTCCCCCTGGGCTTTGAACCCGGGGGCTTCGGGTCCCGGCCGCTGGTCCTGTTTCAGAGGCCGTCTGGGAGTCAGTGGGAGTCGGCGCCTGTGGGGGACTTGCATGAGAAGCCGGTTGAGGGTATGGGGGTGGAGGGTTGTCGAGGAGAAGAAAACCATCATCAATTTCAGGATAGATCTGCGTGGGGGCCGATGGAGCAGGTGCCGGCTTGTTCGAGGCCACGGCCACCGTTGCCGTTTCTGCCCCCGCTGTCCAGGGTCTCACCCAGGATGTCGGGTTTTGGACCAGGTCCTCCCACACGATGATGTATGGAACCTGATTGGGGTGTCCCCCTGAAGCCTGAAAAACAATTCGCTTAACAGCGGAGATAAGAGATAGATTAAAAGTTCCCTCCGAAGGCCATCCTACGCCAAAACTCGGCCATTCGGAGGAGCAGAAAGTTTGCCACGGTCCTTTCCTGACTTCAACAGAAAGATTATGGGCCCTTGTCTTAACGTCCGTCCAATGGTTCAAAGTCAGTGTTAGTGGGGTTGTCACAGTCTGGCCCATTTCTAGTTCTGACACACACACACAAAACACTCACAGATACTACAAAACAGAGAGACAAAGTCAGTCGCCGACCTCGAGTCGACCTGAAATCCCGAAAAGAGCCAGATGGCCCACAATTGGCCCTCTGACACAGATCGTCAAGGAGAAAAACTGATCTCCCGACTTTTCCCGTGGGGGTCCACCAGGCGTCCCTGGTCCTCCCCCTGTCCTCCTGGGACGTCTCCCCGGGCGAGCAAACGGTGGACCCTGGACACGTCTATCCCCGTCCACTCCACTCCTCCCTTGGAAGAGCAGACTCGGTTAGAGCGTTTGCGAATACCGAACTGCGATCGCACCAGACCTCTGAACAAATCACAAACACAGAATCACAATCTGGACAATCCACAAACACAGAATCACAATCTGGACAATCCACAAACACAGAGTCACAACAGGACAACAAAGAAAGAAAGGAAAGAAAATCCTTACCTCCAAGTAGGTCTAGGGCCCCTGGGTGGTCGCGCAAATCCAGGACGAGCCCCCAAATAAAAGACCTCCGAAGGGAGACCCTCACTCAAATCTCAGGAGAGGCGCGCACCCAGCGAGGCACCGAGACCAGACTTGCTGCAATCGCATGAGGAAGTTTATTGAAAGTGAAAGAGTGAGATCTCAGACCAGCATGCTGGGGTCGAGACTCATCATACACCACGCAGGGGTAGAGGAGTTCGACCCCGGCCTGAACTTGTAACAGGCTTATAAAGGCAAAAATCACAAAGGAGGGGGAAGACAGGGGGAATGAGGAAATTCATAAGGGGAAGAATCATACATTTTTTTTATCAGTACACCCCCAGGCACACCTAGGGCGTTGGAACATTCCACAGAGGTCATCCGGACCTTCTGTGGTATTTTGGGAACTCAAATCTCAAGAAAGTGGGATTTCCTGGGAGCGGCAGAGGAAATCCCTAGGGCAAGGAATCAGTGTCCTTTGACAACCTTTTACTCTTCATAACAAAACTGAGAAGGTGGTGAAATGTCTCTCCATGTATTTTTGGCTGTCTGGAAAGTCGCTATATAGACTGGTTCACTTGGCGTGATAGATATCTGAAACCAGGTCTACCTAGAAAGTTTCTTGAAGTTCCAGAACAATGAATGATATTTATGTTGATTTTTTGAAAAATACGATTAAAAACTTAAAAAAAACGGAGGCCAAAAGAAAACCGAAGAAAATCCAGAAACCCTTCCTGGGTAAAATAAATAGACATGAAACTGGGTGTGGACATGCCTTTAATCCTATCACTCAGGGAGGAGACAGAGGTTGGTGGAATGCTGAGAACTGGAGGAGAGTCTGATCTTGACAGTGAGTTCCAGGGCTATGTAGAGAGATATCTTCGTGAAATCAGTGAGTGATGACAACTAACTCTCTGTTCTCTCAGGTCCATCTTGCTCTGGCTCCTGCAACTGACTGAACAAAAAAAAAAAAAAAAAAAAAAAAAAAAAAAAAAAAAAACCCAATGGTTCTCACCTAGCTCTTTGGAAATGCTAATGGCGTTGTTAACACACCCTAACAGAAAGAGGAAGCCTTCATTGAGTTGTTCTCAACCCAGCCTCGCCCTGCCCTGCCATTTTAGGGATTTCAAAGGCCAGGCTGCATCTGAGCCATAATTACAGAATTTGGTATTTCTACTTAATGTTTAGTGTTTAGGTAAATAAGGCTTGTGAATCACAAGAAGAATGGCTAAGAGCACTAACTGCTCTTCCAGAGGTCCTGAGTTCACTTCCCCAGCAACCAACATGGTGGCTCACAACTGTCTGTAATGGGATCTGATGCCTTCTCCTGGCATTGTGCCTGAAGACAGCTGCAGTGTATGTACTCCTATAAGTAAAAGCAAATACACTTTTTAGAAAAATAAAACAAACCTCTCGAAGAAATCGAGGATCTTGAAAATACCAGGCATATTTATCCATCTCTCTACTCCTTTTATTTTATTTTATATATTTTTAAAAATATTATACACTGTATATATATATATATATATACAATGTCAAATAAAGAAATAGATGCAATTAATTTGGAATAAACCGAACAAAGTAAGAAAAAAAGGAAGGCAGTAATGCGGTGGCCTAGCTTATTTATAAGATGAGCAAACACTGGTCTGCCATTGCTTCCTCAGTTGAAATCACACACACACACACACACACAAACACACACACACCCCACCTAGGATGAAATAAAGGAGGGGGGGATGCGACAGGCGACATGGTAATGCATGCCTTTGATCTCAGCTTTGGGGAGGCTGAAGTAGAGGCAGGATTTACTTGAGAGGCCAGCCTGGTCTGTCTAGTATGTTTTGGCACCATGTAGAAAAAGGTTGTCTCCCATCAATGAGCAAATACGGGAAAATCTATCTGTCCATCTACATATGCTTTGTGGCTCAGAGGGTGAAGCTGCTGCCTATTGAGGTCTAGGTAAAATCTCAAGGAAGGCCTAGATGAAATGTGAAGGCCTAGGTCAGATTGGTTAAGGCCGAGGTAACTCTCACCTGGCTAGCTTACCATTTTGTGCTGTTACTGATATTATAAGGATGCTTTCTCATATGTCCATGTATGTGGACAAATGACTTTCTGGTTGGCAGGTCGAGACATAAATGTTAGACAAGGCAAGTCCCCTGCCACAGTCCAGTTCCCCAACTAATGGGAGCAGGATAAGTGGGCGGCCAAGATGTGTTCCTAGAGAAATTCACCTATCCTGAATCCAGATGGGTGTAATAACTTGGTACAGATTTTTGACATATGCAGTTCTGGACTGTCCCCCTACCTCACATGCTGGGCCAGGTGCCTGACAACCTGATTTTGTTATTTAGCGTGTGTGTGTGTGTGTGTGTGTGTGTGTGTGTGTGTGTGTGTGTCTCTATGGCTTAGCTAGGTCCCACGTCAGAGTTATGTCCAGTGTTTTCTGCAACTTTTTGATGGGAAATCTCTGATAGGATCAGTCATGTGCACACATGATGCTGAACATCAGGTTTGTATTCCCAAGACTAAGACTGGTACGGGTCCCGAACCAGGGCTATATATTATCTTGGTGTATAAAGGTAAATATTCTCTCTGTCTTAGCATCTGATGTTTGAAAACGTACAAAATATACAGTTCCATGTCTCTAAAAAAAAAAGAAAAGATCAATCACGTGGTGTGCGTGTGTGTGTACCTGTGTCATGGAGGCCAGAGGTAACACCAAGCCTCTTCGCCAATTGCTGTCCACTTTATTTCTGAGACAGAGTATGGACTTCTGAGAACTGATGGACTTGGCTAGACTGGCTGCCCAGTGCACTACATGGATGCATGGAGCCACCTGCCACATCTCTCTTCACCCCAACAAAGCCAAGGTTAGGGGTTCACACTGCCTCACTCAGCTTTGTCTATGGGTGCTCAGGTCCTCAAGCTTGCACAGCAGGTACTGCCCAAGGAGACGTCTCCACACCTTAAAGTGCAGATACTTGAATGCAGGAACTAACCTGCATTTTAACTAACTGCTTAAGAAATGTATGCACACGCCCAATTTGGCAGGTCTGGAACGTGTATGAAAACAGAGTTCTGATAACTGATCTATTTCACAAAGGATACGTACCATATCCTGACAGTTTTGCCGGATTTGCTCAGCTTCCTCCTTTGCCTGGGTTAGTTTTGTAGTTGTTTCTTTGAGTTTATCTTTGGTCTCCTGCAGTGAAAACATGAGAGACAACATCAGCCACAGTAAGATGGAGGACAATGAGAAGAAAGGCTACCCTCTTGTGGGGGGCTCAGTAACACTAACAGGGAGGTATGGCCTTGTGGTTTCAAAGCTCACACTTTTTGATACCCAAGGACCCAGCTGTACTCTGAGTCCTTCTCCAGCACCATGTCTGCCTGCACTCCGCCATGCTTCCCACCATGCCGACAATGGACTAAACCTCTGATGCAGTCCCCAGTTGAATGTTTCCCTTTTCAAGAGTTGCTGTGGTCATGGTGTCTCCTCACAGTAATGGAAACCCTAACTAAGGCCCTGCTGTAGACCTAGACTGGGGACTAAGCAGGAGTCTAACAGTTTGCTTGTTTCTGACAGGGAAAATGGTTAACAGTAAGACTGACAGACATTAAGTAAATGACTACAGTGGTAAGAAAAGCAGAGTGTTCCAAAAGTTCTTTGCACACCCCAGAGACCCTCTGGTTGTGGCTTGACATCCATTTGAAGCTCCCTTTTGATTGAATGATGCTACTAAACATGGCCTCTGTTTGGAGACTGCTGAAATGGCAATTCTTCATATGGGATTTTTAGGGATTGTCTTCATTAAAACCTGTTGCTTTTTCCTCACTCATTTTTTTACTCACCTGTTCTAGTCCTGACTGCCCAACTCTGCAAAGTTCCTTGCCCCCAATTCCCATTGAAAACACACTTTCTTTTGTATATTCTATCTTCCTTATTCCTTGCTTGATTCCTGCCCTCTGGTGATCTCTCCCCCAGCTTCCTGACTGCAGATGGAATATGATCAAGACACTCAGACTGCTGGCCATGCCTTTCCTGCTATAATGCAAAACCACAAGCCAGAAAGACCTTCTTTCTGGCACAGCGATGAGAAAAGTAATGACTGACCCCTGCTGCTCCTGTGGAGGTCCAGGCACCAGCCTCTGCTCAGCATCCCACTCCCTCTACATCTCTCTTGTTTACACTCGGACAGCTTAGCCTTTCTCTCTTCTACATCTGCCCTGCACCTGGGCTCCATACACTACTTCATATGTCATTTTAACAACACACATCGTATAATTAAGCACTTATCTACCCTGAGGTACTGGTCTTTGATAGTCAGTGTCCGGTATCACTTAACATATAGTAACTAAATAACCTGAACACTCGTTCAAAGAGTCTTAGACTAGGTATAAAGGACTGTGGTTCTGCATCCTCACTGCTATAACTAAGACACACTGACATATAGTCCAGTCTGTTTCAACACCCTAAATCCAGCAAGTGAGACTCCTGTGTGCCAGAAAACTTTAAACATTTGAATACATGAAAACAAAGTGTCACTTTGTTAGGTTAAGGATGCTTACTGTATATCTTCTACCCGTGAGCTGAGCACTTGCTGACACTGCCCCTTTCTGTGAAATCTTGTATTTGAGTGTGCACATGTGCAGCGCTCACAGATAACCTCAGCTGTCAGTCCAGACCTTCCACCTTGTTGCAAATGCAAGCACCAGACTAGCCTACAAGCTTCTGCCACCGCCCCCCAACAAACATAAGCAAGCACACGCGTGCACACATGTGTACCGACATAAGCACACATGAACATACATAAGATACACACAAGTGCCCCTGTTTTGACATGAGTTTTTGGAAATTTGCCCTCAGGTTCTCATTTGCACAAGCACCCTGACCCACTGAACCATCTCTGCAGCCTTTATAGGCACTGTTTGATTCTCAAGGGAAAGAGCTGTGTAAGCAAATAAAAATCTCTACCCTCAAGAAGCTGACAGTCTACTGCTAGAGGTAAACAAACTGTTAGGGACAGGTGCTAAGGAGAAATGAAGTGACAGCAAAGCATGGGGAGTGGGCAGTTCAGAGCTAGAGCAGAAAGGCTAAGCCGCTTCAATGTGCACAGGCTTGAAAAGAGTAAGATGAGAGGCTGGATGTGCTGACTGAGAGATCAAGGTTGAACCCAAGTCTTTTGTCCTGAAAGTAGAAGAATGGGCTGTCATTTATTGGGATAGGGAGGTGGTGGAGGAAGGAACACTATTAGTTCATCTTAATCTGCTGGAAAATTACTGAAGGTGTCAGGTATAAAGGATACAGCTGAACATCACTAAGTTATGTATTTGGGAATCACTCACATGAAGTTTGTTACTGCTAATTTGTTGTTGTTTTGAGAGAGTGTCATGCAGCCTAGGCTGGCCTCACACTTGCTATGTGGCTCAGGTAACCTTGAACACTACCTAAGTGCTGGGGTCATATGGAAATCGAATCCAGGGCTCCATGCACTCTTAACTCTTACCGACTGAGCCACAGTCCCAGCTTGTGTATGCCTGTCTAATCTTATCTTGTCGTCTGCGGTATTTCATCTTGTTAGTTCTGCACAATACCCTTTTCATTATGAACGCTGTATCTATATTAAATTAAATACCATCCATGTCTCCTCTTATCTGAGTCAAACTGTCCTTATGACCTCAGAGATTCTACACCGAGTCACTCACTCCTTTGTTCTGTAGACTGCATTTTCCTACTTCTTTGCACGCTGGTAATTTTTCATTAGATGCTAAACACAATGAAATATATGCCTAAGCAAAGCTTTTTATAATCATTTAAATATTTATATAATTCATTTACCACAGAATTTACTTGAAATAAGCTTGCTTTTAAAGCTAAGGTGGCCTCCAAACCTAAAGAGGTATTTTGCTGAGGGCCACCTGATGTCACGCTCTTTGAGAGATCCTGCAATCTGGCTAGTGTTAACAGTGACATTTATTCTCCAGTCAGTCCTGTGTGAACTCCAGTTTGGGCCCTATTCCTTTTGCACTTCTGGACCAATGCCCTCCTCTTTTCCATACCTTCAATTCAGGAAGACTGCTGGGCTTGGTGTCAGTTCCTCTCCCAGTGCCACATACAGAGCCCAGCGTTAACCTCGTTTGTGAGGCTTCACTTAGAGAGCACTCTATCTATGTCTTTCTCTCAAGTCTGAAAACCTTCACATATTTTTATTCTTTTCCTCCCTTTGTGTGTTTCCTTTTATTTTCATTTCTTTATTTTTTGGTGGCCGTTAGTCTAAGGTGGAAGGAAATGTCTGAATCTGGCTACCAACAGAGTATAGTCCTGGATCTGTAAAGTAAGATGGCAGCTTACTAAGTGAGCTAAAACGGCAACAGTGCCATCCCGTCAGCTCTAAATCCCAGCTAAGGAACCTGACGAGCCATGTGAGACTGCGGGCGGCAGACGGAGGCAGACGGAGGCAGGACTAGCAGGAGCCACAGTGACTGCAGAAAGCACATCACAGGTCCTGGCTTCAGGCAGCTGAGCAGAACAACACATGCAACATGCACCACGCAGCACAGAGGCTCCAATGTGTGAGGGTTAGACAGATGGAGCACCGGGAGAGTGCCACAGACAGTAGCAACGACCGAGCGCTTTAATCCGAATTTAAAGCAACTTAGGCAGTTAGAAATGATTCTTTATGGATTCCAATTTTTAATTCCTCAATCAGAATTAGAGAATTCTGAGTAGCTGAGTAGGGATGCCCCACAGCTTTGGCAGCTCTTCATAGCTTCCTCACGCAGCCATGGATTTTGAGTGAAGGACCATGGGCTAGTGTCTAACACGTGTATCATGTACATACAAGTAAGCTATTGGTATTAATTATATTTAAGTATGAACAAGTATTTTTTAATTATAGGAATCAACATAACTGATACTTTAATTTTTTCACCTTAATTCCAATTGCATATTAAATATTTTTCCTTCCCTCAAATTGTATTAAAACAACAAACTAAGAATTACGAAATTTAACATTCTAAGCCACACCAGAAGTCTTTCTCGTGATGATGTGAACTATGCTGTAGGAGCCCCACCCTACTGGCTGCCAGCCCTCAGTACTCAACAATACCCCACAGCACAGCCACACTCACCTTGTGTGAGTCCATTTCAGCTTTTAACTTGTTTTGCGCCCACTTTACTTTAATGATATGAGAATTCATCTCCTCCTTTAGTTTCTCTGTTTCTCTCATGAGTCTAGTTGTTTCACCTTCCTAAAAAGACATTGTCATTTTTCACGTAAATAATCAACTATGCATCTGGTCTATCCCCTTGTGCAGTTACACAGTAATTCCAGGGCAGGTATACTATGGCCCAGAAGCCATAAAGCTGGTTTAAGGCTCAAATAGTAGTAAGAGAGTAATAAAGTCCTAAATCAAATCAATAGGCACAAAGATAATTTTTCCCTAGATTACTCAGTTCTTCCTAACTGACAGCAGTAAGGTGACTGAACCGGTTCTGCTACAATCTGAGGACCAGAACAGCATTTCTAAATGGAGATAATAGCAAGTGCTCTGAATAGCTACACTTCTGAGAGTCAACCTTCCAGGACAGCTCTAGAATAATGTTTTCTATAAGAAAATACCAGTTGTGCTTTCTGGTGAACTGTGCTGCACTAAGACTCTGGACAGGCCTGCAGCCCTGCTCATTAGGAGAGACGCTGCCCAGTCTATACGAAGCCCTACATCCAATTTCTCACATCGCAGGGGGAATATGTATTAAATAAAAAACCAAAGTAGACCCTGGCCAAGTTATACTTCTGATGTAAAGCCATTCACAGCAAACACTGATGTGGACATATCTTAGCAAAACATAATTTTTACAGACACAAACTAATTTTTCCAATAGACTCTAAAAGAAAGTTTTTTAAAGGATTAAGAAAATGTAACTGATAACATTTGACAATACTTTGCCTTTCCCCCAGCAAACCTTTCTAGCAGCAGGGATGACACACCCAAAAACACAAAGTAAGCTAGTGAGAGCGTGCCCTGAGTGCTAGCTCTACACCACTGTGGGGCTAAGGAAAAGCAGAGGCATGACCTTCAAATTAGGCACAGTTATACCTTCGATTCATAGAGTTGCTGCAGCCGCCCTTTCTCTTGAGACAGCTGCTTAATTTTGTTAGTGTTTTTCTCCAATTCCTTACTTGCATCTCTAAGTTTCCTCTCAAGGGTTTCTTTTTCCTTTCGAAGGTCTAGAGACTCCTTCTCGCCTCTCACATACTTCATTACCATCGCTTCCTTTTCCTGGCGGGCCTCTTCACATTTCTTATTAGCCTTGGAAAGAAAAATGTTACCTGGCATTAATAAAAAAATATTTTCAAATAAAAACATATGCAAACAAATACTGTTCCCTGCAGTGTTAGTATATTTTGTGCTGTGATTTCCAGCCCTTCCTTATCACTCTTTACTTTGGTTGCTGTGGTTTTTATTTATATAGACCTTCCCGACTTCTCCACATCTACTTTCTTACCAGTTTCTGCGCCATTGTGGGCCTCAGGAAGAGATCATGGTCCACATTAAAAAACTCCTTTAACCTCACACTTGCCAGGGTCAGCTGTCAGAATCAGTAGGCAGAAGCTTGGAAGAGTGGAGCCAGGCTTCTGGGTCACCAGAGGTCAGCTAACACAAGCACTCTCACATAAATATGCTTCTCATTTGTAACAGAGTATCTAGACTCAAGTATTTTGTTGTAGGAACACAAAGGGGCTAATAAAAACTCATCTATATTTCATGTGTCACCAGTACATGTATATGCTATGGAACAAAATGTTAGCTATGAAACAAGGAAAGATATAAGAAACTAGACACAGGTGAAGAGATGACTCATTTTCCCCGTATATTCCTTAATTAACTTTTTTTTTAAACAATTAGGATGTACTTAAACTTATGTATTGCCACCTTAGCACAGTTTAGGATTTCTTTTTTTATTTATGTGTAGGTCCATGTCTGTCGGAGCACATGCATGTGAAGACTCTTAAAGCCACAAGAGGGCATCAGAGCCCTGGCACTGGTGTGACAGGTGGTTGGGAGTCTTGTGACTGGATGCTAGAAAGCAAACTCTCAACTTCTGGGAGACCAGTGAGCATCTTCACAGTTGAGTCATTCTTCCAGCCCTCAAATTCCTTTAAAAGCGTTTCTATAAATGCCAGCAATGCCATCGCCCGACTGCTGCAGTCTAATAAACAGAGCACCACCAAATTATAAAATTAATAGTGACAGGAAATACCTGGTCCATCCGCTGGGCCATCTCTTTATGAAGTTGCTGAATTGCATTTTTAGCTGTGACATCCTGTGCTACTAGCTGATCTTTGGAAGCTTTAACTTCTTTATTCAGTTTCTCTATTCTTAATTCTAACTGTAAAAAGAATGATTTCCAGGTTATATTTTATAGTTGCACCAAATAAACAAATGATACCTTAATTAATACACAACACACAATGCAAGAATGTAAGATCTAGACTATTCTCCTCAGGTCCCTCACAAGCTTTTTACCCTTGTAAGTTTGGCTTACAACTCAGTCTTTCTTTAAACATGTAAAAGTGCAACAAATACATATCAAAACACAGGAAAATGAAGGTGTGCTTGAACTTACTGTATTCTACAGCTGTCTGCCGCTGTTTTCATTAGAGCCTTCTAGATGGACAGGAGGTCCACTCCAAGGCTGCATCCCCTACTGTCTCACAGCACGTTTAGTTGGAAGTGCATCTTATGATGCTGACATAAAGGAGGAAAGGCCCAAGATACATTTCTCAGAACATATCAGTGCTGAGTTCTTCCATTAATGACAGGACACTTATACGCTGTCCACAGAAGGAAAGTAGGTCAGAAAAATCTAAAGGTTTTTGCTTTGTTACCAACCTAAGCACTTACCTGTGCATCCATGCAGAAAAGACACCATAAAAAAGGGGCAGCAGATACCCTGACATGACCTTCACAGTAGAATTCAGCAAACCCTGGGGATGAAGCCGTGCTAACACCTAAGTGAGAAAGTGCCCAAAGCCAGACAGAGACACTAGGGTGTTACTACTATTAACACTTCTTCCCTTCACTGGTAAAAACTTAAATAGAGCCTTTTTTTATTATTTGGGCAGAAAATGTGCTATATTTGGAACAGTTAAACATATCATAATTTATACAACACAATTCAGAATAATTCTAACAATTTAAATATGAAGCAGTTTCCTCCATTTGAAATGGTTTAATGTACTTGACTACATGGTTTGTTTTTTTTCCAGGAGTTTATAAATTTAAGTATAGTCTTGGAAGACTTTTGTTTACCTGTTTAATTGTGTTCATATGCTGTTTCTCTGTTTCTGTTCTTTTTTTTCAGTTCTTCCCTTAAATGGTCTTTTTCTGAACAAATATTTAAGATAAGTTCCTGATGATTCTTATTCTCTTTAATTAACCTAAATTAAAAGGGAAATAAGATATGAAATATTATCTAACTATAGATTAGATATAGACACCTACAATCAATACTCTCAAGTAATCTTTTTATAATAAAATACCAGATCCGATAAGAACCCCCTATGCCTAATGATGCCTTCTCTGAGCATGTCCTCACCATTGAGTGACTGAGTCTGAGGGTAAACTGCCTCGCAGCCTGTCTGTCACTAGAAGTAGATGAGAGAGAAGGTAAGAGCAGCCAGCTTTGTTACAAGCTTAGGTACTCACACTCTGTTGATTAACACACCAGATTATAAAAAATTCTCTGGCCAATTAGCTCCATTAGGCAGGTACCTTACCACTGGGTCACACGCACAGCCTTAACTCGTTTCTTTGATAGTTTTTGTTATTCTTAGAAGTTATGTACACATGCCACACAGACAACTGTTCTTAGGAGTTTAAGTCGGGTCACTGAACAATACTACTGATCTATGAGATAACAATAAAAAGGGCGGAGTATTACTTTCCAGGATCTAGAAAGTAGATAGAGGAGATTGATCGTGAGGGTACAACGTTCCAAGTTCAAACAAGTGCTGGGGAATTTAATGCACAACCCAGTGGTAACAGGACTGGGTGTGTAGCAGAGCACATGCCCAGCATGTTTAAGTCCTCTAGTACTAGACAAGGAGAAGAGGATGAAAAAAAAGGAAGAGTGGGCAAAGAAAAGAATGAAGGAAAGGGAAGTAAAGAAAGGGAGAGAGTGGGGTATACAGCAAGACACAGACCCAGGAGGGAGAGAGGAAACCTTGAGTTTGTGAAGACTGTATCTTAAGGGTTAGGACACAAACTAACTAACTATATGAGAGGATAAATAAACATAGTAACCGATTTGAGTGTAGAATCATTTCACAATGACAATATATTTGTCATTTCACAATGACATTTGTGCAAGGGGAAAACAAAAGAAAACTTAGCAAGTGGGGATGAACACATAATCAGACATCTGGGAAAAGATATATTTATGAAATTTTCAATAAAAGGAACTGAAACGTTAAGTGTTCTTTATAAAAAATTAAATGGAGGTAAAAGTTAAGAAAAACATCTAGTTATTTACCTGAATCAACATGTATTTTATTTAAAATTAAAAGTATTATATGTAAAACAAAAGATCAATGCAGGTTACAATACACTTACACAAGAGTAGAGCCAGGCGAGAGCACTGTCTGACTCAGCTGCTGTCCCCTCTGCTAGGCAGACAAAGAGCTTGTTTGTTTTTACCCCTAATACTTTTTAGTTAAATCCAACAACTTGCAGCCAGATGGTTTCCAGAAACAACTGATAAAACTTCTGAAGCCAAAGTCAGAAGCTTGGATCTGTAGATATTTGCATTTGACTCAGAACAACTTTCTTAATGTGCCTCAGGTACCTCACATACCTCAGAATGAGTCAGAGTCGTAGATGCTGCATATCTGTGAGGATCCCATGAGTTAACATGTGTGCCAGTCACATAATTAATAGCCTATGAGATTATTAATGTATTCATCTTAAAATGTTTAAGTGCTGCATAAACTGTGAAGATGAGGAAGTAGGAAAGGGCACCAGAGATAATCATGTGTGTGTGTGTGTGTGTGTGTGTGTGTGTGTGTGTGTGTGATGGGGGGTGATCAGAGCGGGTCCAGATTGTAGGGAGTGAAGAAGTTACCCCAAGCCTAGACGGGCTGGAAACACAAATGTCTGAAGCTGAAAGCAAAATGTAGGAACAAGTCAGCAGTATTCCGAGTTAGGACCTAAGTGAGCAGGGGTGCTCTTGAAAAGGCACTGGAGTCTCACAGGCATGTGATCCCCAGACCCACACAAAGGTAGACAGGGGACAATGTCTCCAAAAACCTTCCTCTGACTTGCACATGTCACACCCCTCACATACGTCTTTTTTTTTATTATTAGAAATAATTTTTAAAGTTTAAATTTAAAGTAAAAAATACAAAATGAGTACCAGCAGATTGAAGTTCACTGGGTTAAAAACAATGAAGCGTGAGCTGCTTTAGGGCAATCTGGTGACTTTACCAGAATAGTATGGAAAAACAAAGCAGCAAGAAAAGGCAGTTCCCTATCACACAGCACTTGGAGCGGGGTCTGTCTCCCTGTAACCCTCTCCTGGCACAGGCCTCCTTTTTCTACTCTCACACTTCATTAATTAAAAAGAAAAAGAACAGCCTAGTTTAAAAGTGTGTAGTTTAGTGAAAGATACTACGTATTATTTTAACAGATTGTAACAGTATGCCCAAACTTACGTATCACTTTACTATAAAATGTTCAATAAAAATACAGAATAAATCCTATTAGAAACAGGATGAAGGAAATCAAACTCATCAAAACACTGTACAAATAGATGTTTAAAAGCAGAATGTGCTCAACTAATTCTTCTGTTCTCTAAACTGTTAGCTTCTGAACTTAAATTTCATGACTTTGAATTTCCCTTTGAATTTATTTTGACATACCTTGTTTCAAAAATGAATTGCTCCCTAATGAACTTACACAATTTTTGCTGTTTTATGATAGTAAACAAGCAGCAAATATAAGCTGCTCAGTTATTTGGGGAAGCACACCAACTCTGCATGGCTGCATTCTGAAACAAAAGCAGAGAGCAGGGCCCTTTCCTTAGAGGAGCTGGTCCTACTGGAAGTGGGAAGGGAGCGCTTACAGCAGTTACTTACTGTTTAATAGTGAGCTCCTGCTGCAAGTACCTGCTATGCACACACTTCTCAAACAGGGCTAAAGCATGCTCTCCTTTATTCACTCCATTTGGTACTTGGTGTTCATCTGCAAACTCAGCAGATAAGAGCTCAGATTCTATTTCTCCCAACAAATCGTCTGATGCTGAAACAGTCTTTATCTCTGAAATGAGTTTCCTGGTGCAGTCTGTATCATAGAGGCTTGCTGAGGAGGTCATTGGATTACCAGCTTCTGTGGGTGCAGACGACTTTAACTCCGCCAGTATCTCTGTTACTGTGTGTTCTGGTTCACTGGTTTCTGACACTTGTTTTGCAAAGTCTCCACCAGGAAAGTCATCTATTTGTTCAGAATTTTCTGGGCATGTGTCTGTTTTAGCACAAGAATTCTCACCACTGCCACAGTCTGGAATATGGCCTTCCTGTACTTCAGGTCTGTCTACAGTGTTCATTAGTCTGACATAAAATTCTGTCAGAGTTCAATGACAATGGTCCAGATCCCGTTTCTAATCTGCTGCTTTCATCGCCAGAAACTGAGGTGCGTGAGTCGTCCTTCAACTCGGATGTTTTCCCAGGGGTTGCATCAGAAGAAATAGAGGCTATGTGCTGAGTCTCTGCCATGCTGACTGGCACCAATTCACTCTGCATTTCTTCAAATCTGCTCCTGATCTTCACTTACATCTAAGGAATCAAAATGTAAAAGTTAGACTAAGACCCTTTACACCTTTGCACACTCCAGGCATGCCCATGAAGTGTCCCCAGAGAAAAGAAAGAGAACAGCCTACCCAGAGTGGACACAACCAGTGCGGCCACCGTAGTCCCCCGCCCCGCCCCGCCCTGGGCCAGGTGGCCTCACTAGTTAAGGGGCAGAACATGTGATGGGAAGATCGGGAAGGAGAATGGCCTCCAGTTCTGTGAGCACACGCTACTGAAGCCCTTTAAGGAGATGGGCAAAAAGCCTGCAGCAAAAGCATTAGGCAGCAGTCTGAGAGCAGGCGGGCACACCTGAGCGATGGCAGACCGCAACTAGGCAGACGAGCAGCTACAGTGAAAGAATTCGGATGAAACATATACACGGGGGAAAAGACTACATTTTATAACAGAAAAACATATGCTCACTCCAAGCTTTGAGAAAAGTGAAACAAGAAAACTGGCTGTGTGGAACCCTCAGCACTAAGCAGGAGGGATTTTGTTAAGGGTGAATTATAATAAGTCCCAAGATTTGTACAACATTTGATTTTACTGTATGAATCCTAGCACCCAGTGAGCTCTCAAACACTTGCTGACCTGTAACCTGCATAAAATAAATTAGGCTACTGCTTGAAGAACATTATTCTAGGACTGTAGAAAGGAGGCAACTGTAAGGAGGAAAAGGCCATCCTGTGTGCCAAACATGCTGCTTCTTTGGACCACCTGTGAAGACAGCAATTACTACAGACAGAACTCAAGCTCCACATCACTCCATTATTTATTACCTACCTCCAAATGACACAAATTAACACCACCGTGCTGTATATGCTTCATCAGCAAGCTGGTATTGATACTAAAGACACCAGACCAGACAAATAAATGCAGTGAACACTTGAAAATCTTAGTAATTTATTCCAAAATCTTGGAATAAAAAATAAATCTCAGGCAGGTACACTAGCTTCAAAGCAACTTACAAACTAGCTCACTCAAAGTAACTCTTTAAAAATAGAACACGTGATATGATATACAATAGCTCGCTCAAAGTGACATTTTAAAGATACCACGCATGATATGACATACTAAGTATAAGATATACTATGCTGCTGCTAATGTTAAAACCTTACGAATGTGAACCTGCAGGGGCTTTAAACATCACAGCTAGCTGATGCTCACAGCAGAGAAACACTCACTGGTTGGCAGATAAGGAATGCCTTCAGAAGAGAACAGACCTCAGGGGCATTGTGACTCTCCAGCATTCCGTTAAGTAAAAAGAAATTTTATCAACAACTTTAAGAGTCTTATTTATGTGTCATGACTTGTCTACAGAAAAGCACATCCTTTCATTCAGCTTCCTCTGTCCCCAGGGTTCACTCTTTCTTCCTCCACAGCAGGTGCGCAGTTAGCTGAGCTGAAGCAGTAACTCAGAGCTGATGCCTGGATGAGAGTTTTCAGTCCTGCACCCTGAGTTAGACACACACTTATCCTTCTTCATGCTATGCCTGTGCTATATTACAGTCTACCTGAAAACAGGTGTTCCTACTGGAGCTTTTTCCAAAGTCTTAAACTCAAGCCCGCTAACCCTCAATTCTGCCTCTAATGCTTGTAACTGAGCACCCTGTTCACAGCATCATGTGCTTAGTTAACAAACATCTCTTTTCTCCCTCTGCTTTCATAATCTCTTCAACAATTGTGCTCCTGCTTTTCTGACAATATCCCCTCCCTTCCACCCAACCTAAGCCTCATCTCACACCTGGAACACTTAGTTTCTTAATCTCATTCAATTCTCTTTTGGTAATTTCAAATCAAAGGGCAAAGTAGTTAAAAGAAGGCTAGATTATTTGTGACAGTCATGGGGTGGGGACAGGGTTACTAAGGGAAGTGACAAATCACCAGATTCAGAAGTGATGAAGTATGTAGTATCCTGGCTATCAAAAGGGACCAGGAGCTACCTGTGAAGTGAGCCTTCTACCTTAAGAGGGCAAGTGTGCAGGCTAGGTAGCTGCAAGACTGCTGCTATGCCTTTCCACACTTAGCTCCTCTTCTTTGCAGTCATCAGACAGACAGCTGAAGTCATGCACCCAAGACTGGCCTTTCCCTTCTTGAAAGTTTCAAGTAATGAAATCCTGTCTACACTCTGCAGTGGTTAGCCAGAGTAAAGACACAAGCCTGTCTCTCCTGGGAGGACTAGACAGACACTGCTACATCAAGCATTTATGGGCTAAGAACTGCAAGTTTTCTTCAGGGAGAATAGGATCTCCCCCCTCCACACACACACACACACACACACACACACATATACACACACACACACACACATATACACACACACACAAAGTTTTTTGCTATTTTTTTTAATGAAATTACTGAGATTCCTGAGTGAAGTAGTTACATAAGTTTCCAAACTTGATCTCTGCCCACATTCAGAAAATGTTGCTCTTCTCCTGTAATGTCTTACTCCACCAAGTACACTCACTGTGCATACTGAGGACAACACAGACCTGCCCTGTTTTTCCTTTCAGTCTACCTAGTGACCAATTGTGCTTGAGGATTTAATTTTAATACTGTATCTTTCTTCAAGCCACCCCTATGACAAGCACAAGAACAATCTGTACATTGGAACACACTGCCTATACTCACTGAGCAGACATGGCCCTTCTTGACTCTGAAGAGGCAGCCACCTTTTAAATGAAATGTGTTCTTGCAACAAGAAATTTACTCAGAACTGAAACTCTGTAACATCAAACAATAACAGCAATAAACAGATAACCAAAGAGCTCTGTACAACACTTAAAACCAATTTTTGCAAATACTCTTCAGTGCTCCACTGTGGCAGAGGAACCCACTGGCTCTGTGAAATGACCTGGGGTAGACAATGTTTAGTGGGCAGGCTGTAAGGAGACATCTAGAGTACAGAGTGTAGAACCACCAATGTATCTTACATTCTACAAGGAGCTTCATCTACATAACAACAAAACCAGCTATCTATCCAAGCTTAGAATTTGTTTTATGTATCTTATCAATTAAACACTAAATTTAAAAGACAAGTAAGTTACATAGAGTCTCTCAATATGTCAGGACCTCTGAAAAGGTCATTATACAAATCTGAGAACCATTAAGACTGCACATTTGTTTGCTGATGCCCGAGTGAACACTGACCGGGGACTGGTGGAAAAGGAGATGTCACAGAGGAACCGTGCTTGTACATGCGGCAAGGGCAACAGCAAGGGGCATGAAAGAACTGTGCAGACAGGAACCAAACAACATTATGAGAAAGAAGCTCATCTATTCACCATTAAGTAGGGGAAGGAGAGTCAGCTGCTCCCCTACAGGCATCCCCAGGTAGTGATGCTGATGGACTGCAATTTGGATACAGTCCAAGTATTTGTTTTATTTGTTTTTTTTTTTTTTTGGAAGGAATGCTGTCATGAAAATTATGAAAAATTAAACAACTTAAAAATAATCTATAAAAGGGGGAAAAGTAAGCCTAGGGAAGGGCTGCAAGCCTGTTTTAAATGCTGCTCAGACCAACTTCAGTCACAGATGCATGTATGCTTATTGATTACTGCGTGCGCTGCGACTTTGACTTTGTAGTAACTGTTACTTAGGAGAAGTACTTGTAATCACAAAGTTCCTCTGGATCCCTTGCAGTCCCTGTAGCTCCTGTCTGACTGCAGCAGAGCAGCTGTAGGTGACCCAGCAAAAAGGTGTCACACCAAGCACTATCCCAACGCCTTCCATTCCTTAATGAGCTCACTCGTGTTTCTAGAAAGTCGTCCCCACAAAACTACATAAACACTGACAGCTCTCAGTACTATTTCCAGTTTCCTGTAATTAGCACTGTGAGAACAAAACCATAGGCTGCCTCACAAAACTATAAATAGAAATGAATTCAATCTATAGCTAATTGGTAACAGGTCATCAAATAAGCATCATGCAAAGGAACCAACTCAAAAATAAAGTCTAAAGTGTTCACCTGCCAAATATATATATGGGACAGCTTTTCCATGCGGACACTGTTGTCGGTACTGGGAACATGGTGCAAACTAAAACAGGCACCCTTGGGTGCAGACCTCAGGTGCAGTCTGACTAAGCTTGAGCCTGTCAAATCTTTGCTGCTGTAAAATGCTGAGACTACGGATCAGAATCCTTCCCAGTGCAGCTCTATAAAGCACACCATCATTTCAAGATAAAAGCTTGCTTTAAATCCACTGAATAATCTTGCTCAGATATTTTTATAATTTTTAAATTATACACCACTCCACCCCCAAATAATTCTAGTTGTATACTTACTTCTCAAGTTAATATGCATTAACATATACAACCTAGACCTGTGAGGTCACTTCTCCAATAGGATGGTTCCCTGTCCTTTGTAAGAAAATACAGTCTTTAAGACAGTTTTGCATATTTCCCAAAAACAATTTGAAAGCAGCATAGCTAAAATAACTTACCTTTCCTATTAGTTCTTGCAAAGCTCTAGTTTGGCATCTTAGAAGTAAAAAATTTAAAAGCATCTAATCATTATCTCCCGATAAACCCTAAATAGTACATTTTGACACACTTTTCTAGATTAAGCTTTTAAATTAAAAAACAAAGTAGTGAAGCAGAAGATAACCTGTGTAAGAACCTGAGTCTCCCCAATGCAAAGTGCTGACCCTGAGGTTTCACAGAAGGCACATTTCTGCACATCAATCCTTCCTTCTAAGAGAAGGAAGCTAAGACAGTTGTTTCAAAGACTTCTAGAATTTGTTCTAGGAGGAAGACTTGAGATTCACAGTTGGACACTGTCTCCTCAGCCCTCGATCCATCACATACTGTGCTTCCCACGACATCTTCAGTGAGACAGGGACAGCTGGCGGATGCTGCACAATAACCCCCTCACCTTTGTAACAGGCAGTCACAGTCTGAGTACTTCCCACTCTAAATGGCTTTTAAAATATTAAGACATAAAATTAATACAGAAATCTAACTTGAAGCTACTTGTACAGAACTCATCAACTGCAATGAAGTCTAAGAAAGTGTCAGTATTTCTATTTAACTGTTTAAAAAAAAAATCTGAAAACTGGGGTGGAGATATGGTTCAGCAGTTAAGAGCACTGGCTATTCTTGCTGAGGTCCTGAGTTCAATTCCTAGCAACCACATGGTGGCTCACAACCATCTGTAATTGGATCTGATGCCCTCTTCTGGTGTGTCTGAAGACAGTCTACTGACATATATAAAATCCTAAAAGAAAAAAATGTCTGAAAACCAAATATAAGAAAAATGGCATTAAATAAGAATTTCTACATTTACTTAAAGATTTGGACTTATGCCTCAATTTGGTTAATTTGCTAAGATTTCGTTTAATAAAAAGAACTATTTAGCACTTACTACGTAACCCTACAGTGAATGATCAGCTCATAACGGTTAGCATTATCCTAGGGTTTGTTTCCACTCTTGGTGTCTATTGCCCCTTTACCCAATAGCTTACGTCTTAGGGGAAACAAACTCTCTGTAAAGCAAGTTCAAATGAGTTTGAGATGGTGTAAAGTTACAGTAGCATTTGTAAGTCTAAATTATCCTATTGATGCTTCTAAAATAAATGCTAAATAAAACTAAATATTGTAAGTGAAGTGATGTTTATGAGGAAAATCAAAATTTGACCTTAGTCACATAAAGACAAAAAAAATAAATAAATAAGAAAAACCTTAGTCTTATTAGTGAATAAACAAACCAGAATTTGAAGTTAAATATACTTTCTTTACATGAGCTGAGTAACTTTTGTAAACCAGGGTACAATGCTAGCACCTGTTGAGTGGAAAGACAGTTTTCTAAGTAAGGCTGCCGTGCTTCCAGCCGTCACTGCCTTCTTTAATGAGCTGGCTTGACTGTTCTGTTTATTACACATGGCCACATAACTATAAACTGACTTTCAGAACTGAACATGCTAAGCAAGCAGCAGCAGCCCCATTGCCACTCTGCATGGCATCAAAGGATAATTCTTTGGTTCCTGTGTGAAGAAATTAAAGGTTTATAAGTGGTCCCTCTTCCTCACACAGCCTTTCATCCAAAACACCAGACTTAGAAATGTCAACCCCTACTCCATGGAACCTGTTCTTAAAACAAACACACACCTTGAGCTTCTATTATTTCGAATTAGACAGGCCTTTAAAAAATTAAACACAGTCCATGCATCTTCTGGGTGTCTTCCAAAATTATACTTACCTATTATACTGTACAAAGAAGCGTTGGTTTAACAGTACAAGATTATGGCCTTCCCAAAAATCTTCCCTGAACATAAAAAAGACCAAAAAGGAAGAATAAAAGAAGTAGGCCAGTCATTACTGCTGTTTCATTTGTGTGGCCATTAATTAACAAAGAGCTGAAAAGTAGCTGCACACAGTGTACTTCATACTCAGGAGATCAGTTTCCCTATCACTTGTCTCTGGGTCCTTAATCTACTCCACAATAGCTACACTAGTTGCAAAGGCCACATCCACACCGATAAACCTAACACTTAACATACTGACTTCCCTTTGGGTGGCTGCACGTGCGCCTCTCAAACACTGTCATGCTAGTTTGTTTCATATTTTCCTCAGACAAGCATCCTGTGTATCACTTCAGAAGAAAAGTCTGACCATCAAATGAATGTGACTCAGAGTCTGATAACTCTTTCTGGTTCGAGGTCACGTTTTCACTATATTCTTTTCTGACTCTAACAAACGGAAGTGGCAGGACTGAAACTCAGGTACAAACCCGGGTTTCCTTAAACAAAAATCGAGATGCGAATATTTAACAAGTTACGAACTGTTAGCTGAGCCACCATTCTACCCGTGCTGTTTCCCTGCGATTGCTACTTTGAGAATACGTAGAAGGGGAGAAATAAATTTGAAATGACTTCCCTGCCAAGATTCATGAAATCCACTGGCATCTCTGGGAAAGTCAAACGCTGCTGCCCGCATCTCTGGAGATCCCGAGCTGGTGAGGCGGGGGAGCGGCTGCGCTCCAGGCACAGCCCTCAAGGGCCCCGCCAGCCCCGTTACGTCCACGCGCGGAGTCGCGTACCGCCCGGGACTAGCACCTCGTCACGGCCACGCGCGCGGACCCGCGCCCGCCGAGCCCCCGGCACCCGCCATGGACGCCCCTCGGCCACTCACCGTCCGTCGCCCAGCCCCGGGCCGCACCCTAGCGAGGCCGATGGAGCTCCGGCTCCGGAGAAGGCGGACCCATGGCGGCTTCTAGCCGACGCGGAGTGGGTGAGGAAGTCACCCGCGGAGACCACAGCCGATCCCTGGCTCTCGGCCGAGGTTTTCCTCCAAAAACCCCTGCGGAGCTGACACATCAACAAAAATGGCGGCGTTGCCGAAGCCAGCGCGGCTACAGCTGAGGGGGCGGGGTTCCTTGAAGGAGCCAATCAGCGCGGCTCGGACCGCGTGACGCTAACATCTGGGTGGGCGTGGTTTTTGAGGCACCTCCTCCGGCCCCCGCGGTTTCTAGAGGAACCCGCCCAGCATCTCGGCGCCACCTCCACTCTCAAGGAGGCTGAAGCAAGCTGACTTGGCTGTAGCAGGCTGACACACTGGCCCTTGTCCAGTTGGGCCACTCTTTCCCTTTCCAGCTCCAAGCCGGTGCTCTCTGTCGGTAGGAAGTTGCTCACTTTCTCCCACACCCTTTGACCGGTCATCTAATGAGTCAGTGGCATAAAGTAATAAAAGAGAACTCGAGATTGTGGCTTCCCGGTTCTAATGGTACAAACTTTGCACTGGCCATGGGTGAGCCAAGTCCTTAGGAGCAGCTGATGTGGGCATTCAAGCATTCATCCCTGGGAGAGCTCTGCAGGGTTTCCATAATACCCTTGACCTAGAATCTGCTCGCGGCACCCGGTTTACTAGTAAGCTGTTGCTGTGCTCCATGCAAAGAACCGTGGGCTGGGTATCCCATCTGGTTGTATGAAGGGTGTATATTATAGTGACTAAGCCCACTTACAGGAGGTAGAGAAGGTGAGAAGCTTTAGTCTGGAGGTTTTGCAAACCATCTCTGTTCAGAGAAAAGATGTTTTGAAGTCTTGAACCGTGTAGATATAAGTCATAAGTGAAAATAGTTTAAAGAGTCACCTCTAATGGCAGGTTTGTAAATCAAAACATGTTACTGTTAAACTACTTCCAAAATATTGCTAAGGAGGAAAACTTCAACATGGCATATTACTAACCCTCTGTCTGTTTTTAATCAGGAAATGATGCCTCCCTCCTCAAATTAGGGTAATGTATTACAGCGCATTTGACAGTCAAGGTGCTGTGGTGATTTTATCTGCTCCTACTGTTAGAAGTAACATTAGCGTTATATCTGAAATGTCTTTCAGAATTTATAACTAGTAATAAAGTGTATTAAGTATGTCTTGGAAACTAAATTTTTAATCAGAAGAGAGAAGAAATCCTTGTGTAAAAAGCCAAAGAGATAAGATAGAAATGCTGCAATCCGAAACTCTAACGGTTCTTTGGAAAGTCAGTTATGTTGGAAGGTGTTTTGCTGGGGCAAACATGTGAAGGAACATTTTGTTAAAGTGGACACAGGCGTGAAAGGCTAAGGCAAATTTGTGAAGCAAACACCGGAATGGGGATGGTCTGCTAAAGCAAAGGCTGAGGCTTGGCTGTCTCTACTGGGTAGTGTCACTGTGGCCGACTCCTGTCTGCCGTGCCGATTCTGCCCACCTGGACCACCGCTGTGCCCATGAAATGTTTGGACATGAACGGAGCTGCTCACCTGTGAACTCAACCACGGATTTCCATACAACACAGTTGGGATTAGCTCCAAAGAGCCTTTTTATGCAGGTCCAGTTCCTCGTATCCTTTCTTTTCCACTACCTCTGGTGGGTGGTGGGCTAGTAGGGAGGTTAAAGCGTTTAAGAACCATCATTAAAAATAGGTTTAAAAAATTAAAGTTATAGCAATCCTACATTTGGATTTATAAATACCAAAATAAATTGGAGATTTATTTTTCACGAAGAAGTCAGTGCTACAACATTTGCCTTAGCATGGGCAAGGCCTGGGATTCAGTCCCTGGGGTGATGGCTGTCAACTGAAAAGCATCACTCGCAGCCTAATGCATACCCTTTGTCTCCACATCTCCATTTCCCATCAAATGATCGTGTACTGAAAAGTTACAGGGTGTAGCTCCAAATTTGGAGCAAGAAGTGTGTAAAATAGCGTAGGACATATTCTCTGCAGAGGTGGGTTTGGCATCAGGACTTTCTCCCACAGCACATTGTATAGAAAGGGGAAAACTTTACAGGGCAGACATGTAATCCATGTCAGTCATATGATGAAACCTGTTTTTCATTATCATAAATCATATTCACGAAATGTATCAGACAACATCATGCAATAAAAGTGTGACTCTGCCTCTGTGGTCTTTGGAACAACTCATACTCCACCCCTATCAGAAGTGCATCCGACAAACTTCACGATCATGGGGTATGCTTCCAATAGCCCTGATCAGTGCTCCTGGAAGCTGCCAGTCAGGAGAGGCTGCCTCAGCCACGGATGGATAACTGAATGCAATGTTGGATTGCGGCTCAGGAGACGTAGAGCAGCAGGGCAGGAGTTTGAATAAACCATGGGCTTCAGTTAATAACAGCAGTTTCAAACGTGTTCATTGAAGGAGAAACTGATTGTAACTTCATCATGAGAACTCTTTTTATTCTAAAAAGGTAAAAAGCATTCAAAAATTTATTAAAAATTAAAAAGACAATGTCAGGCATGGTGGCTGGATGAAAAAAGAGAAAAATAAACTTCAAAGGGAAGGACATGAAGGCTCCTAGGTATGGTGTATGAGAAGGTTTGTTTATCATAGAGATGAGGGAGAGCAGAGACAGACATCTAGGAGAGTCCGGAGTGAACTGGATCCTGAGCTGGGCCATGTGAGGAGACAGGGATCAGGAGAGCCAGGAGACAAAAGGGTAGACAAAAGACTGGAGAACCCAACATGGCTGGATTAGAAAGGGAAAGGCAGCTGGGGGGGAAGCACAGCCCAGGCCCCTGGGCTGGAGAAGTTTAGTGACTGGGGACCCTGTAACAGGTAGGGACTGAGGGTTGCTGAGCGAGTCTATCTGCCAGGTCCAGTTTGATATATTCAACAGGCACCTCAGCCATTTGTCCCGGGTTTGAGACATAACAGTAGTCCACGCCTTTAACCCTAGCATTCCAGAGACAAAGATAGGTGGTTGACTATCTCTGAGTTCACAGACAGGCTGGTCAACATAGCAAGTGACAGAGGCAGGTGGGTGTCCGTGTGTTCAGGGATGGCCGGATCAACATCCAAGTAACAGGCCAGCTAGGGATTACATTACGAGATGCAATCTCAAAACACGGAAACTGAGTCCCAAAAGCTGTCCCTAACTTCCACATATGTGCCATGGCACAAAACAAGCGAAAAATGTAAAAAGAATAAAGACATAAATCTGGGCATTGCTTCTAAACATTCAAGAAGCGACTGACAAGGGGACTGGGTCTGGTGTGCTTAGTTTCCACAGGAGCCAAGCACAGCGTACACTGAAAAACCAAAAGTCCTCACATAACTAAAATAGCAACCCCAGTGATTCTCAGGGTGGCCTTTCCTCCTGGAATCTGTCCCCAGAGCTCCTGGGACACCTTTCTAGAGAAAGCCAGAAAGTCCTGTAAAGTGTTGATGCGCCTGCGCAGCCACCAAGCACCTGAGAGCCATCAGTGCAGAGCTGCAGCACCTGCCACACTGGCGCGTGGGCGGGGCTGCGCGCACATGGGAGCAGACTGCGCAGGCGCGGGACGGGCAGCAAGTGGTGGCCTTGGGCGTCCGAGGCGAGGTGAGCACGGGTGAAGCTCCGGGACCTCGGGGCTGTGGGGCATGGCAAACGCCGGCTTGAGTGGGCTATTTCAGAGACCATTCGGGGCCAGCGCCCTTCGTCTTTTTCCGGTCAGGCGGCCTGGGCTCCCCGTGTCGAGACCACCTCGGACGTGAGTCGTTGGGAGCCGGAAGTCCAGAGCTGGACGTTGAGGTTGGGCGTTAAGTCGGGCGTTGGGCGAGCACAGGAGCCGCACGTGGGGACAGGCTGGAAGGACAGAGGCCCCAGGGCCGTCCCAGAGCCGTGGGTGTGGGTGGATTCTGTCTGGGTTATAGGGAGGGGAGCAGAGGAACTGGGGCGTGGGCAAGCAGGGGCCCTGAGCATGATTTGGAAACAGCGCGTATAAAGTGTCAAAGTGTATGTGTGCGTGTTTCCACGCAAAGACTTGTGGCTTCAGTGATTTGAAGTCACTGCTGGAGTGCCAACTGTTAGATCCTTTCCCCAAACTCCCTCGCCTCCTGTACAATCGATGGGTTCATCAGGTCTGTAAAGTGAGATGTCTTACATCTGCAGGGTCTCTCTTGGCACTTGGCTTTTCTAGACCCCAGGTGTAAGTTTCTCTATTTAGGCCTCTGGAGTTAAGCAGACTGGGTATAGTCTAACTAGGTATCTCAAGTGGGAGCTGGGCCTGAGTCGGGTATTGTGGATGGAAGGTGGCGAGTTTTCCCATTTACTAGTCACTTAACATTTAAAAGTAAAGAAGTGTACTTGAACCAGGAGACTACATCTATCTTAAATGTGCAGCCCCTCCCGGGGTTGGTGCTTTACCTCCCAAAATCTTACTCAGCACTGAGGTTGAGGCACAAGGATTCTTGGCCAGCAAACAAAATCTTGCCAGCTTGTTCCTCATCGCACAAAGGAAGGTTGGGGAGTATGTATTGTGATAGAGTGTCTGTGTGTGTATGTGTCTCTGTCTGTCTGTCCCCCCATCTGTCCATCTGTCCATCCATCCTCCCCCCATTGAATCCTTGAATCATAGAAAGATGAAGCAGTTTTAAGGAAAGAATAGATAAATGAGGAAGGTGGGGCTTTGGCTCATGGCCCACCGAGCCATTGACTTTTACAGCCCCCAAATGCCCTTTTCTTTCAGGTAGAATGTCTCTCCTGGAACACAGGAAGTCACCAGGAAGTCAGGAACAAACTTGAAGGGAGGAAAGGCATTGTGCCTTCAAGTTTGAGTACACACTAATTTTTACTAGCAGGGCCTCTAAGGCATAGGCTCTGAACTCCTGGAGGGAAAAGACTATTCACTGTTTGTAGGGATGCCTCCAGCCACATAAAAAGGCACAAAGACAGACTCTATGGGAATAAAAAGAATAAAAAGTCAGGGTCTTCTTTGGAGAGCTTTACTTCTCACTGCACTCAAAACACAAGAGGAATACACACAAAGTGAAGGTCTCTCTTTTTCTGAGTCAACAGAACTATTTCATTAAATTCACTTTTTTCTTTTGATTGACAGTTCTATACATTTCAACACAAGCCACTGTACATTGATTTTCAGTTTTCTTTAAGAAATTTGAGAGCCCTTCAGGTCTCCTTTGTTACCTAAACCAGCAGATAATCACTATGAATTCTGGGATTGTTATATTGTAATTCATCACCAGTGTCTTATAAAAATAGTGTGTTGTGGGCTGGAGAAATGGCCCAAAGATGAGGAGTACTGCCCTGGCGGCTCTTCAGAGACCCAGGCTTATTTCCCGGCACACGCCTACCTGGAGCTCCAATCCCAGGGCTTCTGACGCCCTTACACAGACATGTAAAACACCAGTGTACATAAAATAAAAATAAATTGTATGTGTTTTAAAATAGCGTGTCACGTAGAGAGGTTGTTGGTGTGGTTAGACCAGGAGGTACCATTTGGAATCACTAGTGAACTCTGTATACATGTACATCAGGAGTCTGTAAGTGGGAAGTCACAGCACTACACACATACCCACTCAAGAGTCAGTGATGGACATGAGATGAATCTGAGCGACTGTAAATTGTCTTGCAGCTGCTGTTTGGTTTTATCGTGTGTACATGCCAGTCCTGTGACACATGGAGGCCAGAGACAGCTTGTATGACTTAGTTCTCTCCTACCACAAGAGTCCCAGGGATCAAACTCCGCCATCAGGTTTGGCAGCAATGGTTCTAAACTGCTGAGCCGTCCTCAGCTCCTATGGCGTCTTTTTGTTCCCTGGGGTTCTTTAATATTACATTCAGCTTTAAAAGGCTATGGTGTCCTGCTTGTGGTGGTTATTATAAGTGCATGTGTGTTAATATGTATAGAATAATAGAATGCACATAATGAGGAACTGCATGTTATAGAAAGTCACAGAGGTGAGTGCTTCACTCATAACTCACAGCCACCCTGGCTCTACACGCTTAAGCATGAGTGGTTGCTGAGCGTCCTAGTCAGGGAGTCCTGTTCCTGCTTACTGTCAGGATGTGTCTGACTCATACTCGGTTGTAGGTCACAGTGTATGGATCTCTGATAATAAAATGCAGTCATGAGGAATCTAGGCATTTCATCTGCAGGTGCAGAGAGCACCAAGTGTTTGCAGGTCTACACATGAGTAAGAGATACAAAGAAGACAGTTTTATTTATTTTTAAATAAATCCCCAGACAAAAGTGTCAAATTGTGTAAGTCCAAATTTGTATTGCAGTGGGAATTTCTGATCTGGCTGGAGTAGTGGAGTAGCAAACGAAGTGGTCCACCTTGGCTGGGCCTTCCTCCAAGCTTGGGTCTTCTCTGTTTGTGGCTTAGTTCTGTAGTGATGAAATACTACGGGGAGTTTTCCTGCTAATAAGATGGATGTGCTTGTGTAATTTACATAAAGAACTAAGCCATACCTAAATACCTACACTGCTCCGTAGACTGTTGGAACTTTTCTGAGTGGACAGATGCTTTGGCTTTATGGTAGCCAGTGCTAAAGTACTGCTTCAAGTCACACAGAGTTTAAAAAATAAACAAAAAACAACAAAAGAAAAAAAAAACAGGACAAAAGCATATTTAGAACCATTTCAGAAACTGTTGGAAAATCTCTAAAACTCTAGCCAAAATTTAAGATATTTTATGAAACTCATTTATAGCTTAAAAAGCAATTTTCAAAATTAAGTATTCTAACACAGTTTAGCTCAAAGACTTACCAATTTCATATATTTAGAGGAAAAAAGATAGGAAAAATACTAGAAATCTGTTTTTAATTGAACAACTTTATTTTAAAAAACAAAGATAATTGTACAGATTTTAAAAGCATTTTTGGATAAAAGCATATGAATACATTTTTGTCAGTAATTGGGTTTTTTAAAGGTTTGATAATGTGCATTAAAATCTTACTAGTTACAATGAGCATAAAGTACATGTAAAACAAGATGCAACCTGGAAATAGTCAAAGTTTTCTTGGTGTGTAAAGATTAAGCATAATGATTTTTTGTCTTTTTTTGGCCTTTGTTTTTCTTTAGAAATCTGTTTTAACTAAGTTATTTCTGTATCTGTAAAGGCAGAAAGGATGAGAAATTCTGAAAGGTGACAGCAGTCGTGGGTCTGGGCTGAGATGCTCTGGGCAGGGTTTGACAGCAGCATGGTCACAGTGTCTGTTCAGGACGTGGCCCACTCCATCCTGATGGAGCTGTGCAGCTGCAAAGTCAGTTGTCTGTATGTCTGAATCTGAATTGCTGTCTTGGATGCTGCATGCTCAGGAAACTTTTAGTTGACAGGGGTTTTTTCATGGACCCCAAATTCATTATGTATTGGCAGGGTTGTACTATAGTATTATCTAATTTAAAACAAGTAATAAAATACACATTTTAGAGCACAAAAGGGGAGCATTTTTTTCTACTGTTTGTTTGTTCAAAACCATCTTAAGTGACATTTAGTTTCTGGCTTCTCCCTTTGAAGGTTCTCAGGGCATAGGCAGTCTCAGCTGCATGTTATGTGTCACTCTGCTAAAAAGAGGAGTTGCTGGTGCACTCCAGGGACTTTGGGCAGTGAGAACACTCCTCAGAGTGACAGGTAAACATCAAGCCAGCAGTGTCTGACAAGTATGCCTTCCAGGCAGCAGCCACTGTAACACGGGAAGCTTGCTGCAAGTCAGACTAATTTCAGAGAAAGCTATGTATATAGGTCCTTGAAAGAAATATATTTTTTTTCCAGCTTATGAAGCTTAGCTAGAGATTGTCAAGCCAGACAGAATAGGCACCAGCTCAGAGGAGTTGAGCAGGGTGGTTTGGATGATCAGGCAGAGGGAGGAGCCAGGGCCTCTGGGTAAGTGGTGGTTCTGATGGTAGAAGAGTCGTCATGGTATAAGCAAGAAGGCAGGATGGCGTTGTGATGTAAGCAATAGACTATGTGATACTCCACCAGGAAGAGGCCGGCTTTATCTAGGAAACAGTGCTCAGTTGTGAGAGAGCTTTTCTGTTCCTGGAACCTCAAGAACTTCTCATGTTCTTGAGTTACTATAAATGAATCTGCCAAGCCTGGAATTTATACTTATGAATAAAGAAATATTTGTATATTGTAGGCCAGGTTTTGAATGCAAGGTTAAGTCTCTTGGAACTGTCGATGGGAGTGATCTGAAGTGTGATGTTTGAATGAGTCACCTGTGCTTCCAGTTCGCCTGATTTCACAATGAAATTCACCTCTTAAATATATTTATTTTCTCAGACGTCAGTGAATGTTAAATTATACCTTATATGATGCCACAAAATAATTTGGAAGCCTCTACTTGTAAAATGGCAGAGCCATTTACTTTTGAGAAAAAGGAAAGCAAGCTTCCACCCCACGACTCTCTAAGAAGTTCTGCAGCACAGCATAACCATCCTAACTTCAGACTAAAAAGCCCAGAGAATGGAAATAAAAAGAACAATTTTTTGCTTTGTGAACAAAACAAACAGTATTTAGCTAGTCAGGAAGACAGTTCAGTGGTCTCTTCAAACCCTGCTGGTGTCAATGGAGAAGTAGGTGGGTCCAAAGGAGACAGGAAGACATTACCAGCAGGTGAGTGGAAACTGCACTCTTCCTTGATTCTGACGGGCTCTCTGACTTGGTTTGACCCAGAATGCAGTGGGACAGGAGGACAGCCGAGAATGCAGAAGCGCTCTCCCGTCCAGTTATCATTCAGACGGAAGGCCAAGTAAGAGCCTTGGCTTTGCCGCCCACAGAAAAGATTGCACAGGGGAGTGACCACAGCTGAGCTTCCCCAGGAGTGTGGAAAGGATGGCACCTGGTGCTTTTAAGGGCATTTCCGAAGCTGACTTAGAATTTCCTGCCAAATAGCCAACCAACAGTTATGTTAGTAATTGCATGTGATTTGCTTTTAAGTAATTTTTTTTTACTCATTCTGAAAGCTTGCTCTTTAAGGAGAGGGCTTGGTAGGATTTACCTTCTGGGTGTATGAGATGTGATATTTTAACGCTGTGTTAACCCAGTCTTCAACGTGACCCTTGGACTCTAGGAGGCCCTTAAGAAGTAAGAAACTAAGGATATGTGAACTGCATTTCAGGTCCTGCACCAGGTTAGGCTAGTGGTTGTTGAATTTTTCCATTGCCGTAAACTAGTAAACAAAAACCCAGATATGCCAGTTTTGTTAAACAGTTATGTTCGATGGAACAGTAAAAATTACCATGTTAAACCTTAATGCTGTGTAGAAGTAGCTTTTTGTAATTTTTGCAAGGAAGAAAGGATTAGCTCCAATTCACTTGAGACACTGGAAAGCATAGGGTTGCAACCTAAAAGCAATGCCAGGCCTCCTCAGACTTAGCTGTTTGCCCGGTGCTTCCTCACGGCTTAGCAAAGTGAGTCTGTCACTACAGGGAGAAATTAGAATCTGAGGAACAAGAACCTGGCACTACAAGCTTAAGTGTTTTGTGCATGGTGTAGCTGACACACTGAACTGCTGTTCTCCAGATGGGCAGTGGCCACTCAGGTGTGGACCGAAACTATGGTTCTAATGTAACCGTGGAAGTTATTGCTGTGGTCTGGGGCTCTACACTATATTAGCGTTGACACTTTTTTGAATTTTTTACACTTTATTGAAAATAAATTATTTTCATCTAATATATTCTGAACATAGGTTCTCCCTCTCCAACTCCTTCCAAATCCTCCCCACCCGCCCATTCATCCTTTCTTTCTCTTACCTCTTCAGAAAACAGGGAAACAACCCAGAATTTAAAAAAGATAAAACACCAGGAAAAAACAGAAAACTCAAAAGCACAAAATCAAAAACTATAATATATAAGCAAAAGATCAATAAGGCCAAAAGAAAAAAAAATAAAACAATCCAAAGCCACACTGCAGAATTTGCTTTGTGTTGATGTGGTCTCCCTGGTATGGGGCTGCTATTCCATGTCAGCCAGACTCCTCTGCAGAAAACTAATTTTTCATTGGTACGTGGGTGTCCGTTGCAGAGATGGAATCTTGGTCAGGAATGGGAGATCCTGTTCACTTCCCCTCAGTGCCGGGACGGCATCTGGCTTGGACTCTGGCAGGCTCTGTGCTGCTGCCACAGTCTGAGTGCATGTGCCAGTCCTGCTGTGTCTGACTCTGTTTCCTTGGTGTCTTCCATCTGTTTTGGTCCTTAGAATCTTTCCACTTCTCTTCCTTACAGCTGTCGGGGGCAGGGGGGGGGGTAATGGAGACATCTCACTTAGGACCAAATGTTTCAAAGTCTCACTCTTGCAGGTTGTCTGTTATGCGGCTCTTTATTTGTCCCCACCTCCTACAGGAGGCGTCTCTGATGGTGGCATTCAGCGCTGGTCTATGAGCACAGCAGAATGTCACTAAGTCATTTTATTGCTATGCTCCTAACAGAACAGTAGCATTGATTTTCCCCAAAGTCCATGGCCTTTCTACCTTCTTGGCCACCTCAGCAGTGTCAAGCGTGGAGCAGGCCTTGATCCTCTGAGAGTTGGAGCTATTCCCATAATGCATCTGTGCTACTTGGCTCAGTGCATCTTGTCAGCAGGTCAGCTAGTATAGATGTCAGGGTTTTAGCTGGGTTGTTGGTTCCCTTTCCCCTCAGGTAATGTGCAGAGTGTACTATGGGCACGAGTTAGGGCAAATGCTGTAGTGTGGTGCCACCTCTAGTTCTCTGTGCTCAATAATATGTAAGTGTCGTCTGAAGCAATGGGGCCTTACCGTCAATTTGTGGAGATTATCCATTAGCCTTGGCAGTACTCTGAGACGTTTGGAGGTTCCCATGGGGTCTTTGGCCAGTGACTCAACTAGATGTAACCTTTTTCTTCAATTGGAGGCTTCACTTGGGAGTGACATTGGGACATTGCTTCCCTGATATTTTTGGTGACTCCATTTAGATTTCTGTCACTATTGTATATATTTTAAGAAGCCTTTACAGTAGCAGGTTTCCATACAACCCCTCAAATGGACCTGAATGTTAGCTGTCTCTCTTCTTACCCTGTCCCCTTCTCCCCTCCCCTCTCCGCCCATTTAATTCTTCTGTGTATCAATACTATTCTTAGTGTACTGCTTAATCTACGAAGACCGTGTGATGCTCCTTTCCCTGTCCGTGAGCCCAGATTCTCTTAAGATACTTTAAAGTCACCTCAAGGGTGACTGGTGGAGAGGAGCAGCAGGAATCTAACTTGTCAGGCCATTCATTTAAAAACTGCACAGTAGAGTTCAAAGGGAATGACTTTGTGTACTTTCTGACTGGAGAGAAGTTTACAGTGAAATTTCTAGTTAAGAAAAGATATGCATACCTATGATCCTAGCAAAAGAGGAGCATGTCACTTGCTTATAGTGTAGCCAGGACGTTGTTGGGGTAGCTTACTGTTTGGCTGTCAGTGAGTTACACTATTTTACATTATTAGAAGTGAAAAGCAGTAATTGGCATTTAATAGGTATTGTATTTTCTCTCTCTCAGGAAACCCAGTGTCATTAAGTCTTGGAAACAATTCACCACCTAACCAAGTAAAAGCTGTAAGTCTGTTTTCTTCGTTCTGACATTCTCTGCATTACTAAGGAAGCATCGGTTTGTTAGAGTCAGTCAAGGCCATTTGTGATTTCTCTAACCTTAGGAAAATGTCCTTTTTTTTACTTTTATTTTTTTAAGATGACTATAGATTCCCATTCAAGCATCTGTCATGTTGAGAGTGTGGCCCCTGTAAGCTTTACCCAGCATCCTCCAGGATCATAGCCAGCACTGACGGAGAACATTGCTGTCCTCACAGGGCCCCCTAGATTCCTCTGTGACCATCTCTGCAGCTCTGCCCCTCCTTGAGTACTGGCAGTGGCTGATACATTCTGAGTTATACAGCTGGTCACTTTGAGAACGTTTTCTAAGTGGAATTCTATTGCATGCTTCTCTCTCCGAGCAGTTCCTTGGTGACTGGGCTGGCTTGATTGCTAAATACTCATGTCTTGTCATGAGATGAAGTACTCATTGGAGAAAGACTTGTCTTTTGTCCATTTTCTAGGTGGGCCATCTAATTGTCTTATGTTTTGGTTTGTGCTTCTGAGACATGAGGCTTCTCTGTGGCCCTGGGAGGCCTGGAATTCACTCTGTAGACCAGGCCACCTCTGCCTCCTGAGTCCTGGGATTAAAGGCGTGCACCACTGCTTGCTGGTTTCATTTAGGATTTTTTGCTTTTTAAGCAATATATTTAATTTTATTTTATGTGTAGGGTTTTGCGTGCATTCATGGCTGTGTGAAGGTGTCAGATCACCTAGGGCTTGAATTATAGCTGTGAGCTGCCATGTGGGTGCTGAGAATTGAACCTGAATCCTCTTAACCACAGAGCTATCTCCAGCCTCACTCGGGGTTTAACTGTTTTGAAAGTTCTTTTTATGCTTCAGAGTCTAAGTTGTGTTTGTTGTTGGTTGGTTGGTGAAGCATGGTTTGATTGGCCTTGCTCCTGCTGGAACCTCAGTACTGGAGGAGGCTTGGGTAGAACAAAAGGCTTCATTTAGGAGCTGACTGGCTGACCAGTCTTCACGTGCTTGCACATTGGACTTGGGAGTAAGATTGCAAACTCTTTGCTACTCCAGATCACTCAGACATGTTCTTTCTCAGAAAAATGTCAGAACTTTTATAATTTGATCTGTTTGAGTTTATTTTGTTGAAGGAGCTTGAGTCGAGGTCTCTTGGCCTTTTGTTCTGCTGTGTTGTGTCAGGTTGTGCTGTGTGTCAGGTGTTGTGCTGTGTGTCGGGTGTTATGCAGTGTGTCGGGTGTTGTGCAGTGTGTCAGGTGTTGTGCTGTGTGTCGGGTGTTGTGCAGTGTGTCAGGTGTTGTGCAGTGTGTCAGGTGTTGTTCAGTGTGTCGGGTGTTGTGCTGTGTGTCTCAGGTGTTCTGCTGTCCTGGCTGCTGTTTGTGGGAGGTTCGCTTACCTGGGTTTTCTGGGAATTAGTCAAGTCAGTCGAGGATACATAAAAAGTTGTGGATGCTGAAGGTCTGTTTTATTCTTCATGGCTTTCCACTCGTTGGCCTGTCCCTCACTTAGCACCAGTCAGTCAATGCTCAGCAATGCCTGAAATTCATTGGTTCATTCAACTTTGATTTTCAAGGTTATTTATTCTAGCCATCGTAGTTTGCTTGCCTTAAGATAGACTGATTAGACTAATCTTGTCTGTGTCTTCTTGGAGACCTTGCTCTGATTTCAGTATGGATTGCATTGAATCTGTCGCCTGTTGTAGAGTTACTTTTCTGTACTGAGTCTTCTGAGCACAGACACCATGTCTCCATGTGCATGTCTCTGATCCCTTTCACTTTGCAGCGTTCGGCTTCTGTGTTAAGTAGTTTGTTAGATTTATGCTTAAAAATTATTTTTGGGTGATTCCTTACATTTGTGTGTCCTTGAATTCATTGCTAAGAAGCAAAATTGATAGAGCTTTCTAAACTTAGCTTGAATACTGTGACTTTGTTGAAGTCATTTATTCTAGAAATCAAATGCATTTACTATACTGATTCATACAGTGACAAATATTATAGTCTGTTTTGTGGGTGTATTTAATATGTTAATTAACTAACCATCCTTGCATCTCTGAAGTAAACACAATGTGTCATGGAATAAGTGTTCTTTTCTGTTCCTTCAACAGGAGACTCCATTGTTGTTGAAACATTTGGTAAAATTCTCTGGTGAAAACATCCTGGCCTTTGACATTTCTTTGGGGGGGGCTCTTAAACTGTGATTTGTTTCTACATTTTAAGAGCTGGTGTGTGTTGCTTGTGTAGTCAGTTTCTAATGTGTGCAGAGTCGAGTCTGTTCTTGACTGGTTATGCAAAGTGTGTCGGGTGTTGTAGTCCAGTTATACTGCATTTTATCTTACTTGGAGGCAGAAGAGAGAGAGAAGTCACTGTCATGGTGCTTGTTTCCTGTGCTCACGGGCTGCTCTCACTTTCTCTCTCACCAGAACTTTTAAGTGTCCCATAAACTTTGATAATGTGTAGGGCTTGCTGTTCCGTGTTCTGTTAACTCTTGAACAGAGTGTGTGTTCTGCCCTTGTTGGTACAATGGCTGTTGTGTGTCTCTACTGAGCCTGCTGATGACACGACGCTGCTGAGTTCTGATGCTAGCTGCTCTCTGTCTAGTCACACCAGTTGTGAGAACATGACTCTGTCTGTGCTCACACATCACTCTATCATGGTTGCCTTTCTCTTCTTTACATTGTGGACCTCTGCTGCTGACTGCAAACACACCTATGGCCTGTTAGACTGACAGGCCATATAATGCCCTCAGTGGAAATTATCTTTTCTCTGGAACCCTTTATCTGATTGTAATATGCTGTCCCCTGGTCTTTGTTAATTAACATTTGTGAGCTAATGTTCTATCTTCCCACTGCTTGGATTTTTCATACAAGATGTATCTCGGTGACATCTCCTTGACCTGTTTAACTGTATTGAAAGCTTATCTCTGCCATCTCTGGTCCCCCACCCCACCCCACATTCTTGTGAGTTAAATGAATTCATAACTTTAATTTGATTGCTCCATGTCTCTGAATAGCTTTCCTCGTGGTTACTCTAAATTTTATGATACATACACACAAATGCGGAGAGTCACCATTTTACCAACTTGAGTATAGCTGATGTCTTCTCTGCTTCCTTTCAGAGTTAGCCTTATGCTTGCTTTGTATGCTAAGTTTGGGGCTTCAACTGTATGTAAGTGAGAAACAAGGAAAGTCTTTCCTGTCTGTCTTCCCAGTGAGGCAGCCCCACACGGATGTTGGAAGAGACTTCTAATACTACTGTTCTTTGTTTTATAGAAGCCCAGCAATACTGTGACTCCTGAAAAATCAAAAAAATCTCACAAGTTGTTTGAGAATGCCTTGTCTGTAAATAATCCAGCACTCTTCAACTCTTTAGGACCGCCCCTTCGGTCAACAACCTGCCACCGCTGTGGCCTGTTTGGTAAGCAAGTTTGCTTTTGGTGTCCACAGGGTGCTCTGTATATCTGAGGAGTATTTTCTTATGGTGAACATGAACTGTGTACTGTTTCCTGAAAGTGCTGATGGTTTAGGTGGTGTCAGGTGCCCATTGCTCATCCCCAGAGGTGGCAGCTGCTCTTTGCAGCCTCCTATCGCTCCCGCTTTCTCACTTACTCACCACATTGATGGTTTAAACAAAGATGACAGGTCCTGAAATGCAGAGACATACATCTTATCAAACAGAGAATGTTTCTGTCACCTCAGAAGCTGCTTTCCCACCCCCTCCATCCTTCTACCCCTGAGGCAGTCATGTCACCAGAGGGATTACAACACCATAGGCCTGCTTGTATGCTTTATTTCATTAGGAATGGTTATCAGATAATCTGTCGGATACACCAACTGTTTGTGTTTGTTGAGAAATAGTAGCCACTGTATAACTGTATCATAGTATTTCACAGTTTATTTTCAAAAAAGAACAGATGGCTGTATACCTTTGCCACATAGAATGTGGTGTTTTGGCAGTTTGTCTGTCCCTGGTAAGAGATGTTGTGCTTATGTGTAGCTTTTGGTTCTGGCAATCAGAGCTCTGAGCACCTTTGCCCAGTTTGTGCACAGTGTCTGCACCAAAGGTCTTAGGAACCTACAGTCCTTTAGAACTGCAGTCAATGCTCATAACCACTATCCCTCTAACCCCTCTCTGGAGCTGGGTTTTGCTATTTTGTGGGTTCTTCTTCTTTCCACCCTTCTCCACTCTTTTTTCACCCTTTCCACCCCCAGCACTAAACAGGAAAGAAGAAAGGACAGAGGGAAAGGGGACAACATAGAGTACTCCCTGCTGATTAGGGACATCAAGTTCCTTGGAGCGAGTTGATCTTCACTGTCAGGACCTTTGAGGTCCTAGCATTTACATAACCGTCTAAAAGGTCCCCAGAATCCAGACATCACATAATTGCAACTATCTGCTGCTGGCGAACTCATGCCATTGCTAGAGCATGAGGGAAAATCATGGCTGCTGCTGCTGCTGCTGAGGACGGTCTGAGGCAGCCCCATACCCACACCTGGGATCAAAATGAGAAGATACAATATTTCTGTGATTTTTTTTAAAGAGATGAAATGATAGAATTGTTACTACACCCTTCTGTAATGCCTTAGACTGAGACAGACTGTGCTCCACAGGGTCACTGAGGTGTTCCCAGTGCAACCAGACATACTACTGCTCCACAGCATGCCAGAGGAGAGACTGGTCTTCCCACAGCACCATCTGTAGACCTGTACAGCAAAGGTTAGCTCTGATGATTTCACTCTTTGGGGACAGTGACCATGAGTAGTTCTGACACATGAGGATGTAATGAGTTAAGCAGGCCTGAGTTATGTGCATGGTATTGCAAACCCTCTGAGCCTGCTTGCAAGTCTGAAGCACTAACTAGTACATAGGAAGACTTGGGACCACAAGTTTTTGTGTGTATGTCTGATCACATGTGTATCTGGTACCTAAGGGAATGGTGAGCCTCGTCATGGGTGCTGGGACTTAAACCCTGGTACTTTGCAAGGACAACAATACTCTTAACCATTGAACCAGCTCTCGTTCGCTTAAGTACATTTCTAATGACTGACGTCTTACAGTGCTCTGCGTGTTACCCTTTATGCAGTCCTGGATGTTAATGACATAGCCTCGTAGTGCCTTGGGAAGTATGGCTTTGAAATGAACATGTCATAATATGATGGCATTTTCCAGTTTATACACAGTTGTCTATGGGATGTAAGGGTGTACTTTACAGATGAGGATCTTGCTGGAAGCCTGCCCAGCCTGGAATAGCCTTGAGGTGGGCCACAGCATTGGACTTGGCTTTAAAGACTGATGGTCTCTGGCCTTCTAGGTCTCTAACTATACTGAGTGCTTGCTGAGAACTTCAAAAGATTCTAAAAACTTTCTTGCTTATTCTATGGTTAAAAAATGCTGACTTCTTTTCCTTTTAACTCTGTTTTATTAAACATTATAACTGTTTTATTTTACTTATGTTTAAATAAGTGCTTGGAAAATTTAACCCCTTCTTACTGTTCTGTGCTAAGAACTTAACTCTTCCTTGCTGTGTATCATTAAGTGCTAAAACCTCAGCTTTTTACTAGCTACTTCTTACTTGTGCTTTAATAAGTGCTAATATCTGGTGAATAACACACTGTTTATCAGCAGGAAATTAAATAAAGGGATATATTACCAGTGCTCCGTTCTCAGGTCAGTCAGTCAGAAGCCTCTCTGGCTAAGCTGGTTAACTCTTTGTGAACCAGAGAGGAAGGAAAGGAAAAGAACCAAGATGCTTTGTACAGACAAATGTGCACAAACACATACATATTCAAACATTCATATACTTACACTGTCAGTCACCATCAACTCCACAAGTGTTTATACATGCTTACACACATACACAGATAACCTACACACAAACATATAGACAAATGGACACACACATATGGATGGATGGATGGATGGATGGATGGATGGATGGATGGATGGAGCAGAACTCTCAAGCCAAACCATTCAACCAACTTTATTTCTTTTCTCTTGCCTTCTATACCTTCTTAGACAAAAAAAAATGTTTAGGAAATTACCTCAGAGATAAAATGATATATAGAATAGGAGTTACAGAAGGATGTTGATGTTAAGTCCAAAGCAGTGTTTGATTATAATATGTTCATTATAAGTTCAAAGCCACAGTTTTTACATGGCCTTGCCTTATAGTGCACACCTGTGACTGTCCTTGGAACTAAAAGTGTTTTCAGGAACACAAAATTGTCCCAAGTCTATTTCTCTTTGTAGTGTTACTATGAAAGCGCATTGTATTTCTTATTATGTAGTCTTTATTTACTATTCTGAGGAGCGGGCAAATTCTGTTCTTGATTCTAACTTTATTACATGTTTCTAACAACTAAGACTATCTCTAAAAACTTTCTTCCTAAAATTTTTTGAATCAGATCAGGAATTCTATAGAATCATTATCTGTTTGTCTGTATAGCATCACTACAAGATCTGCTAAAATGGGGGGTCAATACCTAGTCATTCTTATATATTTAATAATAGGAAAAAATGTATTACTAGCATCAATCTTTCCTCAGATTTAATTTTCTCAGCCTTGCCTAGAGAAGCAAATTTGTCATAGATTTTTAGTCCATGGCAGAAGTATCTCAAGAAGATCACTTGCTAGTTTTCAGCTTTTCCTAGATGGCTCTGGGAAGATACTGGGTCCTGGGCTGTTCTAGGCCTTCATATTGGGGCTTTTGAGGACACACAGCTTCTCCTATAGAGGAGCCTGTCATGGCAAGTCAGGGCTACTGTTCTCCACAAGTTTTTCCCTTCTAATTTTTGTTGATTAAGTGTTTAAAGAAATTGAGATTTGTGACCCCTCTTAAGTTTCTTTGTACTGTGAGTATCATAATCACTTGTTTTATTGCAGTCTGCACAAGCTTGAAGATAATAAATCAAAATTTGAAACAAAGACTATTGAAGTGAAGAATGAGGTAGGATATTTTTTAGCATTAAAGTAAATTTTAAATGCCCTTTATAAAGATATGAAGAAATTGTCATGTCTGCGTTTAAAAACTAAGCAAGCCCCATTATTCCATAGTGGTGGGATGGGATGGCAGAGTGTGCCTGTCTGGGGCATTGGGGAATTGTTTCTTTCCCGTCAGTCGTTCCTCACAATGTCCTTGAGCCAGCTGTGTCTCTGTGTAAAGTACCGTAGACTTTAGACCTACACAATCGGTATTAAACACTTTTGAACATTGATCTACAAAGTGTCTGGATCATAGCTTCATAGTTGACACATCCTATCCATATACAGAGACATAGATAGAGACCAATAGACAGACACATGCTCACTCACACACACACACACACACACACACACCCCACCTAGGATAAAATAAAAAAGAGAGGAGGGGGGAATTCGACAGGCAACATGGTAATGCATGCCTTTGATCTCAGTTTTGGGGAGGCTGAGGTAGAGGCAGAATTTACTTGAGAGGCCTGCCTGGTCTGTCTAGTATGTTTTGGCACCATGTAGAAAAAGGTTGTCTCTCGTAAATGAGCATATACGGGGAAATCTGTTTATCTACATATGCGTGGCTCAGAGGGCGAAGCTGCTGTCTACTTAGGTCTAGGTAAAATCTCAAGGAAGGCCTAGATGAGATGTGAAGGCCTAGGTCAGATTGGTTAAGGCCGAGGTAACTCTCACCTGGCTAGCTTACCATTTTGTGCTGTTACTGATATTATAAGGACGCTTTCTCATATGTCCATGTATGTGGACAAATGACTTTCTGGTTGGCAGGTCGAGACATAAATGTTAGACAAGGTGAGTTCCCTGCCACAGTCCAGTTCCCCAACTAATGGGAGCAGGATAAGTGGGCGGCCAAGATGTGTTCCTAGAGAAATTCACCTATCCTGAATCCAGATGGGTGTAGTAACTTGGTATAGATTTTTGTGGATTTTAGACATATGCAGTTCTGGACTGTCCCCCTACACCACCCCACATGCTGACAACCTGATTTTATTATTTAGTGTGTGTGTCCTACACAATCGGTATTAAACACTTTTGAACATTGATCTACAAAGTGTCTGGATCATAGCTTCATAGTTGACACATCCTATCCATATACAGAGACACAGATAGAGACCAATAGACAGACATATGCTCACTCACACACACACACACACACACACACACACACACACACACACACACACTCACACACACACACACACACACCCCACCTAGGATAAAAATAAATATATCAGCAATCTATCAAATCTTTCCCTGTAAAGTTAATTTTTTCTTCCCTTTTTGCATAATTGAAAAAGCATTATGTAGTTCTAATTCTCTTCTACTCTTCTCTTTTACATGATTTTATTTAATTCTCTTCTAGTTTACTATTTCTTCCCTCTACTTTCTTCTTCATTCTATTCTTAATAATTAAATTGCTCCCTGCTTCCTTTCCCCTCTCCAACTCCCACCATGTCCCATCCATTTCTCCCTTAAGTAGGTGTCCTCTTTTTAATTGCTGTTACATATACACTCACATACTCGACTGCATGTGTATCCTGCTTTCTTTTGAAAACAGTCTCATTGAGTGTATGCCTACCTTGAACTCATTCTGTAATGCAGTAAAGACTAGCTGTGAGCTCCTAATTCTTGTGCTTCATTCTCCTGAATGCTCGGCTTACAGGCCTGACCCACCACGGCTAACTACCATACCATTTCTTTAGCCATTTCTGAAATAATATTTTTTAGACTTCACTATCAGTTCAGTTTTTTCAAATGTGCACCTCCACAGCTTAGTAAGTGTCAATAGTTGTACTTTTGTATCCTTTTTTTAAAAAGATTTATTTATATATCTTATGTGAGTACACTGTCACTGTCTTCAGACACACCAGAAGAGGGCATCAGATCTCATTACAGATGGTTGTGAGCCCCATGTGGTTGCTGGGATTTGAACTCAGGACCTCTGGAAGGATAGTCAGTGCACGTAACTGCTGAGCCATTTCTACAGCCCCTTTTTTATTCTTTTTATTTATCTATTTTTATTATTTTTAATTGTTTATATATCTGTCTTGTCTGTCTCACTGCCTGCCCATCTGCCTGCTTGCCTGACTCTGTTTTTGTAAATATGTACATATGGCTCCAGATGCTTATAGAGGCCAGATGTGTCAGATTCTCCTGGAGCTGGTTGTGAATCACCCAAAATTGGGTACTTAGGAGTTGAACTCAGGTCCTCTGGAAGAGTAGTACATGCTCTTAAACACTTAGCCACTCCTCCAGCCCCTTCTCTTACATTCTTAACCTGGAAAACATGAGAATTAAACTGTATTATTTGCTGACAGTGGCAGGTAGAAAGTGATTCCAATATATGTGTTTTTAACACCATTCTTATTTGTAAGAACAAATCTGGTCTTTTTATATTCACCTCAAAAGTACCCTTTTATAGTCTGGACTTCTGGTACAAGAGTCCAAAGTGCTTTAGACACAGTACATGTGGTTGCAACAGCCAGTGCTCTTTAACTGCTGAGCCATCTCTCCAGCCCCCATTGAATTACTTTTAACCCACTTTTTTCAGTCAATTATATCTTGAACTTAAAAAAAAAAAATTCTGTCCTGTTTTAGAGACAGAGTATCCCTATGTAACTCAGTCTGGTCTTGATTTTTTTTTTAAAGGCAGGGTCTTAGTATTTTATTTTACCATTGCTGTCCTGGAACTCACTATTGCTATGTAGACATTGCTGGCCTCAAACTCAGAGAACCCTCTGCCTCTGTCTCCAGAGTGCTGGGATTAAAGGTGTGTTTTATCATACCCAGCTTAGATAGAACTTTTGAAAGTGCTATAGGAAAACTGCCAGGCCTGATTCATGAACATCTATGAATGGATGAATCTTTATTAATACTCCATAATAGCAAGGGGTCTGTTTCATATTTAGTCATACTTAAAGGCTACATGTACATTGAACCCGACAATGTGGCTCTTGTATGTTCAGAAAGGGACTTCTTTTCAATTATTTATCCACTTTATATCCTAATATCAGCCGCCCCTCCCCTTCTATTTTTACCCTCACAAAGCTCCTCCCACCATCCCTCCTCTTCTCTGAGAGGATAGATCATGCCCTGGGTTTCACCCAAACCTGGCACATCAATTCCCTGCTGGGCTAGGTGCATCCTCTTCCACTGAGGCCAGACATGGCAGCCCAAATAGGGGAAGGGGATCACAGGGACGGCACTGCGCCCTCCCCCTCGGTTGTTTGGGAGACCACATGAAGACCAATCTGCACATCTGCTATGTGTGTATAGGGGCCTAGGTCAAGCCCATGCTTGTTCTTCAGTCAGTGGTTCAGTCTCTGGGAGTCCCAAGGTTCTAGGTTAGTTGACGCTGTTGATCTTCTGGAGTCCTCAGATAAGAATTTGTTATTCGTCATAAAAAACTAAAATACTGCTTTTTCAAATTCTATTTCCATCCCAACTTTTTTTTCTTTAAAGATTTATTTATTTTTTTTAATTTTATGTGTATAGGTAATTTGCCCTATGTATGTCTATGTATCATGTGTTGCTGCTGGTCACAGAAGCCAAGAAGAAGCCATAAAATCCCATGGTACAGTAGGTATAGATGGTTGTGAGATGCCATGTGGGTGCTGGAATCGAACATGGATCCTCTGGAAGAGCAGTCAGTGCTCTTAACCACTGAGCCTCTCTATATCTCCAGTCCTAATTCTTAATCCTCCTGTTTTAGCCACCCAATTTCTAGATACTGACATGTGCTTTCATGTCTGGCAAGACTTTCATAAGAAAATGCATACCAGAATCGTTTTTGTCCCTGTGGCTGATTAGTGTTTGTTTCTCAGTATAGCCTTGGCATTTTTGGAACTCACTCTATAGACCAGGGTGGCCTTGAGGTCAGAGAGTCCCTTGCCTCTTCTGCCTTTGCCTCTGCCTCCAGAGCACTGGGATAAAGCCTGGCAGAGACTTGTATTTATTTTCCATAATTTAGAATTATTCAAGATTGGAAGTACAAATACTCAAGTGTAAATCTTTGAAAGGTTCTTTACCATGACCTGGCGGCCTTTATTATCTTAGTCACATCTATATTTGACTTCTTAGCTCTTAAGGGCTTTCAAAAGGTGGCACAGTCGGAGGTCAGTATTTTTCTTTGCTTTTCTTGAGGAATTCAAAACCATGGAACGCACAGAACTTTGCTTTGTATTTGCTGTTCTTAATAGACTCTGTCCTAAGAAAGCAACCTCAGGTTTGTTACAAGCAATGGCTGATGGAATTGTAATATGTTAACTAGACGAATAGCTTTGAGAACTACTATCCACATGGCTTCTGTCTTGCCAGGATACAATGCAACTGTCCTGGCCTATGGGCAGACTGGATCTGGAAAAACGTACTCAATGGGAGGTGCATACACTGCAGAGCAAGAACATGACTCGGCCATTGGCGTTATCCCCAGGGTAATACAACTGCTCTTCAAGGAAATTAATCAAAAGACTGACTTTGAATTTACTCTGAAAGTGTCTTACTTGGAGGTAAGTGATTTCTCTCCAGTTATTCTAAATTCAAGAGTATCTTTGAGAAGGAAAATACATCAAAATGAGATTTTTCTTGGCAGGACTCAAATCAGCAAATTGAATTTTTAGTAAATTGTGTTTTAATAAATTGATAGCCAAAACTTTCTTGCTCAGTTGGATCTGGATGCTACCCAGTTCTTAATTAGAATTATATACTTAATCTGAATATTAGAAGAATTGGCACTGTTGTACAAAAATATGATAGGAATTCTTTAATTTTAGTTTGGCTTCTATTACTGATTCTCTGTGGAGTCTGCAGAAAAGTGCTCGATTTCACTTCACTGCTAAGGCTTGAATCATAATGCTGCTGCTGTTTCATGAAGAATGTTATTAAAAATCAGGCAAAATATTATGCTGTGTGTAAGTGGTGATAAAATGTATATTTATGTAACAGATACTTATTGAACATCTACTATGTGCCAAACCCTGATCTGGGTACTTAGATCATGTATTTGGGAGATATCAGTGGACTAACAGATTTTAAACACACTGACCTCATGAATTCTAGTGTACATCAGTACAAAATTGACTGTCCTACTTCATGACACCAAAAGGCATAAGGCATATTTAGAGACTCTGGCTTCTGAGAAGGTAACTTATTGGTTCTACTCAAGTGACGCAGTGATATCTATATATGAGGAATTATGCTAAACTTACAAAGTTTTTGCATGTAATCCAAAATTGTATGTAAGTAGTTCATCCTGATGTTGAATTGCATTGTTATCAGATATAAGAGATAAAATGAGAAGGGGAGTTAAAAATGATTACAATTACCCTTTATTTTAATGTTTTATTTTAAATTCTGTGTTCATATATATGTAGGTATGTACACATGAGTCCAGGTTCCTGAGGGAGCCAGAGGCATAGGATCCCCTGGAACTGGAGTTATAGGCAGTTGTGAGCTGCCAGTCATAGGTGCTGGGAATCAAATTTGGGTCCTCTATACAGTAGAGGACCGTTGAGCCATCTCTCCAACCCCACCACCCAGATCAGCCTACATAGTCTTGATTAATCCAGCCATGGTCAAGGTAATTGAATATACAATGACTGGAGAAACTAGCATATTAAATAGTGACATCAGCAATAGCAGTAAAGAAGTGTAGTGCATATCACATATGAAACATTCTCTTAATCATTTAAAGTTTTACTGTTTTATTGAAGTATTAGTTAACAACTCTTCTTTTCTCTTGCTTCCAACTTCCACCCCGTCTAAAGCTTACATTTTAATTGGTTAAATTGGTAAAAGTGATGCTGTTATGATACCATTGAGGAACTGAATTTAGGGTCTGGAGAGGTGTCTCCGTGGAGAAAAAGCACATGCTGTCCTGGAGAATGCCCAGATTTTGTTCTCCACGCTCTAGGGGATCAGATGCTTCTGGCCTCCATTGGCACCTGCATTCACATATGTATACCCACATATATACAAACATATAAATAATTAAATAAATAATGCAAATATTTTTTACAGCACTGAATTTGAACACCAAACATAACTTTGTGTGCTTGCTATTTTCAAGAGACTATCTTAAAAGCAATATTAATTTTGTTATATGAATATATCCCTATACAATATCAAATTCATACATTTAAAGTCCTTTTTCTTCCTCTTTTCCTTTATTCTTTCTTCTACCCCTTCCCTTTTTCCTCTCCCCTTTTCCATCTCCTCTTATCTTTCTTCCTTCTCTCCTACTGCCCTCTTTTCTTCTGCTTTCCTCTCCTCTAGTCTTCTCCTGTGTCCACCCATCTTGTCTTTATTCTCTCCCTTCCCTTCCCCTCCCCTCCCCTCCTCTCCCATCCCTTTTCCTATCCTCCCTTCTCCTCGCCTTTGTTTTCTCTTTGCTTCTGTTGTTTGCAATGCTAGGGTCTTGTGAATGGTAGGCAAGACCAGAGCTTTACCACAGAGTTATCCCATGCCCATTATAGCCTTTATAAGTATCATCAAAAATTACCGATAATCTTGCAATTCACATAGAGATGGCCACTATTAACGTATTTTGTCATTTTCTTTCAACAATATCAGATATATAATGAAGAAATTTTGGACCTTCTATGTTCATCTCGTGAGAAATCTTCTCAAATAAATATCCGGGAGGATCCTAAGGAAGGCATAAAGGTGTGTTTACCCTTCCTTCCTTTGTTTCTCTTTTCTTTTTCTTTTTTACTTCTCACTTTTTGATGTTATTGCAAATGTTGGTAACATGTTGTCCCTTGTCTTTACCACTGTGCTTTTGATGATTGCTAACATCCCAGTCTTTCAGGTTTTTTTTTAGCACAAATTCCTTTAGTTAATCTAGAATTATTAGATGAGTGTTCTTATGAGAAGAAATCCAGTTTCATCATTTTCTTGCTATTTCTTAAAGCATGTAGCAGCAATTAAACATTAATTGTTTACAGGATTTTGAAACCAAGCTCTTTAGTATGGTAGCCACGTGCTACAAGTATAGTTAATTAAAATTGAGCAAGCCAACCCTTAGGCACACTTGCCTCTTATCAAAAGACACCTTTCTGATTACTTTGTTGTCTACAACAGATGTGAAAGATAGCCAAAATCAAAGAAAATTCTACTAGATATCTGTCACGCGCCCACGCTTCCCGCCGCTAGGAACAGGCGTGCAACAAAACAAACAGCTTCTTCTGCGGATAACCTTTATTGAACAGCACTTTGAGCAGGGGCTTCATGAGCAGGAAACTTGTCTCTGAGTCGGGGACTCCCTACCGAGTTCTACTGTCTAGACGGCCTCTCACGCGCAGTCCCCCACGAACGATCTCTCTGTCCAGTCTCTGTCCACGTGGGACCTCCCGCAATCTCTTTTACTGAGTCTCTCTCCACGTGGTGCTTCTCCGCCATCCCTCCACGTGGGGTCTCCAGCAATCTCCCCAGTGTCTACCTCTTCTCCTCACGTGGGGGAGAAAATGCACTGCTATACATGCCTAGGAGACTCCTGTTGCTACCTGATTGGTACATCCTCCTGTAGCTCAATCACGTGCCCCGGGGGTGGGCTGTGACTTATGTGGTGCATGCGCATTAAGTCTCTTGGCTGGGCAACAGATCTGTTTGCTGAGTTCTCGGCGGGAAGCCGGCACCATGTTTGGGTGCAGCACAAACGGCTCCCTACATCTCCCCCTACTTTCTTAAATAAAAACATGGCCGATCAACCATCAGGCTCTTGTTGGACCTTTAGGGTTCAAGACCATGATCAGTAATAATTTTTGGGTAAGGCACCTTCCTGCGTGCAATGGGAACAAGCCCTGCAGGGTGCAAAGGCTGCCTTAGTGTAGGACACCCGATCCTGGTGCAATGCCTTGTAAAGCTCAGGGTGCAGGGGCTATCCATACACAGACCCAACATTTTTCTTAAAGCATACTAAGCCAAACAGAGGGAGAGGTGCCCATTTCGAGTGCAGCAAGAGCTTGTGCTATGACCACTATGTCACGTTATTGTTGAGTACGGAGTTTGCACACCATCTAGAGCAGAAACACAGTCTCTCTGCACAAAAGCATGCCAAAATTACTTGATAAGGCAAGAGTTCTATAATCCCCATAACCCTGCTAATTCTGTGTCTAAGGGCAAGTAAAAGGTTACAATAGTGACAAACAAACAAGAAAATAATTTTGCATTAAGGCACATGGGCATCGGTTTTGGGAACACCGACAGAATCTTCCAACTCAGTTCTGCTTGAATCGTCATGCAGGACAGGCTCATCTGAAGCAGGTGGAACAGCTTCTTGTTCTGGTAGCACTCGACGTGTCAGACGTTCTGGGATCCAAATTGGACTTTTTTCTTCCTGTGGAGAAACACAAATAGCTCCCCTGGATTGTATTAAAATAGGATCTGGGCCTTTCCAATTATCAGTGAGGACATCTTTCCATTTCACTAGCTCTTTAGGTGGCACAGGCCATTGTCCATGGCGCTCGGCAGCTGAATGGCCATGAGCGTCCAAATTTTAAAAAATTTAAAGTAAGAAGTATAGTAGAAATGGCCATTTTAGGCGTAGGGGGTATCTCTCCAATTCCCCGTTTTTGTTTGTTTAAATAAACCTTTAGGGTTCGATGGGCACGTTCAATGATGCCTTGACCCTGAGGATTATAAGGCAATCCTGTCAGGAGTGAAACTCCCATGTGATGGCAAAATTCAAGCAATTTTGCTGAGGTAAATGCAGGAGCATTGTCCATTTTTAACACTTTAGGAATGCCCCATGCACTCCACGCTTCAAGACAATGAGTAATAACATGAGAAGCCTTTTCTCCTGATAAAGGAGAAGAAAAATAACTTTTGAACAAGTACCAATGGACACATGTAAAAGATACTGAGATAATGGTTTAGAATAATTTGCAGATTTAGTAAAATTTTTATACTAAATAGTGGTCACACATAATCCTGAGAACTTTCATTGGCAGCCCAGCTGGGCAACCTGCCACAATATATCCATTCGTTTTTGAACCAGATCAATTCTCTAAGGTATTATCATAAACAGTTTTTATATTAGAAGAAAAGGTAAAGAGGCCCTTAACTGCCCAATGTACTCTCCGAGATTGACAGCTAGTCTAAGGATGCAGGGCTGAATCTCCTTTTTCTGTACAGAAAGGTGACCACCTAGGTTGGGCTGGAATAAACAAATTACCCTTTGGCTGGGAAATAGGCCAGTGACCGGCAATCCAGGTAGCATTAGCCTATCCAGGTTTACTGTATAATTAGCAGTAACTCTATAAACTCTATTTCCTTCTCTCTTTATATGACCGGGCTTTCCGCATTGAAAGCAATTGACACCTTTTTAAAAAAGACCTAGCTGCCTTATGGCGGCAGCCAAACCTGCATTAGTTAATGGTCCTCCTATCTCCCTGCAGGCTTTAATCCAGGCTTGTAGTCCTTTAGCCTTGCAGGGGGTGATGGCATTACGACATTCTTTACTACATTGTTCAAAAATTAGTTGCTCTATCAAGGGCATAGCCTGTTCTTGGTCTCCAAACATTTTTCCAGCTGTCTCTATCATTCTGGCCACAAAATCCGAAAAAGGTTCACTTGGACTCTGAATAATTTTTGTTAGATTTCCTGAAACTTCCCTCTTATTAGTGAGCGATTTCCATGCCTTTACGGCACAAAGTGCTATTTGGCCATAGACTTCTACGGGATAGGCGGTTTGATTTACCACCCACTGCCCCTGTCCAGATAACATATCAAAATCCCAAGCCGGCTGTCCTGCGGCTGCATTGGCGCGAGCCTGGACCTGACAAGCATCCTGCCACAAGGCTTTCCACTCAATGTATTGTCCCATACTTGGGAGACAAGCTTTAGTAACAAACTGCCAATCAGCAGGTGTCATGGCTATAGAGCTTAATCTTTCAATTAACGACATAGTAAAATTAGCAGTGACTCTGAAAGACCTCCGAAGGGAGACCCTCACTCAAATCTCAGGAGAGGCGTGCACCCAGCGAGGCACCGAGACCAGACTTGCTGCAATCGCATGAGGAAGTTTATTGAAAGTGAAAGAGTGAGATCTCAGGCCAGCATGCTGGGGTCGAGACTCATACACCACGCAGGGGTAGAGGAGTTCGACCCCGGCCTGAACTTGTAACAGGCTTATAAAGGCAAAAATTACAAAGGAGGGGGAGGACAGGCGGAATGAGGAAATTCAAAGGGGAAGAATCATACATTTTTTTATCAGTACACCCCCAGGCACACCTAGGGTGTTGGGACATTCCACAGAGGTCATCCGGACCTTCTGTGGTATTTTGGGAACTCAAATCTCAAGAAAGTGGGATTTCCTGGGTGGGATTTCCTGGGAGCAGCAGAGGAAATCCCTAGGGCAAGGAATCAGTGTCCTTTGACAACCTTTTACTCTTCAACTCCATAAATTCTGACTGCCTCTGCCAACTCTTTGACTTGCTTATGTTCTAGGGGCTGATAACTGCATATGTTTTTCTCCTCAAATACCAGAAACATTTGCCTGAGGGCATGGAATGTCTCTGGCGGACAAAAGGAAAATTCACACTTCCTCTCTGCATGAGGTGATAAGGCAGAGGCCGCCTTTTGTTTTGCTAAAGTCTTTTGTGTCCCCCCCCCCCCCCCCCCCCCCCCGAGACTGCTCTGCCTCACATTCTTTTGTCTCTTCTTTTTCTAAAATTTCCTCAAATTGAAATTCAGTTTGTGATCCTTTTTCTGCCAGCTCTGGGGCCTTTTGTTCCTTTAACAGATACAAGGCATTCTCTCCGGGAAACTTGTACTCTGTTTCCCTGGACGCAATCCTATCTTTTTCCAGTGGTTCCACCGCCACCTCTCCGATTCTGAATTGTTTTGAACATGTCTCTCAGAGACTATCTTCCTTGTCCTTTTCTTTATCGCGTTCTGTTTCTGACCCACTCTCTAGGTGCTGCCTGCTAACTTTCCGTCTAGATAACTTCCACAACAGTAATGTTATAACAATTACCACAAATGCAAGCAATACTCCTTCTACTGCCGGAGAAAATCCAAGAAGAGACATGTCTAAGTTTTTGGCATGTTCTTTTGGCACCCCGTAAAAACTAAAGAGTGACATTGAAAGACCCCCGGAGGGTATCTCCTGTCTGAAGAGACCCGTCCCAAGGAACAGCGAGACCACTCACTTCGGATGCAAGTAGCAAGAGGTTTATTTAGATACACAGGTACCTGTGGGCACACAGTCTCTTGGAGGACTTGCGCGCAGGACAAAGGGGCAGTCCCCTTTTTAATGGGCTTGGGGGGCAGAAGCAAGGTACAGAAGCAGAAGCATAGCAACAGGGTTCTAATTGGTTAGTTTAAATGTGGCCAGGGAGTGAGCCCAAGGACATGGCTCTAAGGAAACAGCTCTTGATACCAGCTCGGGCTGCAGCTCCTGAGAATAGTTGCCTTGGGCTTATCTAAGTGTGGGAACTATGGCAGACATATGGCTCTAAGGACACAACTCTTGGTTCTAGTTGGGGGCTGCAGCTTATCTGAAAGCTGGGCTTGTCTGAATGTCTTCTGTTCTTTGTCTATTGCTAGCTGGCCGCCCACCGGTATCTTGCTTGGCCACCTGGGACCCCGACCTAGCCTGCACAGCCTTACAGACCCAAGTTCTCGGAAGAGGAGGGCGGCCTTGGCCCCTCCTTTGGGACAGGGAGTTGTTTTTCGTCCTTGCTTCAACATGTGTGGCAGGATGTCCTTGCCTCAACATGTGTGGCAGGATGTCCTTGCCTTGGTCCAGGTGGTCAACTGCAGATATTTTTGTTCTGACAGAGACTCGGCTGTCCTCTGGCTCACTTTTATTTCAGTATTTTTTATCCCTGACTGCTCTGGGCCTAGCACGAAATGGCGTTACTGCAGCTAAAGCAGGAGGGGGTCTTTCAACATGTCTCTCAGAACTTACCTTTTAATTCTTCCGCAGTTCTGAATCTAGTTCAGCGGCCTGAAATTTTATTGGATATTTTCTGCATTTACATTTTAAATGTTATCACTTTGCCACATTCCCATCCCACATCCCCCTCCCATCGTCTCCATGAAGGTGCTCCCTCTCCCAACAACCCTCTCCCACATCAGCACCTTGACATTCCCCTACACTGGGAAAACAGGCCTTCACTGGACTAAAAGCCTCTCTGCCCATTGATGTCATAAAATGCTATCCTCTGGTGCATATACCTGGGGCTATGAGTCTTTCCATGCAAACTCATTGGTAGGTGTGTTTTAGTCCCTGGGAGCTGTGGTGGGTTTGGGTAGTTGATACTTTTGTTCTTCCCAAGAGGTTTCAGACCCTTTCAGCTCCTTCAGTCCTTTCTCTAGCTCCTTCATTGGGTCCTCATGTTTAGTCTGATGGTTAGCTGCAAGCATCCTCCTCTTCATCGGCATTTCTTTGGCAGAGATTCTGAGTAGGCATCCACATCAGGTTCCTACAAGTAAGCACTACTTGGCATCAGCAATAGTAGTTGGGTTTATTGGGCACTTATGAGGTATATCTCTAGGTGAGGAAGTCTCTGGATGATCTTTTCTTTAATCCCTTCTCCTATATTTGTCCCTTTATTTTCTCCCATGGTTGTTTTGTTCTTCCTTCTAAGAAAGATTGAGACATCCACTTTCTAGCCTTCCATATCTTTGAACTTTGTAAGTTCTATGGATGGTTTCTTAGGTATTCCAAGCTTTTAAGGCTAGTATCTGCTTATAAGAGAGTAAATACTATGAGTGTTCTTTTATGACTGGGTTACCTCACTCAGGATGTTAGCTTCAAGTTCTGTCCATTTGCCTTGGAATTTCATGTAGTCATTATTTTTGATAGCTGAGTAGTACTCCATTGTGTAAATGTACCACAGTTTTTTTATCCATTCCACTGTTGATGAACATCTGGGTTCTTTCCAGCTTCTGACTATTATAAATAAGGCTGCTAGCAATGTTAACACGCATTGTGTGTCAGGTTCTTCAGAATTAGCTATGTCTATTAAAAGTCTCAGTGTGTTCTTTCAAATTAGAAACATGACATATCTGCTATTCATGCTTACTTATATTTTTATTCATCTAAGTAAAAGAGAAAATAAAACTTAAGGTTAATTCATGATTCTCAGCTCAGAGTTTTTTTTGAGATATTTAATGACAATGTTTAATATTTTTACGTTTTGAGTATATTATCAAACAACATTAGATGCTATTAGAAAAGACTAAAAAGAAATTTACATATAATGTTACAATTTCATAAATTGTAAACCCATGTTCTGTTATTCTCCTGTAGGTTCTCCAAATCTAAGATACTATTCATGAAGGAAAAATGGTGCCTCATGTATAGTATTAGAAAATATATAATCATGCATAGGTAGAATTGTGCTTTTGCCTTATCCAAATGCCAGATCCATGGATTTGCATGATTATTTCCCTTGCAGGTGAACTTCCTCTAACTGCTTTACCTAAAAATAGGGAGGAATCACCTGTCACCTTTTCCTTCTAATGAGATTTCTAAAACCACATGGGGGCAGCTATCTTTCACCCTAAGGAATCAAGTGCTGTCATTCTGCACTAAATTACCCCATTCTTCCCCATCTTCCTGATTCCTGAACTTAGAAAGCAAAAAAATAAAATAAAAATAAATGTGTCATTGCCTATCCACATTTTATTTATTACAAAATACTCTAATATTACACAGCTGGGCTGCATGATAAATATTAGATCATCAACATTATTCTTTAGTGTGATTCATTATAGTTTCTTTACTAGCTTAAGTTTTTTTTTTTAATCCAGAAGATTCTGTGTTATGAGAATGAATATGGCCATATAATATGAGTTCCCTTTCTATTGTTCATACTGTATTATGACATCCGCTTTGATTAAACAGAATAGCTATGTTTTAGAAAGGAATGTCATTGTGTCTAGTTGGGCAGCTGAAGGGAAGGACAGATATAGAACCTCCCTTACACTTCTGGCTTCTAATACTGAAATAGAATACAGTGCACTGCACATCCATGATACACACTCAAGAGCTGAATGAACCAACGTGAACACGAGGAACATACCGATTGCTATTCTTCTGCAGCAAGCTATATTCTCTATAAGAACAAAGAATATTCAGAGACTGGGCATCATTCTCTAACCAGGCACTCATAGAAGTGAATAAATTTTCTCCTTTTACAAGTTAAGAAACGTTTTTTTCTTTTTTTACAGTTTTTCTCAAAGAACCAATTACATTCCAAATTATGTATCATAATTTTAGTTCTTATAAAATTAATAATACCACATTTACATCAAATTTTCACTGATTTTGCATAATAGCTCCTCAGTCATTTGGACTTGCCTTTACCCAATTACAGTAAACTTAACTTCATGTTTTTTTTTTTCAGTTTTCATTCTGAAACCTGTTTATATAGGCTATTCTATTGTTATAATTAATATTATATGCTCGTACATTCTAAACAAATAAGATTTATAAAAGTGTAGAGTATTTATTCTCACACTAATTGATGTTTCTTCTAAGAGAGATTATTGCTACTAACTTATGAGAAGGACTAAAAATAGGAAGAGATTAGAGAAATTCACAGTTCTAGTGGAATGGTGGCAGAAAACAAAAGTAAGTGCACAATTTTATTTTTCTCACATTCTGAAATGTAACTTCCAAAGGTTGTGACAAAAGTAAGCAAGAACATTTCCATTTTAGGTAGAGGAAACCTTTAAAATGATTCATCTGTCATTCTGAGGTAGGTATGTAACAAGAATTAATTTAGTTGACAACCATCAAACAATGACGGAAAGAGTTTTAATTATTTATATATGAAATAAATAATAGGCAGTCAACTATTTGACTTTGCAGTCAATCCACATTTAGAGGACAGTTCCACAGATATTTTGCTTGGAATAGCCACTTTGTATATCTTCTGGTGCCCTGAATGTTACAACAGCTTTGAGGGAATTGTCTATCATGGGGTCCACAATACAGATTGCAGTTTTATTATCAATCTCTCCCTGAGGGTAACAGGAATTAACAATAGTATAGCAAGTTAAACAAGGTTCAGGATGCTGAATGAAATCATCACTGTTGCTGGGTTTTAACAAGATTTTTAGTTAGCATATACCTCGGCACACATAGAAATTTCTTGTTACATGTTAACTAGACATTTCTAATAAACGGCACAATGATTTCTCATGGGAAATGTTTATGCTAAAATAGGTAATTATAAGTCAAAATGTCTTTGGGCAAATATAAATTACTTCTGGAGTCATAAAGGCTGCTGAGTAAGGTTTGGAGCCTAATAAAATGATTCACTGGGGGTGTGTGTGCTATGGGGCGCATCCTCATAGAAGTAGGAGAAGGGGAATGGGAGATGGGGGAACTGGGAAAGGGGATAACATTTGAAATGTAAATACATAAACCATCCAATTAAAAAAGGAGAGAAAATAAAAAGACTCACTGTTTTATGCTAGGGTTCTTAATTCCTTTCTATTTCATTTGTATCTTTTCTTATTCATTCAGCCATAGCTGTCCTTATTTGTTTATGTTGTTCACATACAACTTTTGAAGATTATTAATTTGGGATACCTGAAATGATTTAAAGGAAAATATGAAGCATTGTCTTGGACTAGACCCAGACAATGATCAGGAAACAAGCACACAGCTGTGAATCAAGGAGCACTACATAGATGGACTACAGCAATAATTATTTTACCTACTGAAGCTTCTGATTGTCAAGAGCATCAAGAGATTGTGTCTTCTGTATTTCTCTCTTCAGTTTTATGACTGACTTGTTTTGGTACTAAAATCCATGAGGGGTTTGTGCCCTCCTGACAATCTATCAAAAGGCCTATTAACTACTGTGATATCTCTGCTTCACCATATAAAGACAGGGTGTTAGGATATGTGAAGCTTTCCCTTTGATTTATAGCTAATAATTTCACTGATAAAGAGGAAGCAGGGTTGACCAGCATGCCAACAAGGCTGACTTGAATGTGTAAAATGTACTGAGTAACACAGGCTGTGAGTCGTCAGCTGACAGCAGGATCCAAGAGTCATATCTTCACTTACAGAGACAAATGATGGGTCACACTATATGATTTTAAATAATCATGCTGTTACTTTATTTAATTAATACTTTTATAATAATTGTAGTATTTATTCACTAAATGCTCCATTGACCACTTGTAGTATTCATATACAATTTAGAAATGTTGATATCTATGTGGCTCAATAAGCACTCTTCCATGAGATATCTACAGGAAAGAAATTAAGATGAATATTAAATAGCTACACACAAAATTGTCACCGTTGATTAATGTGATGTAAAATCTGATGGTGAAGTGGAGACTGAAGGAATGAATGCTCTTTACATTGAGGGATAAGGCTATTTGTGAAATTAAATGAAATTTCAACAATACTAAAATTAACAAAATACATTCCATGAAAAGGGTAGAACAGCTATCGTTTGTTAATTTTCTTTTTTGCCAAAAGAGGTTTATAGACATGAACAACATTTACACTCTATATAATACATATTTGCATAATATTTCTATGATGACCTTTCATTGGTTAAAATCGTCTTGATGCTATTAGGTGCTATTACCATACTACGGACAATACAGCACGAACTTAGCATGAAGGATGTTAGAACCTAAGAAGGCTACTTGGGAGAATACAGAGAGTTGAAGTAATTACAGACTAAAGATTGCCTGAAAAATGAAAGTCATCCTAGATGACACATATTAAATATATTTAATCTGTGCAAAACTCAAAAAGCTTTTCTGAAAAAAAAATGGTTTCTAGGTTGACACGATAGATCTGTGAGGCGAGTGTTTCTCCGATAGAAAGGCACTGAATTTGGGGCAACAGAATCTCAGGAGAAGACCCTACCCTGCAGAAATAAAAGGAGCCAACACTGCACTAGAAGCACATAACATTTTCCAGCTTCTCCACCACATCAGAAGTGAGGCAGAAAACAGCTGCTCCTTGAGATGAGTGACAGAAAGAACACACATGTTCACTGACTTCCAGACAGCGAGGTGGAGACGTTCAGAGACGGTGACTCCCTGAACAGAAAGTATGAATATGTGTCAGGGTTGCTACAGACTCTGAAGGACCTCTGAGAGTGGGCACCAGAAAGAGGAAAAGAAGCTGGTACAGATGGCCGGAAATATGTTTGTTTTTATATCCCCAAGACCCGCTGTCCTCCCCTCTTTCCTGACTCGAGTGGCTGGGGGCAGTGGGTGATTCACACAGTTACGGAGATTCCTTCAAACGAAGCAATGAAGTATGAAGTGTCTCACACACACACACACACACACACACACACACACACACACACAGACACATACAAGCTGTGTTGAGATTGTAAAGAAGGGAAAGGCAGATGGAAACCAGGAGAAATCTCAAAACTTCTTGCATGTGCTCAGCTTTCCAACGTTGCTCCAGGCTGCTCCGTGTCTCCACGTTGCAAAGGTCAGAGAGTTTTGGAAGATATGCCACTGGGCTGGATAAATATGTTGGTCAGAGAGGGTACTGAGGCTAGATAGACTCCGGGACCAGTCCACACGTTGGTTCCTCACACAGGTTACCGGCATGTGCAGGACCGGTAGTAGTCACTGGCTCCAGTCTTTGGAAAGCACAGGCAGGACTCAGCCTGAGGACAACACTATTTGGGTCTGAGAAGGGACAAGTGTCAGTGCCCTCTTCTCATGTTCATCAAATGAACTTTAGAACCACCGTCCTATCTATCTCTGCGTTGAATAAAGTTTTCCTTTGATTTTTTTTTTTTTTTACTTATTATTTTAGGTTTACATTTGATAACTTATCTGTCACTAGATAGACCTCATGTTCCTTTCTTTTTCATGTTGATTCTTTCTCTCTCCCTTCATCATTTTATAAACAGTCTATTTATATTACCTGCTTACCTCTCAGTTTCTCCTATCTCACAATCCACAATCCACAATCCACAATCCACACCATCCTTTTATATCATCACAGACTGCACTATAAACCAGTATTGGTTTCCATTTATGCATCTGCTGTGCTTTAAGTATATGGGCACTGCTTTTGTTTACCCTTGGAGTCATGCTGGTAACTGATGTCTCAAAGGAAAGCTTAAAATGGAAACTTCTAGTTGCTTTGTAAAGTCGGTTATGTCAAAAGATGTTCTGCTGAGGCACACAGGTGAAGGGATGCCTTGCTAAAGCAGACACTGGAAAGAATGATTTCCTGAAACAGACACAGGTAAGAGGGTGTTTTGATATAGCAGACACATGAAAGGATATGTGAGGAAGGAGTATAGACGTGATCCCACAGACAGCGGGAGAGAGCACAGAGTAGTAACTAACTTGGTTTGCTCCGCCCTGATCTTCTTCACTGACAACAAGCACGCATTGATCTACCTTACACAGAACTGTTGAGCTCAACTTGTAATGACGCCACCATAGAGAGAAACTTGTCCAAGAACTGCTCATGAGGTTCCTGCAGCAGCTTGCCTCTTCAGCGGCCCTGCCTCAGGCCAGTTGGTAGACCTCGCAGTTTCTTCAGGATTCAATTGAACTATTGGTTTGTGCCTGATGTCTGCCTGCTGTAAGGACTGGACAGTAGCTGCTGAGTCACATTTCATGTTTGTTAGATGACTAAACTGCTCCCGAAAAGATCAAGCACGTCCTCATAGAACTATTGCTGGGCAGGTCCACTTCCCTCATATCCGAATAACTTTTCTCTTTCATTGCCTCTGGATGGACAAAAGGAGATTGAATGTAGGCTGCAAAAATAAAGGAAACCCAATGTGGCTTACATATAATGGTAACTCTGCTTTCAATGTGGTAAAGGAAATGGCAGATTATGAGGGGTTAGCAATGTTGCTTAAGAAGATTGTCAAAATGCCAGTTACTGCTGCTGGGTGGTGTCCTATTATATTCCTGGAGGGGGAGGGTTCTGTAGTCTTTGTATATACTGCTTTGAGAAAGGTTGGGGGAAATTTGGAAACTCAGAAGGTTCACTCAATTTCCTTCTGCTAGCAAGGACCACAGCGTTGGCTTTGCTTGTAGATTATCTGTGAATAGAGGTGGAAATGCTGGGAAAGCCAAGGGTATGAGAACATGATTGAGGCTTGGTGAATGCAAAATGCATCTCCTGATGAAAAGGGGAAAGAAAATAGTCTGGAAGGTAAAGTGATGCCCCATGTCTTTTCACTACCAGGTGACCAAAGCGAGGGAAGAGGGTCCAGGAAGAGAAGACCAGGCACAGGAACAAAAGGTTATTGTCCACTAAGAGTGCACCACAGGAGGTTTGGCTTTTGTATACACTACTTTCAGCTTTCCCAGTCTTGTGCAGCATATGCTTGCTAATGATGGTATTCCTGCCTATCATGAATTGACCTAGTAACTAATAGAAGTTTTAGATTTAAAGCTTTTTAAAAAGGCTGTTGTATTGTGTGGCTTGCATTTTTATTATGTTAAAGAAATGCTAAGTAACTGGGCTACACCGCATAGAATGATCCCACCAGATTGAAAATGATTGGTATTGGCTGTTTCAGAAGCTGGTCAACAATTACAATCATGGTCCTGGTGGAAGCATGACACCTCAAAACCAAAAAAAAAAAAAAAGCCCAAAAACATGGAAATGTAACAAGTGAATGAATGGCACTATGCTCATTTGCAAGAACAAATAAGATTTGATGATGGTGCTTTAAGAACTTGGGGTTTGATTGAGAAACATGGAAATTAAAAACTCTTTCATTTAATAAAACAATACAGGATTCTGCAGAAGCCTTTGCAGAATTTTTACAGAGGTTGAGTTCAGCTGTGAACAGAAACATTACAGACCCCAAAACTGGTCATTGATGGAAATTGTATTCCTTGAGAATGCGAACACTAAATGTTAGATCATTAGGAATCAGATCATTTAAGGCATATGGAGTCCCTACAGATGATGGATTGGTATTGGTTCTCCAGAATATAAGGCAAATATTATAGAGCAAATAGTAGTTAGAAATAACAGGAATCAAAATGTCTAATGTTTTAATTGTGGTAAATTTGGTCATTTCTAAAGAAATTGCAAAGCTAAAAGATTCAGAACTAAAAATAATAGGTACACTGACTCTAGAGAATATGGTTATCATAGAATAGAACAGTCATGTTCCATTTGCTATGTGGCACAAAGGCTACCAGGGTATTGTAGCTGCTGTGGAAAGGGAAAACAATGGTCACATTTGTCATTCCAAGAGAGATATACGAGGTAACCTCTTATCATCAGAAACAAACCAAGAGGCCTGTCAGCTCAAAGTCTGGCAGCAAACAATTCAAGCCATTTTTCTTTGGTCATTTAGGCGGTACCAATCAGAACAACAAGAAAGTATGGAATTTCTGATCATATACATGCTACAAAAGGAAGTGCAGTTTTGTGTGTGGCCACAGATATTCATCGTACATTATCCCCAAAAGTTGAATGTTATAAATTAACTACTAGTGTGTATGGTTCCTTACCTTTCGTGACAGTGGCAATAATCTTGGGGAGAAATGTATTAACTTCTCAAGGATTTATTGTATATACAGGTGTAATAAATGAAGACAGCAAAGAAGAAATGAAAATCATGGCAGAAAAGGAAACAGAAATTGAAGCACAGCATAGAATTGTTTAGCTGCAATTTCCTTACATCAAGACAGGAAGGAGCTTTTTGGGGAGCACTGGAAAACATGTATTGTGACAAACAATGGCTAAACATCAGAGAACAAAATTAATGAAAAAAAAAAAAAAGAATAGTGTGGGCATAGAAGGGTTGGTTGATACAGGAGCTGTTGTTAGTATACTTTCCCAAAAGTCATGAAATCCTAATGAACCATTTGAGAAGGTTCAGAAGCAATTTATAGGAATTGATAAATTATCACCAATAGAAAAAGTATCCAAAGAATTTCTTGTGTGGGACCAGAAGAGCATCAAGGAGGTTGAGACCTAATGTGGCTGAAATACCCATAAACTTACAAGGAAGACGCCGTTTACAATAATGAGGTACTCAAACTGAGAATCCTACATTTCTGGGGCAAAGATATTGTAGTAATTTGCTCCAAACCTTATCAATCCCTTGTCTACTTCAATGATAGACACAAAAATTTTCTAACCAGACTATTAATTAGTTCCTGTTACAGGACTACCAGGTATTGTCCATAGAGGAGCCTGATGTGAATGTTTGCCAAGTGGACCCCAATGGTGAAAGCCAGCTGCACCCCCTAAGATGTCCCAAGACAGCAGGAAATAGCCAATGAGACCCTTGCCACCCCTATTCCCCTTTCATCATTGGCCTCTCCCTCCCCTTTTTCTTCTCTTTACGATAAGAAAAGGGGAGAAATGGCAGCAGTAGGACTACTCCTGAAAAATTTTTCTTTCTTCCAAACCAATGTATGTAATATCTCCCTATAATGTATACATATATATGTTCCAGCCTCTTGCCAAATCCAGGCTCTCATTACACCTAGAACAGCTCCAGAGAAGCAACCTACAGATGCTTCAGTCTTCTCTTGCAGACACAGCTGCTTCTACTGGACCTGTTCCTTCTGACCTATCCTCAGGGGCTTCCACAGACCCTGGACACAAGCAAACAGCCAACTCTAAGACTGTACAAACATCCCTACCCCCACTTTTCTGGACTCTCTAGAAATGTTGCCACAAACAAGCATGAAGCAGTCAGAGATTACACCTTATTCCTGGTCCACTATCACCTCTTATTTTTCTTTTTTAATTAAATCAAAATGGGGGAATATTGGGATTCTTAAACCCTACCCCTGAATTTCCTGGCAGTAGCCAGGTATGCTCTGCCCCAGTGACCTGACACTATAAAAGGGGCTGCTTGCCCCCTCTTCTCTTTCTTCCTTTTGCCTTTAAAAGTGACATGGACAGTGCTCTGAGGAAAGATATTGATAAAGATGATCGAGAACAATGGTAAGATGTGCCCATGGTCAAAAAACAAACAGAAAACCAAACAAGCTATTAAGAAGGGTGTCTAATTTTACTAATTTCTTTCTCAGCCTGTATGTCCTTTGAGTAGAGGAAAGCTACTGATTTGCTTGAATTAATTTTATATCCAGCCAGTGTTCTTAAGGTGTTTATCATCTGTCATTGAGTAGCACAATGTTTAGCTTCCATGTGTAGGTGTGCTTTTTGTTGTTGTTGTTCTAATTGAAGACCAACCTTACTCCATGGAGATCTGATAGAACGCATGGAATTATTTTGATCTTCTTGTATCTGTTAAGGCCTGTTTTGGGTCCAACAATATGGCAAATTTTGGAGAAGGTGCCATGAGATGCTGAAAAGAAGGTATATTTTTAGATGTCTATTAAATCTATTTTGTCCATAACTTCTGTTAGTTTTACCATGTCTATCTTCAGTTTCTGCATCCATGATTTGTCCATTGCTGAGAATGAGGTGTTGAAGTCTCCCACTATTATTGTGTGTGGTATAATATATGCTGTGAGCTTTAGTAGAGTTTCTATTATGAATGTGGTTACTCTTGTATTTGGAGCATAGATGTTTAGGATTGAGAGTTACTCTTGATAGTATTTTCCTTTGTTGAGTAAAGTGCCCTTTCTGTTCTTTTTTGATGACTTCTGGTTGAAAATCAGTTTTATTCGATATTAGAATGGCTACTCCAACTTGATTTTTTGGAACCATTTGCTTGGAAAGTTTTTCCCAAACTTTTACTCTGAGGTAGTGCTTGTTTTGTTTGCTGAGATGAGTTTTCTGTATGCAGCAAAATGTTGGATCCTGTTTGCATATCCAGTCTGATAGTCTATGTCTTCTTTTAATAGAGAATTAATTTAATTGATGTTAATGAATATTAAGAAATAGTGATTGTTGTTTCCTGCTGTTTTTGTTGTTAGAGGAAGAGTTATGTTTGTGTGCTCTTCTTCTTTGGTATTTGTTGCAAGAAGATTAGTTTCTTGCTTTTCCTAGGGTGAAGTTTTCCTCTTTGTAGTGTTGTTTTTCATATATTATCCTTTGTAGGGCTGGATTTTTGGACAGATATTGTGTACATATTTTTTCTCCTGGAACATCTTGGTTTCTCCACCTATGGTAATTTAGAGTTTTGCTGGATATAGTAACTTGGGATAGAACTTGTTTTCCATTAAGGTTGAATGATATCAGTCCAGGATCTAAATTTTACCAATATTATTTATTTTAGTCATTTGTTAATTATTAGATTTATTATAATTCAACACATATTAAGTTATATAATATTTTATATTTTGACATTTAATTTTGTTCCATGATTAAATTAAGGTTATGTAAATTCTGTATTTACGTTTTCTCATATGCAATATTTTACACTATTAAAAAACCCTTTAAGTGTAACACTGAGCAATTTGCTTTTTATTTATACTTATTTCTTATTGATCAAATAGTATCATAAAACACAACTTGAGATTGTTTAGAGAGTCTTAACAGGCAAGCAGAGCCACTCGTAGACCCCACCCCTTCATGGACAACAGCTCTCACTATTTGTGATAGTTTGTCCTCTTTGACCAACCAAATGTGCAGCTTCAGGAACAAGGCACATGGAGCTCTGAGGGAGGAGAGGACAACAGAGGTAGGGGGAGATATCCATTAGGAAACCATATCTGTCCATCAGTTCTGGGGATCAGTCAGTGGTATAGCAGATGTTACAGGCCCAACACTGAGATACTGTGAGTGTGAAAGTGAGCAAGAAGGGACATAAAGGAAAGATGCACATTAGAAAGGGTGTTTGTGTGTAGGATAATATATAATAAACTCAAAAGAAAACATAAAATTGAAAATTAAAAATTAAGACCATTGTGATCTGATTCACCATTTTAATGTATAAACCATATGTTCATTATGACCCAATAAAGAACAAAAAGTAAAAATGTAATAAAGGTAAAACATTATTTTTGAGATAATGTACAATTTAATTTATCTGTCACATTTTGCACTTATTTAAATTTGTATACCTATATATCTGTCTTACTGCACAGCTCTTAATAATTATTAGCAAGTTTCTTATTTTCACTTAACAAATGTGCTGTTATCATTATTTCTATTTCATTATGTTGAAAAAGTTTATAAATGTTTACAAGTACTAGGAAATTACCAATTGTACAGTCTAACAAATTGATTAGAGAGTTCAATAAATGCAGTGTTTTAATTTTATTAGATAGACATAGTCTATCATTTATTTTTAGTTATATGTAAGTATATATCTTCTAGTTGTGCATATTTCTTACTGGTTTTCATGAAGATCCAAGCTATTTTCTATGGTCACAAAACAATGTTTTACTTTATCCATATATTTTGTCATTTAGAATTGCTCTGTGAATATGAACATATTTAATAAATGTATAACAATACCATGAAAAAAGTATTGATATTCAAAATCATTCAAACATTTGTTTGGTAAGACTGTTGTAAATATTGCAATTTTACCAAAGCTGTATTTTGAGAATCTTAAAAAACAGAGCTTTAATTGCATATATGTTCAATATTATGAAATATAAAATGCAAACCTAGGGGCTGAACAACACTAAGACAGCCAAAATCTCAGCATTAATCAAGGTGCAGGCCATGAAATTTTATTTTCAGTTTAAGATTTCTTTGCAACTAATGGCTTCTGTGAAGGGGAAGTAAGGCTTCATCAGAACTGTGAGGGCATTCATGACCCAGTAGATAGTTCTACACTCAGGCACATATAGAAAATAGTAAAGACTAAGTGTTTTAAAAGGAAACACAATATCTTGTAAGAAAAAGTGGTAGACAGTAAGGAAAGAAGTAAATAAAACAGTAAGTGGATTTGTAACAAACATACTACATATATGTATAAAATAATCAAATAATAAAAAGCACTTTAATAACAGGTTTAGATATATTACCCATACATTCTGTAATATATGAGAAAAATTAGAGAAATAGCATGCAATCACTCTGTGACTTTAAGAGAGTTTATTCTCCAATATAATCTTACTTCTTTGCAAGCATGTTTTATTTGCTCCAGCATGTGAGGTAACTTGCAAAAGAACATTTCATCATAAATAACTATAGTTTCCAAGCCACTGTTTTCAAATTAAAATAAACTTCAGACTTGGCCCGATTCCAAACCAGGAAAAACTCTTGCTCAGACAAATTAATACATTTTAGAACATGAAAAGAAAGAATACCAGATGTTCCCAAGGAAGGGGAAAATGATTTCAAAGTCACCAAGTTGTGGGACACAAGCAATGAAACAAAACATTAAGCAAAATGTGGTGCAGCTGCTGAGCTGTGTGTCTCCAGTGGCTACAGTCTCGAGGGAAAGTGCTGAAGCACTGCAAAGAGAGGCTAAATTCGGGGAAGACTTTCCAAAATTATCAAATAAATACAAGCTAAAAGTTATCCAATTTGACTAATTCAAATTATTTAATACACAGGTGAAATATGAAGTAGAATGATTTCTTCTTTTAACTCAGTGTGGAACCATCTGGAAAAGCAGTATAAACGAGGACAAGTCTAGATTAGGTTGGTCTCCCGAACCCTTTCTTTGAATTTCTTCTGTAGGGGTGTTTTGTAACAGGGGTGCATTGTAACAAGAGGAATGACATTAACACCAAGAACACTTAAGGTTTTATGTATTAAATGAGACACGCTAAATAATATGAACATTAATAGAGTAGCATCCACATAACACCAATGCTTTGGTGAATACCTTTGTTTGAATCTGAACTGTTCATGGACAGTTTAAGTTCTACATATTTGGTGTGCAGAGAGTAGACTATTTTTGATCACAGACATATAGGATTCAGGCCTAGCTAGCTGAGAAGTGAGGAGATTTTAAAGGTTATACATGTTCCTGATTATTATCTCACATTTTCCTGATCTACCTTGATCAGCCTGCACATGTTCTCCCTCTTTAGCCAAGATGCTCCTATGTGAGTTCTCTATCATAATGTATAAAATTCTTCTGAAGTTTTGCCTAAAATGGACCTTCCACCTGTAAGAGTCTTTCTGCAAGGCACAGTTAACTAATGCAGACAACTGGCACCAGAAGATGATTGTCCTTGTATCTAAACATAATCATGTAGGTCTTAGATTTTAAACGGTACCTTGACAAAAGGACTTTAGCTAGATTTGAAATGCATATTACCTGAGTTCCCTACTTTCTCTTCTAAAAGTTTCAGTGTATCTGGTTTAATGTGGAGATCTTTGATCCACTTACACTTGAGCTTTGTACAAGGAGATAAGAACGGGTCTATTTTCAATCTTCTCCATGCTGAGTGCCAGTTGGACCAACACTATTTATTGAATAGACTGTCCTTTTTCCATTGAATGTTTACAGGTCCTTTGTCAAAAATCAGGTGATCATATATGTGGGGGCTCATTTCTGCATCTTCTATCCTATTCCATTGATCCACTTGCCTATTTCTGTACCAGTACCATGCAGTTTTCAGCACAATTGCCTTATAATATAGCTTGAGGTCAGGGACAGTGATTCCGGCAGATGTTTTCTTGTTGTTGAGGATGTATTTCCTTATTCTAGGTCTTTTGTTATTCCAGATGAAATTGCGCATTGATCTTTCCAACTCAGTGAAGAACTGGGTTGGAATTTTGATGGGGATTGCATTGAAACTGTAGATTGCTTTTGGTAAGATGGCCATTTTTAAAATTTTGATCCTTCCAATCCATGAGGATGGGAGATCTTTCCATTTTCTGAGATCTTCCTCGATTTCCTTCTTTAGGGGTTTGAATTTCTTGCCATACAGGTCCTTCATTTGCTTAGTTAGAGTCACACCAAGGTATTTCATAGTTTTTGTGACGATTGTGAAGGGTATCTTTTCCCTAATTTCTTTCTCCACATGTTTGTCCCTTGAATATAGGAAGGCTACTGATTTGTTTGAGTTAATTTTGTATCCAGCCACTTTGCTGAACTTGTTTATCAGCTGTAGGAGTTCTCTGGTGGAATTTTTGGGGTCACTTAGGTCCACTATCATGTCATCTGCAAAGAGTGATATTTTTACGTCTTCCTTTATGATTTGTATGCCCTTGATCTACTTTTGCTGTCTAATTGCTCGAGCCGGGACTTCTAGTACTATGTTGAATAGGTAGGGGGAGAGTGGGCAGCCTTGTCGAGTCCCTGATTTTCGTGAGATTGCTTCAAGTTTCCCACCATTAAGTTTGATGCTGGCTGTTGGTTTGCTGTATATTACTTTTATTATGGTTAAGTATGGACGTTGGATTCCTGTTCTTTCCAGGACTTTTAACATGAAGGGGTATTGAATTTTGTCAAATGCTTTCTCAGCATCTAGTGAGATGACAATATGATTTTGTTCTTTGAGTTTGTTTATATGGTGGATTACATTGATGGATTTCCTTATATTAAACCATCCTTGCCTCCCAGGGATGAAGCCTACTTGGTCATGGTGAATGATCATATTGATGTTTTCTTGGATTTGGTTTGCAAGGATTTTGTTGAGTATTTTTGTATCAATATTCATAAGTGAGATTGGTCTTAAGTTCTCTTTCCTTGTAGGGTCTTTGTGTGGTTTAGGAATGAGGGTTATTATAGCCTGAAGAAATGAGTTAGGTAGTATTCCATCTGATTCTATCTTTTGGAATAGTTTGGCGAGTATTGGTGTTATATCCACAATAAATGTCTGATAAAATCTGCACTGAAAAGGTCTGAACCTGAGGATTTTTTGGTTGTGAGGTTTTTGATGACTTCTTCTATTTCTTTAGGTGTTATGGGATTATTTAGATGGTTTACCTGGTCCTGGTTTAACTTTAGGATCTTGTATCTGTCTAGGAATTCATCCATTTCCTCCAGATTTTCCAACTCTGTGGAGTATAGACTTTGTAGTAGGATCTGATGATTTCTTGAATTTCCTCAGTTTCAGTTGGTATGTCTCTACTTTCCTTTCTGATTTTGTTAATTTGTAAACTCTCTCTTTTCCCTCTAGTTACTATGGCTAGGGGTTTATCAATCTTGTTGATTTTCTCAAAAAACCACCTCTTGGTTTTGTTGATTCTTTATATGGTTCTTTTTGTTTCTATCTGGTCTAGTTCTGCCCTAAGTTTGATTATTTATTCCCCCACTCATCTTGGGTGTATCTGCTTCCTTTTTTTCTAGAGCTTTTAGCTGTGCTGTCAAGCTGCTGATATGTGCTCTCTCCAGTTTCTTTTTGGAAGCACTCAGAGCCATGAGTTTTCCTCTCAGTACTGCTTTCATTGCATCCCATAGGTTTGGGTATGTTGTGTTTTCATTCTATTTTAATTAAAATATATTCTTTTTTCTTTCTTTTTATAAATTTAAAATTAGTCAACTAAATTAATCAGTAAACAGAATTTCAAGCAAAATTAAATAATAGCATTTAGTTATTGTATGCTTATTTTATTGTTAATGTGTGACTTAAGATTTAAAATGCACAAAAGAGGTAAGATGATAGAGCATAGTGATTCAAATAAAGAAATAAAGGAAAACTAGAATGGGAGGATTAAACAGGGTAGGAAATGGGAGGACAGAGAAAAGGAGGGAATATGGAGAGGCCTTTTGAAAACCAAAGGAAACCTACTACCATAAAAGTTTTCTAAAATTATATACATATATAAAAAGAAATCAAGTAGAGTCTGCATAGATCATTGAAGAAACTATTCCAGTTAGTTCTTGTGTTACTAAGTAAACCTGGAACCTCCAGTTTCATGAATAGGTAACATAGTGGTGACTCATTGGCCAAAGATGTGCCATAACTCCCGAAACAGCATAGCCTATGGCCAAGGGTATGTAATACTGTTCACAAGTGAACTATAGTAGCCTATTTCTTAAGAGACCAAATATTTATGCAATCAAGCATGAAAAAGTTGATCTGGTGCCCAAATAGAAGAGTCACCCATACTAATTATCATTTATGATGTGTAAAGTTGCTTTGCACACCACAAAGAACAAAAGTTACAAACCCTGCAACCTGAAACAGCAAACGTGCCTGTAAGATAAACTGCTGTAATAGTGGCACAAGTGTTCTTGCTATAACTAACCAGGTTTGATTACATTGAAGGCCTACTCCATGAGATAAAACCAATTCCTGACACTGCTACATGACCAACAAACTGAGACTAAATAACCACAAACCTAGGGAAAAGCCTACTACTATTTATTCTACTAACAGAATATAGAAATAAAATGACTTCTCATGGTGTATTGCTATGCCCTCATCAGAGAACCATTTTCTAAAGAAAGATGGTAATTAACTTCATCATAACTAAACAATGTGCAGAGTTTAAGACTTCACATCATTCAGCCCTAATTATCTAATCCAGCTCTTCAAGGCAAAGGGTTCTATGAAAACAGGAGGGAGAAAGTGACAATATAGAAGAAGTCAACTTCAAGAAAACACTATCATCTAGGTACCCCATTGCTGATACCTACATAAATTCAAAGACACAGTGACATCATGCCCAAAACCTGCATAGGTTCACAGTAGATATTTCTCATTAGAGAAGGGGAAAGGTATACAAAGACCCACAACGAACCTTGAAGCTATTTGTGGTACGTTCTAGGGAAGGAAAAATCAGGTTCTTCAATGTAATGACACTGTGTATATCAATCACACACCTAGTTATGCCCCATGTAAGGTAGTGATGATGTTGATGATGATGATGTGGTGGTGGTGGTGGTGGTGGTGGTGCTGGTGTGTGTGTGTGTGTGTGTGTGTGTTTGTGTGTGTGTGCTTTTTGGGTTGCTTTATTGTAGTATTTTGTCTTGCTTTTTGTTTGTTTTGACATCTGTGTGCCTTTTGTTTTGTGTTTCTTTTTTATAAGAGAGAAAATATTGAGAACATGTACTTGGGTAGACAAGAAGGTAGGAAGGCATTGAAAGGATTTGGGGAGATGAAAGAACATGCTCAAATCATATTGTATGCAATATATTTCAGGAAACAAAAAATAACATAAAAGCAATTTGACTATAAAATGTGACCATATCAAAAATAGTGTCAAAAGAAACTATATGTATTTAAAGATGTTAGTCTCATTAAAGAGAATCTAAATGCCTTCTTTGGGGCATGGAAAGTATGCTTTACACAGACCCTCATCACTGGACTAATGTAAGTTGTATAACTGAAATAATTTAACAGATTTTCAATTAAAGAACTAAATGCCTCTGGGGTGTACTGTTCATATAACTATGCCTTGGAAAATGTTTTTGAAGATTCAGCAGCCCAAGTTGAATGTGTCATTATCCATATGCTGCTAAATTTGCAAGTATACAAGGTTGTTATTGAGCCATGGGTGTTTCCCTTAAGATTCTAGAGAAAACCCTGTGAAGTTTTCTTCTGCATAGGATAGAAACAGATACAGAGACCCACGGTTAGATATGCAAAGATTAAGAGACTTGGAATACTCAGCTCTTGAGTGAGATGTCTATCAAATCTCTAATAAAGAAGTAATTTTCAATTGATAACCACTTAAAAATCAAAGTTTAATTTAAGCCAAACTGATCTCCCTGGGGAATTAGACTCTTCTTTTAGACAGCCACAGAAGTTTCTTATCCCATAATGTTCTCACATAGATTTTACTGGTTAATTTTTAATCTTGCTTTTAATTTTTATGTTTTAAATATACCTTCATCATTTTAACCCTTCAATCCTACAAGTCAAATGTGTATATATTTTATTGTTCTGTTAACATTCATGAGTATGAGAACAGATGGGACTTGTCTCCTTGTTTTCTGTACCTTTTCTTCAGTTCTTCTTTAGTTTGCATTGTCCTATTCCAATGTGTCATGGGTTTTTGTTTGTTTGTTTTATTGTATCTTATTTTAATTTAATGCTATAGCATAGAACCCTGTTTATTTTCTAAGGAATGTCAGAAAACAGGTGGATCTGTATGGAAGGAAAGGTGGTGTGAAAATGAAAGAAATAGAGAAAGAGAAACTATAATCAAGATATATTATGTGAGAAAAATGTACATTGATATGATACATTGGGCCTGCACCTGGAGCAGAGCTGGTGCCAGAGCACTCTGTAACCAGACCCCACTGGGAAAGGGCCTTTCTCACAGAAGAGCTGTCACATCTGAGAGAGGTGAAATCACCACTTTTGCATAAATCCCTGGTGCAAGAGAAACCCTCCAGAAGTCCTCAGGAAACAGGAACTGAATCTTGGATAGTATCTTTCTGGTTTCTGCCTAGGCTCAGAGCTGACCCTCTACTACACCCAGACTGCTCTGATAAAGAGCTGGTCCCCCAGTAATGTTGACACACAGGCTTAATAGAGTGTTAAGTCACTTCAGAATAAAGAAGACCACCTAACTAACACTAGATATAAGCAGATGGTAAGAGGGAAGTTCAAGAACCTAAGCAACAAAAACCACTTGATATCATCAGAACCCATTTCCCTGACCATAGCAAATTCTGAATATCCCAGCAGCATGCCAGAAAAGCAAGATTCCTATTTAAAATCACAACTCATGATAATGTTAAAGAATTTTAAGAAGGTCATTAATAACCCACATAAAGAAATACAAGACAACATAGGAAAACAAGTATAAGACCTTAAAGAGAAAACAACAAAACAGGTAAAAGAATTGATAAAAAAAAAAAAATCCAGGATCTTAAAACAGAAATAGAAACAATAAGGAAATATTTACAATGAGATATTCTCCCAAAGAGAGACAAACCTGGAGATAGATCACCTAAGAAAGAGATCAGGAAACATAAACACAAGCATCACCAATAGAATACAAAAGATAGAAGAAAGAGTCTCAGGAGCAGAACATACCATAGAAAACATTGACACCGCAGTCAAAGAAAATGCAAAATACAAGAAGTTCCTAACCAAAAGCATTCATAAAATCTAAAACACAATGCAAAGATCAATCTTGAGAAAAGTGGGTATAGAAGAGAGTGAAGATTCACATCTTAAAAGGCCAGTAAATATTATCAACAAAATTATAGACGAAAACCTCCCTAACCTAACAAAAAGAAATAAAAATGCCCATAATGGAAAGAGAAAAGAAATTCCTGTATTTGCATAATAGTCAAAACAGCTAATGGACAAAACAAAGAAATAATATTAAAAGCAGTAAGGGTAAAAGGTCAAGTAAAATATAAAGGCAGACCTATAAGTATTACACCAGACTTTTCAGCAGAGACTATATAAGCTAGAAGATCCTGGGCAGATGTCATATAGATCCTAAGAGAACACAAATGCCAGGCCAGGCAACTATATCCAACAAAATTTTCAATTAACATAGATGAAAAAACCAATATATTCAATGATAAAATCAATTTAAATAATATCTTTCCACAAGTTCTACAAAGGATAATAGATGGAAAACTTCAACATAAAGAGGCAAACTATTCCTAGGAAGATCAAGAAAGTAATCTTTCAACTAATCAAGAAGAACACAGCCATAATTCCACTTCTAACAACAAAAATAACAGGAAACAATAATCATGGGTCCTTAATATCTGTCAATGTCAATGAACTCAATTCCCCAATAAAGAGATATAGACCTACAGACTAGACACATGAACAGGACCCAACATTTTGATGCATACAGGAAACATACCTCATTAACTAATACAGAACTACCTCATAGTAAAAGGTTGAAATATATTTTTCCAAGGAAAAAAATCCCAAACAGCAAGCTGAAGTATCCATTATGATATTGAATAAAATCAATTTTTAACCAAAAGTCATCAAAAAAGATCAAGAAGGACACTTCATACATGTCAAAGGAAAATCCCCTAAGATGAAATCTCAATTTTGAATATCTATGATCCAAATGCAAGGGCACTTACATGCATAAAAGAAACATTACTAAGGCTAAAAGCATGCATTGGACCTCACAGTATAAAAGTGGGAGAATTCAACACCGTACTCTCATCAATGGATGGATAATAGAGGCAGAAACTTAACAGAGACATAGTAAAACTAACAGAAGTTATGAACCAAATGGATTTAACAGATATCTATAGAACATTTCATCTTAAAAATAAAAGAATGTACCTTCTTATCTGCACCTCATTTTACCTTCCCCAAAATTGATCATAAATTTTATCCCAAAACACCATCAACTGCTAAAGATGATTGAAATAATTCCACATATCCTATCAGATCACCATAGACTAAGACTGGTCTTCAATAACAACAAAAACAACAGGATGCCCACATACACATGAAAGCTGAACAATGTGCTACTCGATCATACCTTAGTCAAGGAATGAATAGAAAAAAAAATTAAAGACTTTGTAGAATTTAATGAAAAGGAAGGCACAATATACCCAAACTTATGGGACACAATGAAAGCAGTGCTAAGCAGAAAACTCATAGTTCTGAGTGCTTCCATAAAGAAACTGGAAAGAGCATACACTAGCAGGTGGAGACTACAGCTGGAAACTCTAGAACAAAAAGAACATTGCTCCCAAGAGGAGTAGACTGTAGGAAATGATCCAACTCATGGTTGAACTATACCAAGTAAAGACAAAAAGAACTATAGAAAGAATCAACAAAATCAGAAACTGGTTCTTGGTGAAAATTTAAGGAATAGATAAGCTCTTAGACAGACAATAAGAGGGCACAGAGACAGTATTCAAATTAACAAAATCAGAAATCAAAAGGAAGACATAACAGAAGAAAATGAAGAAATTAAAAAATGCAACAGATGCTACTACAAAAACCTATACTCAACAAGACTAAAAAATCTGGATGAAATGAACAATTTTCTAGACACATATGTGGTACCAAAGTTAAATCATTATCATATAAACCATTTAAACAGTTTAATAAACCCTGAAGAAATAGAAAAAGCTGTTAAAAGTCACCCAACCAAAAAGGCTCAAGACCAGGTTGGTTTAGTGTAGAATTCTATGAGACATTCATAGAAGAGCTAATAACAATACTCTTCAAACTATTCTGATTAATAGAAACAGACATAACACTACCCAATTTCTTCTATAAAGCTACAATTATGCTTATGCCTAAACTACACAAAGATTCAACAAAGAAAGAAAACCTTAGACTATTTTCTCCTATGAATATCAATGCAAAAATACTCCATAAAATTCTCTCAAACTGAAGGCAAAAACATCAAAACGATCATCCATCATAATCAAGTAGGCTTCATCACAGATATGCAAGAATGGATCAATATAAAGAAAGCCATCAATGTATGCACTACATAAACAAACTCAAAGGAAAAAAACATATATGGTCATCTCATTAGATATTGAGAAAGAATTTGACAAAATTTAATAACTCTTCATGTTAAAAGTCTTAAAAATTTCAGGATTTCATGGCCTATAGTAAAAGATATATACAGCAAACTGCTGGCCAACATCAACTAAGTGGAGAAAAACTTTAAGCAATTCCACGACAATCTTAAATTAGACAAGGATACCCATTCTCTTCTTACCTATTCAATACAGCAATCTAAGACTTAGCCTGAGCAATTATACTACAAAAATGATCCTGAGGAGATACAAATTGGAAAGCACGAAGTCAAATTATCATTATTTGCAGATGTAACTTGCAGATAGTGTAATTAAGTGACACCAGAAATTCCACCAGAGAACCCCTAAGCCAGATAAACAACTTCATCAAACTTGTTGGATATAAAACAAACTCAAACAAAACATTGGCCTTCCTTTCCTCAAAGCATAAAGAGGCTAAGAAAAAAATAGGGAAACTACACCCTTAACAATAGTCACAAACAATTTAAAATACCTTGGTGTGACCTTAACCAAGCAAGTAAAAGAACTGTATGAGAAGGTCTTCAAGTCTGAAGAAGAAAATTGAAGAAAATCTCAAAAATAGGAAAGATCTTCCATGCTCATGGATTGGCAGGATTAATACAGTAAAAATGACCATCTTGCCAGAATCAATGTACAGATTCAGTGCAATCCCCATCAAAATTCCAACTCAATTCTTCACAGAGATAGAAAAAGCAAATTGTAAATTCATTTGGAGTAACAAAAACTCCAGGACATCAAAAACTATCCTCAACAACAAAGAACTTCTAGGGGAATTACCATCCCTGACCTCAAGCCCTATTACAGAGCAATAGTGATAAAACTGTTTATTGGTACCAAGACAAAATGGTAGCTCAGTGAAATAGAATTGAAGATCCAGAAATGAACCCACACACCTATAGTCACTATCTTTTGCAAAGGAGGTAAAAACATTCAGTGGGAAAAGAAAAAATTTTCAACAAATGGTGCTGTTCAACTTCTGGTCAACATGTAGAAGAATGCAAACCAAGCCATTCTTATTACCCTGTACAAAGCTCAAGTCCAAGTGTATCAAGGACCTCCACATAAAACCAAATTAAAAGTACAGAAAGTTTGGAAGGGCCTCAAATTCATGGGCACTTGGGGAATATTTCCTGAATATAACTCAATTGGCTTATGCACTAAGATCAAGAATTGATAAATGGGACCTCATAAAATTTCAAAGTTTCTGTAAGGCAAATGACACTATCAACTTGACAAAATAGCAACAAACAGATTGGAAAAAGATTTTTATTTTTAGTAACAACTTTATTTTACAAAATAAAGATAAATGTACAGATTTTAAACATTTTTGCATAAAATTATAAATGTTTGCCAGTACTTGTTTTTTTTTTTTAAAGGTATGATAGTGTGATAAAGATCGCACCAGTAACAATGACAAAAAGTACATGTAAAACAAGATGCACCCTGGAAATAGTCAAAGTTTCTTGGTGTGTAAAGATTATTATTTTTTTTTATCAATGAGCAGACAGTACATGTAATACAGGGTACAACCCGGAATTTGTCACTGTGTTCTTGGTAGGTAAAAATTGAGCATGACTATTTTTTTTGTTTTGTTTTGTTTTCTTTTTTTCTTGGACTTCATACAGTCTGTGAGTTGTTTCTGGGGCAGTGCGAGCCTCTGGGGTTACTATCCCATTATCAGTGACTGCATATTATCTCACTCAGGATGTTATTCTCTAGATGCAGCCATTTTCTTAAGAATTTGTTTAAGTCATTGTTTCTGGTGGCTGAGTAGTATTCCATTGTGTAAATGTACCACAATTTTTGTATCCATTCATCTTCTGAAGGACATCTGGGTTCTTTCCAGCTTCTGGCTATTATAAATAGAGCTGCTATGAACATTGTGGTGCATATATCTTTGTTGTGTACTGAAGTGTCTCTGGGGTATATGCCCAGAAGTGGAATAGCTGGGTCTTTAGGTAGTACTATGACCAATTTTCTGAGGTATCGCCAGATTGATTTCCAGAGTAGTTGTATTAGTTTGCAACCCCACCAACAGTGGAAAAGTGTTACTCTTTCTCCACAGCCTTGCCAGCATCTGTTGTCATCTGAGTTTTGGAACTTGGCCAATCTGATTGTTGTGAGGTGGAATCTCAGTGTTGTTTTGATATGCATTTCCCTGATGGCTAAGGATGTCGAGCACTTCCTCAGATATTTCTCAGCCATTCGATATTCCTCAACTGAGAACGTTTTGTTTAGCTCTGTACACCATTTTTTAAAAGGGTTATTTGATTCTCAGGTGTCTAGCTTTTTTGAGTTCTTGTATACCTTGGATATTAGGCCTCTATCTGATGTGGAGTTGGTGAAGATCTTTTCCCATTCTGTTGGCTGCCGTTTTGTTTCTTGACAATGTCCTTAGCCTTACAGAAACTTTGCAATCTCATTAAGTCCCATTTGTTAATCTTTAACCTTAGAGATTGAGCCAGTGGTGTTTTGTTCAGAATATTTTCTCCTGTGTCTATGTGTTCTAAGGTTTTCCTTATTTTCTCATCTAATAGTTTCAGTTTATCTGGTTTAATGTGGAGATTTTGATCCACTAACACTTGAGCTTTGTACAAGGAGATAAGAAAGGGTCTATTTTTATTCTTTTGCATGCTGAGTGCCAGTTGGACCAGCACCATTTGTTGAATAGGCTGTCCCCTTTTCATTGAATGTTTACTGATCCTTTGTCAAAAATCAGGTAACCATATACAGGAGGGCTCATTTCTGAATCTTCTATTCCATTCCATTGATACACATGCCTATTTCTGTACCACTAACATGCAGTTTTCAGCACAATTGCCTTGTAATATAGCTTGAGGCCAGGGATAGTAATTCCTGCAGATGTTTTCTTGTTGTTGAGGATGGATTTTGCTATTCTAGGTCTTTTGTTATTCCATATGAAATTGCACTTTGATCTTTCCAATTCCATGAAGAACTGGGTTGGAATTTTGATGGGGATTGCATTGAATCTGTAGATTGCTTTTGGTAGGATGGCCATTTTTAAAATGTTGATCCTTCCAATCCATGAGCATGGGAGATCTTTCCATTTTCTGAAATCTTCTTCAATTTCCTTCTTTAGAGGTTGGAAGTTCTTGTCATACAGGTCCTTCACTTGCTTAGTTAGAGTCACACCAAGGTATTTCATAGTATTTGTGACAATTGTGAAGGGTACCTTTTCCTTAATTTCTTTCGCCACATGTTTGTCCTTTGACTATAGGAAGGCTACTGATTTGTTTGAGTTAATTTTGTATCCAGCCACTTTGCTGAACTTGTTTATCAGCTGTAGGAGTTCTCTACTTGAATTTTTGGGGTCACTTAAGTACACTATCATGTCATCGGCAATGATGTTTTCATCTCTTCCTTTCCCATTTGTATCCCCTTGATCTCCTTTTGCTGTCTAATTTCTCCAGCCAGGACTTCCAGTACTATGTTGAATAGGTAGGGGGAGAGTGGGCAGCCTTGTCGAGTCGCTGACTTTAGTGGGATTGCTTCCAGTTTCCCACCATTAAGTTTGATGTTGGCTGTTGGTTTGCTGTATATTGCTTTTATTATTGTTAAGTATGGACATTGGATTCCTGTTCTTTCTAGGACTTTTAACATGAAGGTGTGTTGAATTTTGTCAAATGCTTTCTCAGCATCTAGTGAGATGACCATGTGATTTTGTTCTTTCAGTTTGTTTATATAGTCGATTGAATGGATGGATTTCCTTATATTAAACCATCCCTGTATCCCAGTTATTTATTAATCTTGTTGATTTTCTCAAAGAACCAACTCTTGGTTTTGTTAATTTTTTCAATGGTTCTTTTTGTTTCTATTTGCTCTATTTCTGCCCTAATTTTGATTATTTCTTGTCCTCTATTTTTGGGTAGATCTGCTTCCTTTTGTTCTAGGGCTTTTAGCTGTGCTGTCAGGTTGCTGATGTTAGCTCTCTCCAGTTTCTTTTTGGAAGCACTTAGGGCTATGAGTTTTCCTCTCAATACTACTATCATTGCATCCCATACATTTGGGTATGTTGTGTTTTCATTTTCGTTGAATTCTAGAAAGTCCTTAATTTCTTTCTTTATTTCTTCTTTGACCCTGCTATCATTTGACAGAGCTTTGTTTAGATTCCATGTGTACGTAGGCTTTTTGTTGTCTTTGTTGTTGTTAAAGACCAGCCGTAGACCATGGTGATCTGAGAGGATCCATGGGAGTATTTCAATCTTCTTATATTGATTGAGGCTCGTTCTGTGTCCAATTATGTGGTCAATTTTCGAGAAGGTACCATGGGGTGATGAGAAGAAGGTGTATTCCTTTACTTTAGGATAATATGTTCTGTAGATATCTATTAATTCTAGTTGGTTCAAAGTCTCTGCTAGTTTTGCAGTGTCCTTGTTCAGTTTCTGTTTCCATGATCTGTCCATTGGTGAGATTGGGGTATTAAAGTCTTTCACTATTACTGTGTGGGGTGAAATGTATTTTTTGAGCTTTAGTAGGGTTTTTTTTATGAATGTGGGTGCTTTTATATTTGGAGCAAATATGTTAAGGATTGAGAGTTCCTTCTGACAGATTTTCCCGGTAAAGAGTAAAAAGTGTCCTTTCTTATCTTTTTTAATAACATTGGTTGTAAATTTACTTTATTCGATATTAGAATAGCCACTCCAGCTTGCTGTTTGGGGCTGTTTGCTTGGAAGTTTTTTTTCCACCCTTTTTCTCTGAGATAGTGTCTGTCTTTGTCTCTGAGATGACTTTCCTGTATGCGGCAAAAGGCTGGATATTGTTTATGTATATAGTCTGAAAGCCTATGTCTCTTTATTGGGGAGTTGAGTCCATTTATGTTAATAGATATCAAGGAATAGTTGTTTCTGTTTCCTGCTATTATTGCTTTTGTAGGTTGAGTTGTGTCTGTGTCTTTTTCTTCTTTTGGTTTTCTTGTTTAGATTTTTCTTGTTTTTACTAGGCTGTATTTTCCATCCTTGTATTGGGTTTTCCACCTAAAATTCATTGTAGTGCTGGGTTTGTGGACAGATATTGTGTAAATTTTGATTTGTCTTGAAATATCTTCATCTCTCCCTCTATGGTGATTGATAGTTTTGCTGGGTATAGCATCTTGGGCTGGCACTTGTCCTCTCTTAGGGTCTGCATGATGTCTGTCCATTCTCTTCTAGCTTTCATAGTCTCTTTGGAGAAATCAGGTGTGATTCTGATTGGTCTGCCTTTATATGTTACCTACCTTTTTTCCCTTACTGCTTTTAGTATTCTTTCTTTGCTTTGGGCATTTGGTGTTTTGACTATTATGTTTCGGGGGGTATTTCTTTTCTGGTCCAACCTATTTGGAGTTCTGAAGGCTTCTTTTGTGCTCGTTGTCATCTCATTCCTGAGGCTAAGGAAGTTTTCTTCTACTATTTTGTTGAGGATATTTACTGTGCCCCTTAGTTGATACTCTTCTCCCTCTTCTATTCCTATTATCCTTCGGTTCAGTCTTCTCATTATGTCCTGGATTTTCTGGACATTTTGGGTTAGGAGCTTTTTGTTTTTTGCATCTTCTCTGACTGTTTTGTCTATGTTTACAATGTTGTCTTCTGCCCCTGAGATTCTCTCTTCCATCTCTTGTAATCTATTGGAAATGCTTGCTCCTGTGAATCCTGATTTCTTTTTTTGGTGTTCTACCTCTAGGGTTATCTCTTTTAGTGTTTTCTTTATTGTGTCAATTTCCGTTTTAAATTCCCTCTTCCATTCCTTCATCTCTTTTTCTGTTTTCCTCTAGTTCTTTGAGTTCTTTGAGTGTTTTTCTTGTTTCCTCTTTAAAAGCTTCTGAATCTTTTTGCTTTTCCTCTCGTTCTTGTTTAAGTATCTTTATCAGCATCTTGAGGTATGATTTTAGGTCTGCTTCTTCTTTTTCTGGAGTGTTTGGCATTCTGATATTTGCTGTTATGGGAGAGCTGGGTTCTGGTGCTGCCAGGTTGTCTTGGTTTTCTTGGGATATACTCTTTCGCTTTCCTCTTTCCATTTTGTTGGCAGTGATATTTTCTCACCTTTCCCTTGTATCTATCTGGTCTGTGTCCCTGGATCTTCACTGGTCCAGATGGCAGATGGGCCAAGCCCTGTTCTGTGTGCCTCAGAGTTGTTGGGTGGAAACAGAAGTTCCAATGTTGTGTTCCTGGTCCCTGCATCGGGCAGGGTTGGGCGTTCTTTCTGTGCACACTCCACAGAGATCTCTCTGCTCCCTGACTGCCTAGATCTCCTACTCACCAGTTTTTAAACCCCTAGGACTTGCAGGTCCAGGTGGCAGGTGGGCCGGGCTCTGTCAGGAAAAGATCTTTGTCTATCCAACATCTGATAGAGGATTAATATCCAATATTTAAAGAAGTTAAGAAGTTTGACTCCAGAGTATCAAATAGCCCTACGAAAAATGGGGGACAGAGCTAACATAGAATCCTCAACTGAAGACTATTCATTGGCTGCGAAACACCTTAAGTAATGTTCATTATCCTTAGTCATTGGGAAAATACAAATCAAAAAACCCTGAGATTTCATTTTACACCAGTCAGTATGGCTAAGTCTAAAAACTTAGGTGAAGTCAGATGCTGTCAAGGATGTGGAGACAGAGAAAGACTCCTCCACCATTGGTGGGATTCAAACTTGTATATTCACTCTGGAAATCAGTCTGGAGGTTCCTCAGAAAATTTGGCAGAATTTTTACTACCTGAGGACCTAGCTCGGGATCCCACTCCTGAGCATATACCCGAAAGATGCTCCAACATATAACAAGGACACATGTTCCACTATGTTCATATCAGCTTTGTTTATAATAGCCAGAAGCTGGAAAGAACTTAGATATTCTTCAACAGAGAAATGAATAGAGAAATTGTGGTACATTTACACAATGGAGTACTACTAAACTCTTAAAAACAATGACTTTATGGAATTCTTAGGCAAATGAATGGAACTAGAAAATATCATCCTGTGGGACCTTGCTTCAGTAGCCACACAGGAGTCTGTTTGGAACAGTGCAGCTTCTGCCACTTTAACCACTAGGCTTGGAAACATGAGAACAAAGCTCAGTGGGGCGCTAAGAGTAAGTCTGCAGTGCATGCCAAAAATGACTCCAAAATTTATCCTGTCAACAAAATATAGGCATGGGAGATGGATCAGGCTTTGCAGGAATGGCCAAACTAGTCCAATTTGAGCTCCATCTCATGGAAAAGCACCAATCTCTGACACAACTGATGATACTCTGTTATGTTTGCTCCGAAGATCCTAGCATGGCTGTCCTATGAGAGACTCCACCCAGCTTCAGAGTCAGACAGATGAAGACACCCACAGAATAATAGTAAATGGAGCTTGGGGACTCTTCTGAAAGAATAGGAGGAAGGATTGCAGCCTCAAAACAGATTGGTACTCTACAGGTAGACCAACAGATTAAACTAACCTGGATCATTGGGGCTCTTAGAATCTGAACCACCAACCAAAGCACATGCATAGGCTGGACCTAAGCCTCCCAGAACACTTGTAGTCTTTCTGTGGGTCTCAAACAACTGGAGCAGGGGCTATCCCAAAAGTTGTTGCCTCTACCTGGGAGAGGTTCACCAGCTCTTCTAGCTGGACTGTCTCGTTTAGCATTAGTGAGAGAAAAAGCACCTAGCCTCACAGAGACTTGAAGATCAGGGTATGTGGATTCCTCAGAGAGCCCCACTTAGTCAGAGAGGAGGGAATTCTCAGATAGGGGAAGGTTTGTGCAAGAGGTGACTGGGAAGAGGCCAGTGATTGGGATAAAAATTGAATAAATATAAAATAAAATAAAAATTTAAAAAGTTTCATCTTCTACCTATATATTGATTCTTAATTTATGTCCAGAAAATCTTGTTGTAATATAGTTTATTTTGTATTATTAAGTTATTTTACTTTGCTAGAGTAGTATTTAATGATTTGTGGTATTTAAACTTGTAAAAATTTTAAATTAACAATACAGATAAAACAACATAATTGGGTATGTGATGTAATTAGGGTTTTACGCCTGTGAAGAGACACTATGATCACAGAAACACTCCTAACAGAAAACTTATTGTTGGAGCTGGCTTACGGTTTTAGGGGCTTTGTCCATTATTGATCTGGAGAGAAGCATGGCATCATACAGGGCAACACAGAGCAGGAGACGGATCTCCGAATTCTTCATCTGGAACAACAGGCAGAGGAATGAAGATTGAGTCACAGTGGTCTAGACTGAGCTCACCCCACAGTGATACACTTCCTCCAACAAGGCCACACCTACTCCAACAAGGTCACAACTCCCAATAGTGCCACTCCCTATGGGAAAAGCATTCAACTATATCAGTCTGTGGGGGCCTTTCCTATGCACAACAGTACATTTTCAAATATTCTTTACAAGTGTTTTCTATCTTTAAGTCAGTTTTTAAAAAAGTAAAGTACTATCTGATATATTTCTCTTATGTATTGCTATTAATGTTTTATACAACAATCTTGAGCTTAACCATCAATTCAAATTTTTCATTAACTTAAATTTTTATCAGAAACTTTAGCCTTTAAAGCTAAAATTACAGGAATTTCTTAAGGCTCTTCATTTTACCAGTGGATAGGGAGGTGTTACTATTATTCATCTGAAACTAGGTTTGTCCTTCCTCTTTCTCTGGACATAATAAATGATGGTACAGCTCATAATGAATTTTCTTGTAATGAGAACATAAGATAGTTCAGGACTAGACTATGTTTACATGTAAAAATTTCATTCTATTTACCCACACTAAGTATTAATAAGTGCATGAAGAATAGAGTTTACCTGGACTGGAGGGAAAATACTACATTTATAGAATTTGGTTTCTAAGCTATCTTGTTCTTTTCAACATCATTCTATACTATAACTAGCCGCACAGCCAAATAAAAGTCTACATTACATTCCTTCAACTTTCATTTATTAATCATTTGGAATCCTGAAACACACTGTGATAATATATTGAATTTCCCAGAGTATAATATTTATTTAAATTTGTCTTGCCATTGTCATAGGATAGTGCAGCTACAAAAGAAAACTGACAGAATTTTGTCACTCATTAAAAAATTTTTATACAAAAATTTTTACTTAACTGATCAGATCTAATTACAATAACTATATTATGTGTTTGGTTGGATAATATGAATATCTTACTAAATTAAATAATGTATAAAAATATAATTGAGCTCATGTAGTTGTATTTCAAGTAATTTATTTTTTCATAAGAAACATAAAACGAACAGAAAGCCAGTGAACTGTATCTTTAATCATAATTTAACTCATTAATTCTCTTCCTATTTTTGCCAACATTAACTTTATGAGATATCAAGTAGTCTTTCCTTATTCTTCATAATTGCTTTCAAATATCCTCTACCTATTTTAAATCCTATATATAATTCCTTAAAAAATTAAATGCCAAACTTGATTTTATGCACTTTATAAAGAACTGGAAAATATGATTTGAGAGTAGAAGAAAATAAAAATCCATGCTGCATTGCTATTCTTACATTCTTCTAGAGGTTTTAGAAATAAAATGTGCATAAATCTCTACTGCAAAAAGAATTGCCTTATTTCCCTACAGTGGCAGAAAAGAGGAGGAGCAGCATATGCTCTACAAGAGGAGATGGAGGAAGTCGCAGGCACAGGGCACTGAAGACATATTCATATGAGCATATCACCCTTGACAACTTGCCACGAACTCTAAGCCCATTTTAAAGCAAAGATACTTAAGAAATATGTATTCAAACCAAGAAGAAATGTTTATAAATGTCTATAAATGTTTAATAGCTTAGACAGGAGTTCAATAACTATATATGGGAAACGTGGAATACTGTGTAACAAACCGACCTAGCTTCAACACACCCCTTCAAATTTTACCTTTTTTTTTTTTAGAAGTTCACTCTTATTTTTCATCAATAGAATCTGCCATACATCATAACAAAAGCAGAGAATCAAAGACACACTCAAACAAGTATTGAATTGAACCATAGGTAAACTTAAAATGATCAAATTAAACATTTTTTATTTGAAAAGTCATATGTAATCATACAATCACACAAGCTATATGTACTCTCACCTCAAGGGTGAAATAGAATTAGAATATTCAAAATTGTACTTTTCATGTTAATATGTCAATGTATTTTTAAAAATTGAGCCTAAGTAAGATAATACTCGGATGTCATTTAAAACAATCACTTATTTATAGATAGATGTGCACATCAAGCATGACTTGAGCTTATTTATGCCACATTAAAAAAGAAAAAAAACAGATATTTGGAAGAAATAAGTAAAATAATTCTTATATACAAATATGATATTTGAAAAGTTTGGGGCGCCCAGCTTTGATAGCTATGTTTGAAATTACTGTAACATTTAGAATTAAATGGAAATAAAGTTAAAATTTGAAATGAGTAAACTTTCAGAAGAGGTTTCACATTTAAATGTAGTTATAATCTATACTATTTAATGCTTCCATATGTAGATGGCATAACAGAATACACGCTTGCAGAATTATTATGAACAATGTTATATATCAGATATGTCTATATTATTTCTAAATAAGCATTGTAGTCAATAAGAGTACTATGAAAAATTTCAATATTGTTATCTGGAGCTAAAAATATCTGGATTTTTTTTTTTTTTTTTTTTTTTTTTTTTTTTTTTTTGTGAAACAGAATTATAGGTGAAGGCAAAACAGAGTCCGGCCCATCTGCCACGCGGACTGCCAGCCCCTAGGGGTTGAGAAACTGGTGAGTGGGATATCTGGGCGACCAGGGAGCAGAGAAGTGCTCGACATCCTTAGACATCAGGGAAATGCAAATCAAAACAACCCTGAGATTCCACCTCACACCAGTCAGATTGGCCAAGATCCAAAACTCAGATGACAACAGATGCTGGGGAGGTTGCGGAGAAAGAGGAACCCTTCTCCACTGTTGGTGGGGTTGCAAACTAATACAACCACTCTGGAAATCTGTCTGGCGATACCTCAGAAAATTGGACATAATACTACCTGAAGACCCAGCTATTCCACTTCTGGGCATATACCCCAGAGACACCTTAGTACACAACAAAGATATATGCACCAGAATGTTCATAGCAGATCTGTTTATAATAGCCAGAAGCTGGAAGGAACCCAGATGTCCTTCAGAAGATGAATGGATACAAAAATTGTGGTACATTTACACAATGGAATACTACTCAGCCACCAGAAAAAATGACTTGACCAAATTCTTAAGAAAATGGCTGCATCTAGAGAATATCATTCTGAGTGAGATAACCCAGTCACAAAAGAACAGACATAATATGCAGTCACTGATAATGGGATGCTAACCCCAGAGGCTCGCACTGCCCCAGAAACAACTCACAGACTGTATGAAGTCCAAGAAATAAAACAAAACAAAACAAAAAAATCTCTATACAACAAGAAAACTGGGACTATTTCCATGTTACATTTTGTTTTCCATGTACTTTATGCTCATTGTAACTTTTAAGTTTTCAATGCATACTATCAAGCCTTTAAAAAAATCAAGTACTGACTAAAAATATATTTATTCATACAAATTTATGTAAAAATTATTTTAAAATCTGAAAAAAAGTACTGACAAAAATATATTGTATAATGTTATGCAAAAAATGCTTAAAATCTGTACATTTATCTTTGTTTTGTAAAATAAAGTTGTTAAGAATTATAGGTGAAAAGTTTATTATGTATATTAGGAATAAATACATGTCAGTAGGCTTTGTTGTAACATGATACATATACCATTAGGCACACTCACAGTTAATCTCTCATGCTATCATATCAGATGATAAATCAGCTGGTCTTACAGGATCCTGTTCTGCATATGCATGATCTTTTCATAGATGGCAGAAATGCCAGACCTGTGGTTCTAGCTTGTTCTTGGTTCCTTGTGACATTGTATTAGTAAACAATAACCAAGCCTTATTAAGATATTTTTGTGCATATGTTATTATATGTTGTTCTTATGTCTTACACCAAAGTTAGGAAAAGAATTTGTGGTTTAAATTGCAATGAATAATGACTTTTCAATGTAAAATAAGATGAATTTGAATATCTAATCCTATTATATAACCTATACACATTGCTCATCGGTCATTAGTGCAAAACCATTACATAAGGGAGATAGTGATCAACAGAGATCCACAGCTGGACAAGGAGAACAAAATAAAATTTTGGGAAAAGTCCAGCCTTAAAGGAAGCTAATGTATGGCATCCCTTTTTTCTTTTTCTTTTCCTTTTTCTTTTTCTTTCTTTTTCTTTTTTTGCATCATGACTTTTTTAAAATTTATTTTTCAATTTTACTGAGCTCAAAAGAGAGCTCAGAATACCCAGGAAACAATCCACAGAAATTATGGAGCTCAAAAATTAGGGATACCAGAATGTTGATTCCTCATCCTCTTTTTCAAGGCTCAGGACTTATGGTGGAGGAAGAGTCAGAAGGATTGTGAGAGAAAGAGGCAGTGGGTGACTACAGAAATGACTGACATCAGGAAACAGCAGAGCACAGCACATAGGTTCTCATAGTAGTTGTGACAGCATGTGTAAGACGTGTAAGCCTGAGCCAGAATACACTGAGTATGAAATCTCTCTCTTAGTTGTAGAGCACTGGCAATTGTTAACTGCTGGGACAGAGACAGTTTTCTCTAGTTGTTTATCTCTGGTATATGTGGAAATTAACCAGATTCCACTGAAAGGCTACACATTGGGACTTTTTCAGCAGCACAAATTAAAACCTTTAAAAAAAATGGATAGGTCCAGAGGAGAATGCAGATCTGAGAGGATTTGGAGATTAGGGAGTAAATGTGATAAAACGCATTGTCAAAATTCTCAAAGAATTAATAAAAATCAAAAATAAAATGTAATTATTTTTATAACATGCATATACATTAAATCCTTTGACATCTTTCTATTTCATAATTAGTTTTTAGTCATTACAGACTTTTGAACTGTACTGTATGAACCTATAGCTTATTTGTAGGATTTACACCACTGTCATATCTCAAGGAGTTGATGTATAAAGACGTATCATTACATAGTCTGGCTGTATGAGGTTGGAGTCCTGCTTACTCAGGAGACTAAGCGGGAGGTTAGAAAGTTCATGACATTCCTGGACTATAGGGTGAGTGAAATTATTATGTATAATGTCCAATTTTAGTTATGTCAGGATTCTTTGTATATAAGCAGTGGATCCAGTGACATTAGGCTAAAAGTTTCAATATTGTTTTCTGGCGCTAGGAATTGTAGTTTTATGTCTTGTGAATCCTAGACAACTTAGCTAGAACATATTATCCAAAAAAATAAGTCAGGATAGCACTCGGGATATTGATCAGAGTTAAAGTACCAGTGTGTATGGAGTCCTAGGTTCACTCAAAGAACAGCTAAAGCAAAGAAACAAAGGTAATATAAGTGAGCACTCAATGTGATAATAGAAGAATGACACATCTTATTATGAAATAGAAATGCTGTGGGCATAATCAAAATTCGTCAATCACTTTGTTCTTTCCAGCCATATACATATGGCTACAGTGATTTCCATGAAGATGACATCTCATACTTTTTTGTACATTGAGAATAAAACTTTTTTTTTTCAGCATGACACACACTTTATTTAGTCACAGTGGTAAATGGTACATTTATTCTTCAGACTCTCCAGGCTTACGGATGTCATCAGTCTTCAAAATCATCCTGACCATCTGTGTGGCAAGAGAGATCTGCTGCTTCTTGCCAATCAAGGTTTCTATGACATGCTGATACTGCATATCGTTACTGCCCTTGTGCAGTCAATCCCAAGGGCAGGGTTACTCTCCTTCACTTGTCTGGCTCGAACTTCAGTCATGGTCTGGATGGGATTCATGCCACTATTTTCTGCAAGGGCCACAGGGATGACCTCCAAGGCATCTGCAAAAGCTCTCATAGCATACTGTTCTAAAGTTGGGCACTTGTCTGCCTCTTGGCTGACTGCCAGGGCAGATTAAAGAAACTGGTGCTAACCTAGCTATTTGTCAGTGGGGCTTTGACGATGAAGCCAATCATTTACTTTTTCAGAACGGCCTGCCCGCAGTTCGCTGGGTAGGAGGACCTGAGATTGAGCTGATCGCCATTGCAACAGGAGGACGGATTGTCCCAAGGTTCTCAGAGCTTACGTCTGAGAAACTGGGCTTTGCTGGTGTGGTGCAGGAGATCTCGTTTGGCACTACAATAGACAAAATGCTGGTTATTGAGTAGTATAAGAACTCTAGAGCTGTGACCATCTTCATGAGAGGAGGGAATAAGATGATCATCGAAGAAGCAAAACTGTCCCTCCATGATGCCCTGTGTGTCATCCAGAACCTCATTCGTGACAACCGTGTTGTGTATGGAGGAGGAGCAGCTGAAATATCCTGCGCCCTGGCAGTCAGCCAAGAGGCAGACAAGTGCCCAACTTTGGAAAAGAATAAAACTTTCAAATGTAACTGGACAGATGGCAAGCCTCTGCTCTTGGACATTACCTAAGTTTGGTCCCAAGCTCCCAAAAACTGATTATAAGTTTGTGTAAAAACAGTTTCAGGAATTCTGACACTCTCTTCAGGTGTCACCTTCTTGTGTAACCACAGTTTCAGGGATTCAGACACCTTCTTCAGAGATTCTGATCTCCTGGAGCCCTGCACTTATGCACCTGTGACTCCTCTGCACAGACATACATTTACACATGTAACAAAAATGGAAGAATTTAAACAATGTATTTTCTCATTCCTTTCCAGTCTATGGAACTTAGAGATAATATGCATAAAGACTTAGGTTTTGTGTAAAAGTATACACTTACTTAAATAATTATATTTTCTTAAAAATATTTAGAGGATAGTTGCTTAAAGATATTTGCTTTAAAAGTAAACATGAGACAATTGCTATATTAAAAATGCATTGAAGAAAGTTTATTTCTTAAAAATGGTAAATGAGACATTAACTTTACATAGACTTGGGGATCATCTTCATATGATGTACTAGTGTTCACTCCAGTGTGATTGATTCACTATCTGCAACATGTACACTTATTCTCTTTCCTAGCAAAACACTAAACTTGCAATGAAAAATCCATCCATACCCAGGATCAGGCTGCCCTCTCCAGGCAGAGGCACTAGATCTAGACGATACACACCATTTATGCTAAATGCATGAGGAACATGTTTCTTAATTCTGAGTTCACATAACACTTCTATCAGCCCTGTTACAAATAGGGATGCCCAAAATTCAAAGATAACATCATCAGCTATCATTCAGACATACAATCTAGGCTATCCTTACACTTTCAGGACCATCTTATATATCTTCAATTTATGGTTAAGTATTATGTAGACCCATGTATTTTATGTCTTTGCCTCTGTGTTAATTGGCATCTAATGAAAACATAAGCTTCTGTGATGAGAGTAGACAGAGTAATTGATTTATATGTTAATATACATATAGGAGTGAGTTTACCATTATTTCCATTTAGTAGCATAATAATGGTTGTTCTTCTAAGGCCTATGTCCAGTATCCTATAGGTTATTGGCCCTATAATGATGGTAGGTATAAACTTCACCTGGTAGAATTGAATTAAAGCCAATCACATAGTAGTCAGTTATTCTCATAACATTTGTGTTGTGATTATATCAGTGGGCATGCTTCACCATATCAGATATTATTAGATTGTTTTTAATTGCATGACAACTGACAGTGATATTTGAGGAAGTAAAGTAAATGTACACATTCCAGAGTAAAGGGGAAATAGTTTAGATATGAAGAGTTGGAGGGAGAAAGAGAACTGGGATGGGGAAGTAGGTGCAGATGAGAACAGGGAGCATCTATGGGGAAAAGGATAGAGAGAGAGGGGGAGAGGGAGAGAGGGAGAGAGGGAGGGAGTGAAAGAACAGTAAGGACAATTGGATTGTGTGTGGGGGGCATCTCTGGGAGGAGCTCCAAACCTAGGACAGTGGAAACTCCCAAGAATCTATAAAGATAACCCTAGCTAGCACTCTTCACAATGGGGAATATCAAGCCTGAACCAGCCTTCTCCTATAACCAGACAAGACTTCCAATGGAAGGATTGCTACACTCACAGTTTGTCCTTTCTATAGGATGAGCAGTTGTAAAACATAGAGACGACTTTAAGGACTATAACAATAGGCAAAGCAATGACTGGTCCGTCTTGAGACCCATGCCTTGGAGGGAGCCATCCTCTGACACTATTAATGATATTCTGCAATACTTGCAAACAGAAGCCTATCATAATTGTCAATAAAGAGGCTTCATCTAGCATCTGATTAAAACTGATGCAGAGACACATAGCAAAACATTAAGTAGAACTTGGAGATTCTTGTGGAAGATGGGCAGATGGATTGAAGCAGCCAGGGGCCTCAAAGAGACAACAATAAAACCTCCAGAATTAACTAACCTGGGCCCATGAAGGCTCACAAATATTGAAGTACCCAGAAGAGAGCATGCATGGGACAGACCTAGGCCCTTTATATATATATATATATATATATATATATATATATATATATATATATATATATATATATATATATATATATATATATATATATATAATAGTTGTGCAGCTCGGTCTTCATATGGATCCTAAATTGGAACCAGTGGTTGTCTTGAGATACATTACCTGCTTTTAAATTCCTGTTTTCTACCTGGCATACCTTGTCAGCTTCAAAATAAAGCTACTTTGAAAGGAGTTTGAGAACTAAACTTATTTCTGGTTATAAATATAAGTATTAGTATACTTTTAGAAATTGTATTGGTTTAGGAAAATGGCAGTCATAAGTTCTCCTCTAGGATCTATGGTCACTTCAGCCAGAGAGTTGATTTATATTCCTCTATTGAATAGAACTTAAGTCCAATTAGATAACTGTTGGTTAACCCGAAGCTAAAAGTTCTACTACCTCACCATTAGATGTATGTTGTTGATTTTGGTATGGATGTACATTATAGGCTTTACATCCCAATAGGATGACGAATTGTCTTTATCCTTTTGCAACTTCCACAGCACATTCAAATACTGTGCGAGTTAATCATTAGGGAATATGCTTTCAAGCAGCTCCAGCTCAGGTCTTCAATATTCTGTGTCTGATGTGCATGGTTTCTTCAGTAATAGGGTGCTACTTCAAATTCAGGGGGCAATCAAAGAAAATTTCAGTAGCCTATATTAATTTTAGCTTCTTTTGGAATCAAGAGACTCTTCTAGTCAAACAATAGACACATAGATCTTCCATTTTGGCCACCAGAGTTCTTGTTTGACAGATTATGACTCTTAGGGGAAACATTATCTTCCATGTTTTGTAACTCTGGTAATATAGTCAAAAACTAAATATTCAGAGCTAGTCTCTACAAATAAGAAAGAATATGAAGCCAAATCATTCCTATTCACTAAGTAAGTCAGAGTGCTGATTTTATCTAAGATTTAAGGAAGAAATTCTCATTGTTTTAGGCTTGACTGTTAGCTAAACAAGCAGTCGATTAGAATAGTACTAAATAAATATGATTATAATTAATGTACACACCTGCAAGGTGGTTACATAAATTAGGCTGAAGTAAATGCCCAGGATATTTACATTAACCATTAGCATAAAATCAAATATTTAGCAAAATAATCCATTTCCTGATTTGTTTGCATAAAAGCAATTAATCCTCTGCCAGCTTATGTACTTCAGTAGTTATTGCTGTCACAAACATGGACAGTTCCACTAACTGCATAATGACAGTGTTCCATGCCATATATCATATGAAGTGTTCCTTAGCTATTAGAAAAAAATTGGTAACATTTATGGAAATGTAAGATATAAATTGCTTTATTTTTGACATTTCAGGAGAAGGAAAAATGGCCCCAGATGATAGAAAAAAAATACTCAGACTCACATATCTTGTGTTGTTTCAAAGCAGTGCACAGAATACCAAGATTTATGTCTATTATTATCCTCAAATGATATTTTCTGATATAAAAAAGCAAGAAAATCCCTCACTAAGCAGTGACCTATTTTTATCATTTTTCTCATTTCTCTGTTACTAAGCAACAGAAAGAACCCAGAAAAAAAGAAAGATTTGTAACACTTTTACATATATCAAAGACAATATTATACACCAAATGTGCTTTATATATCAAGTAAAAATAATGTTTTTGTGCTTCTGTTTTGCAAGATTTATAGATCTGTCACAACAGAATACACAAAAGCTTTCTATCACTATATATTTTATAGACATTTTTATCTCAGGAGGTATTTGTTTATGTAGGATCTAAAAGATTCAATTATTGAAGCTTTTTAAACTGAACTTGTATCGTGACAACTTGAATTGACCACCCAGGATTCGAAATCCTTCTACAGATTTTCTGATATCAGTTTAAGCCAGCCTCTACTCTTCACCTGGAAATACTTTTTCATTGTCCACTTCATATGATTTATATTTTTCTTTCTTTTAAACAATCAACATACACAGTAAATTACATTGTCATTGCCACAGTAAAATTTAGTGAAAATTAGATCCATTACTTAGATTTATACTAATTCCTGGGTAAATCATTGTTATATTCTACTGTATTTTGCTTCATTCTATATAATCTGCCACTTGTCATGTTTGCATTACGTTTTATGCTTCCATCACACACTAGTAGTAGTAGACTTTAATAGTTAAAATTTGCCATTAATCAGGTCATCTAGAATAAGACAATAAATACTACAGTTAACTGAAGCTATAAATCAAATAATCCTCATGGATATTTATAAAATGTTTCACTATAACACAAAAGAATATACATTCTCTTCAGGACCTCATATAACTTTCTTCAAAATTGATGACTTAGTTGGACACAAAGCAAATTTAAACATATACAAAAATATCAAAGCAACAGCCTGTTTACTATCGGATCATTGCAAATTAATGCTAGGGATAAACAACGAAAACAACTTAAAGCTTACAGTCTCAGGGAAACTAAGCAACTGTCTTCTGAATGAAAAATAATTCAGGACAAAATTTAAAAAAGAATTTAAACATATTTTAGAATTGAATAAAATAAATACTTAACATACATAAACTTATGAAATACAATGGATTCTGTTCTAAGAGTTCATATTACTAAGTGGTTATGTTTAAAAAGAGAAAAAGGAATTAGAGATCTCATACTAGCAATTTAATGACAAACTAGAAAGTTCTAAAAAACTATAACAAAAAGAAAACACATTTTAAAAATAGTGGACAACAACAAAACAAAGAATATCAGATTAAAAATTAATAAAACAAAGAGTCAATCTTTTAGAAAATGAATAAGATCTACACACAATTATTTAAATTAACAAAAAACCAGAGAATATATTAAAATTAACAGAATTAAAAATTAATAGAGGGACATAACAACAGCTACAAAGAAATCTCTGACAATCATAAGGATATACTTTAAAACTTGCACTAAACTCAAAGGCATCTATAAGCCCTAGTAAAATAGAAGTATTAATTAAAAGTTTCCTACACACACCTTGCCAAAAAATAAAAGAAACTCAAGGCCATATGGTTCTAGCACTGAATTCTATAAGATTTCCAAAGAATAGTTAATGCCAATACTCCTCAAATTATTCTACCAGATACAAAAGAAAGAACAGTTTACAATTTTTCAAAGCCATAGTAACTCATAGACCCAGACCACATAAAGATACAACTAAGAAAGAGAATTACAGACCAATATCTCTTATGAACAAAGATATGAACTTACTCAATAAAAAATTTCAAACTGAATTCAACAACACTCCAAAAAGATTAATCACTATAACCAAGTATGCTTTATCTCAGAGATGCTTGGGTAGTTCAACTTATGTAAATCAAGAAATGTAATTAACTTAAAAAAAACATAAATGAGAAAAAAACACATTATTTGACTTGTTAGATGAGGAAAAGACTTGTGATAAAATTCTAACACCCTGGCATTTTAAAAATTTTTTAGAGGTTAGGGATAAAAGGGCATATCTCAACTCAAGAAAGGCAATTTTTCAGCCAAACTAGTTAATGGAGAGAAACTCAAAGCAATATCAATAAAATAAGGAGCAAAAGAAGGATATTCTATACCCATTCTACATGATACTTAGCCATAATGATAAGACAGCTACATGATATCAAAGGTATACAAAATTGGAAAAAAAGAGGTAAAATTTTCTTTTCTTACAGTGAATATGACAATACACCTAAGTTACCCTAAAATGCCCACCAGGAAACACCTGTAGTCAAGAAATATGTTCAGCCAAGTAGCTAAAAAAAAAATCAATCTGTAGCTCTTATGTATACAAATGACAATAGGTCTAAGAAAGTAATAAAGGGCTCAATACCTTTTACAATAGACTCAAATAGTATAGAATATCTTGGGATATCTTCAGCATGCAAGTGAAAGAATTGTATGATACAAACTTCAAGTCACTTTAGTAAAAAATTGGAGGACATACCAAAAGTTGAAAAGATCTCCTGTGTTAATGTGTTAGTAAAACTGACACAGTAAAACTAGCTATCTTACCACAAATAATATGTCAATTAACAACGATCAGAATGTCTCTGAATGACTGTAAGGCATGTGACCCAATTGTAATATTTATTACTGCCAGTAAAACTGGAGCATATATGAATTATTTTGTAAAACAGTTTGGCAGTTTTCTTAAAACTAAGCATCACATCATCACATGTTTCAGTAATCATACTCTTCGGTATTTACAAAAGAATATAAAATTTCATTTTCCAACAGACACTTACTTAAACAGGTTTATAGCAACCGAGTTCAAGATACCAAACTGTGGATGCTACTAAGAAATCCTCAAAATGGAGAATAGATTCCAAAACAATGGTTAATCATTTAAGCAGTAGAGTACAACATAGTGTTAAGTATGGATGATCACTTCCATTGTGAAATCACTCATTGGTATTGGTAAAGTCAGAGATAGTTGGTTGGGACAGAGGCCAACTTCTCAAGGAAGCATCACCACAACTCCAATCTGACAATTATTACTAAAAATGAATCAAGAGTTTGGTGCATGCAACATTTAGCTTTAAAAAAATGAACCACCAGAATACTTCATAGCTGAATCAAAGCTAAAAGTTAAAGTAGTAGGAATAAATTGTATTCGTATACGTAGTGGGCTTTGGGTTACTTATCAGTATCTTTAGCTTATCATAAGAGTTAGGCTAATAGTAATAAATGTAATTATTCCTTGCTCATTTGGCCCAGGAGGTGAACTTCTGTCTTAGGGCTAAAGATTTCCTTCTTCCTAAAGGTCACATTTTTGCATACTTCAAGAAAAATGTGAACTGGTAACAGGCTTCTTGTTCTTTTCAGGCATACATACTTCTGCAGCACATGCTTTTCAATGTCCTGAGGTTGAATGTTCCCTCATAGTGTCCTGTGGCTCGGGCTTCATTCTTTGTTTGGGAAGGTTCTCTACTAGATGAGCCACTGACTGTAAGCCACCCATGTAAAGACCCATGTGGCGGAATTTTAAAAAGCTTTTCTCTTACTCATATTTACTAAATAGGTAAAAATAGACAACCCTCTCTTGTTTCAGATTGTAGAGGAAGTGATTTCATATTTAAAACACTCTTTATGTTGTTGACCATAAGCTTGTGCTATATAGCCTTAATTGTGCTCAGTTTTCAATATTTTTTCTACATTTTTAAGAAGAAAGAAATAGGGAATTTTTTATATACTTTGATGTTTTTTTTTATTTCATTTGCTGGTACAATGTTGTGCTAAATATTTTCTACAAATTGAACTGTCCTTGAATGCAGATTGAACTTTGTTATGTGTGAGTAGAGTCAGCTCGCTGACACTTTATTGAAAGCACCTTTAATCTCCATTTGTTTTGATTTTCTATCCTTTTTTAAAATATTTGTCTTTAATCTTTTTGTACAGTCCAGTTGGGATCCCTGTCCCAGTCTACCCTCCACCAATTTCTCATCCATTCCTCAGCCTCCTGTCTCCAATAGGATGTCTCACCCCCACCTCCTATACCCGTAACTCACTAGGTATAACATTTTCTAGTTACATCCATTTACTTGAAGTTATAATGATCCTACTTTTTCTTTAATACTGAATAGTAATTTATTGTGTACATTGAACTCATTATTGTTAGTCATTCCTCAGAATAGTTGTTTCCATTTGTTATAATTTTGAGTAGAATAGCATTGAACATGGCAGAGAAAGTAGCAAAGGAAAAGGACTTTTGAGTCTTTGAGCATATTCTATGATGCATTATAGTTGAATCATATGAACAATTTAATTTTAGCCTTTTGAGAATTCATCATACTGATTTTCAGAGTGGCTGAACCAATTTCCAATACTACCAAAAGGAAATTAATATTCAGCTCTTCCATAGTCTCACCAAAATTTGTTTTAAAAGTTTTGTTAATTTTTATTCTGATTGTCTATAAAGGATGCTAGAGATTTCAACAAGGTGTTCAGTGATTCATGGTTACACTGTATTCCTTAAGTTCTTATTACTGTCTTCCAGGGACCCTGGAACACTAGATATTGACACAGGTTGAATGGTATGTTTGCATTTATTCTTCACATGTGAACATTCAGGTTTGGTAACACTATAATTTGAAGATGCAATTTTTTTCTTCAGTGTATGATTTGAGAGACTGTCAAATATCAGACATTTGTAGCTATACTTACTTTTGTTTAGATATGTTATTATATTTTATTGGTATAGGTGTCTATTTTGAGCCAGTACCTATAGCATATTTGATCTGTTTTTGATAGGGATTCTTCTCTCTATTTAGTATCATTTTCCCTCTAGGTTCATTCTACGATACTTTTTATATCTGGGAAAAATGTTTTAGAAATTTTTTGGCATTGTTTTTAATATATAAAGTAGGAGAATACAACTGGCATGATAATAATTATCAAAATCCTAATTCTGCTCATTCATTAGCATTGTGGTAGTGGACCTTTACACTCACAAAGACACTCTTGCACACATGCACACACACACACACACACACACACACACACACACACACTTATACACATGGAAAATACACATTTAGATTTGTTACATAGAGTAGTCTAGCGTGATATCTTTTTAAGATTGTTCTTTGTTTGTTTTAGATGTGGAGAATATTATTTCAGGATTTTCTGACATTTAAATGTTCTAATGATAAATCATTAGTTATTCTAAGAGATTTTTTCATATGTGAATATTTTGTCTGACACTTTTAATACATTTTCTTTGTTCTGCATATTTCATGTACTATTTACCAGTTCTGAGTTTGTTTACTGGTTATGTTGATTTGGTGTTGTATTACTGCTTCTCATATCAGAATGGGTATGCCTTTCCTATGCTTAGAAACATTTTATTCTATGATCTTGAATACGTCTGTAGGTTAATGTGAAGGTGATACATGATTGGACAATAAAGAGTAGGGCAGAGACAAAGTTGGAGAAGCAGAAGAGGAGGAAAACTGCATCAGATTCACAAAGGAGGCAACATGGAGAATTCTCTCTGTGTGTCTCTAGATGGATATTGTTGTTATGATTATTTCTAAAGGTTCCTATGGATCAATTTACCTTATCTATCTGGGCAGTTTATATCTTTGTCTACTGGCTGTAAACTCATTGTGTAGAAAGATTGTAGATTGAGAATTTAGTATATAAACCTGTTTGGTAAGTTAATGATTGTAGAGTCAGCTTTTTACCAGGTGGTGGTGGACAGTATGAAAAAAGCAGCATGCTGGTGTGGTTGTTGACCACCCAGGACAGAAGCAGCAAGAGCTGATCATGCGTGAGTCAAAAGAAGCCAGTGTCTGTGTGTACCTAAGGTGGTGTGACGCTGCTAAGATACAGATACCCCACATTGCCATGTGGTCCTATGAGAGCTGGCACTAGCATAGGTTAGAAGGTAACTCACCTTTTCATATTTACGGCAACATGTGTCTATACTACTAACCTAAGATTCTTCTTCATCTGTAGCTTTAATTTATTAACCTTTCCTGGTTTCATATCAACTCTGCATTTTCCTTTATTGTGTGTTTTTACGGCGTTATTTTGTTTTATTTCTCATAATATTTGCTTGTGGTGTCTTATTCCTCTGCTTTGTATTATAGTTCTGTTGTGGCGTTTTCTATTTGATTAATTCTACTTGTAAAACTGTTCCTGGCTTTTCTAATTTTGCTAATTGGGTATTCAATTCCATCTTATTTTACCTTGAATTCCTTTCAAAATTTCTCCTTATTAAATTTGCTTTTCAAATCTTGGACTGTTTTTCACTCGTTGTTCCACTCAAACTCATATTTGTGTTTATTTTGACATTCTTTAGGGATATGTTCTTTTTAAGTTTATTCTTTTTTGTTTTAATTTAACTGTTCACTTGTGCAATCTTTAAATGCTTTTAATTGATTGATGGATTTTATTATTATCATCTAAGTTCTGTGAACCGTAGTCTAAATAATTCTTGTTAGAGAATATTTCTATAGAACTAAAGGATTTGCGGAGTAGGAATATCCTGTCTTGATATTTCATACTGCTTTGTGTATGATACAGGGGTATGTGGATGTCATTTGTTGATTTTATATTTGATATAAACATGGAGAATTGGTTTGGTACACAGGTTGTACCACCAAACTGTATCTTAGAGGTTAGAAAATGTACAAGCAGGATTCACTAGATGGAACTTTGGTTGTGGGGATTGTTGTATGTCTGTTGATTGAAGAAGGTAGCTTAGAGTCACGTCAACACAAAAGGCTGGGTGAGAGCAGTGGTTTAAAAGCCAGGGTGAATCTGGAGGATATGTCTGGTTTCAAGCAGTTCTGGAGACACTGAAGTATGCATGTGGCAGGCACTGTGTATGTGAAAGAGATAACAAGTAGTTTACCCATGTCTCTGAGTCAGTTGTACAGGCTACATTGTCCCTGCTAGAATCAGTGATCTGCTAAAGACACTTTCCTTGGGAAGGGAGAAAAGTTGTTGGAATGTCAAGATCATAGCAAGATGTCACAGTGTAAGCAGAGTTTGGAAGAGTGGCCATGACAGAGGTGGGAGATAGGCTACCTATATATCTGTAAGTTGAGAAAGCTAGACAGCTCTTTGTTAGGAGGCTTCTGTTTTGTTCCATTTCTCAGACAAAATTTTCTACCAAATACATCAACATGAAAAAAAAATACATGCAGGTAGATGGTCTGTGAAAACTGTGTATGGTGTTGGAAAATGCTTCACTTAACCTAACAGAGTTCTGGGTGTAGTAGGGGAAATTAAAGGCCAAAAGAACAAGAAAACCCAGTAGCTACAGCTACTTGGCATTGAAATCTATCTTCTGATATTTACTGTAGCAGAGTATACATGAGTTTTGGTGTTGATAGCATACACAAAATTAACAGATTTCCTTCTGGATACAGATGCTTGCTTAGATGAATTTGGAACCGGAACTGCCACAGGTGCGGAGAGTTTAGGGTGGTTTAATTGCTTGTTCTTGCAGAGTGCTGCTTCACTAATACCAATATGCTCTACTTGCTTCAGTCACTTAGGAAGGTCATTCGGGCATACTCAGATCATTCCCCACCTGTGCGCATCGTGACAGGAAGGTTTTTTTTTTATAGTGAAGGCAGGAAAACATGATGTCCATTATTAAATTACAGAAATTAAAAGCACAGGATCATCTGGTCAATTTTAGCAATTCAGAAATTTAGAATTTATTCTATTTTCCATGCTATGAAGATATCAATCTGATATTTATGCTAATATTTTTACTATTATTTGTTTATGATTTACATTTTATTTCTATGCATACATGTGTCATATATGTAAAACTGCCAAGAGAGGCTGAGAAAGCTTTAGCTCTATTAGAGCTGAATTTTAGGTTTTGCGAACAACCTGACATAGGTTTCCAAGAACCAGACTTTTGTCCTCTGGAAGACCAACAGCTAGAGCTCTTAATTGCTTAACTATTTCTCCAGCCTTTTGTTTAATTTTGAAGATCCTTATTATGTGGGTAATCCAGGCTGCTCTGGGTATCATGAACAAGTTAGCCTAGATCTTGCATATATTCCTTTGAATTTACTTTCTGAATGCTAGGAAGAAAAGGCATGATACATATTTGGTTTAAAACTATTTTTAAAAGTTCAGGTTAAATTATATCTTCTTGATTCAACACATTGTATATTATTTTTATAAGTCATGCTTTGCAAATTATTCCCTTATTCTATGTGTTATCAACTCCATTTGAATAATAATCACTATGAGGGTGGTCATTAAGATGTCTCAGCAGATAGAGCTCTTTCTGTTCAGTACCAACAACCCACATAAATGTACAAGAGGGAACTAGCCACAAAATGTGTTTCTCACTTCACCACAGCTCAGTGGCAGCAGCAATATCACCTCTCTCTCTCTCTCTCTCTCTCTCTCTCTCTCTCTCTCTCTCTCTGTGTGTGTGTGTGTGTGTGTGTGTGTGTGTGTGTCTCTCTCACTCTCTCTCTCTCTCTCACACACACACACACACATACACACACACACACATACAGAGAGAGAGAGAGAGAGAGAGAGAGAGAGAGAGAGATTTAAGATTTGATGTTTATATGTTTAAAACTACAAACGTGATCTTCTAAAGTGGATACCAAACTTCAGTAGTTTGAAAAAGTTGAATAGTAAACTTAACTGCATTAAAGTGAACATACATTGCTTTTGCTCTATTAGGCCATGTGAATCTCGGAGAGCTGTGCCTAAAAATGAGGTGGATTAATTTTTATTAAATAGCAGTTTTATTCAGAGCATCAGACTCTGAGGGTTAACAGGAATCACAGAAAGTCTTTACAAGGAAAAGCCACATGTTTTGTTTTGTTTTTTCCATAGAGGAATATGGATAACAATGTCTGAAATAAACTCATACATATTTACTATACCTGAGATGAGTATAAAAATCCATTCCAAGAACAATTCTGTGTTCTAAAGAAAGTGAAGCATCTAGTCTCTGGTCTTCTTGGAGGTTTCCCACAAGAACTCAGAAATGTTATCCAACTCCATTCTTTGACCACATTCTGACAATACAGTATGATGTTCAATGTATACTCTTCACATGGTTATATATGTAATCATTTTAAGCAATATATATTATGCAATTATAAAATAAATTGTTAATTAAAATCTCATAAACATAATAATTTTGACAAAATAATTTGACAAAAATAGGGAACACTATATTTAAAATTGCATTTTATGTTTGTTTTACATAAAATGTTATAATGTTTCATAAGCTCGAGAATAAGTATAAATTTGAAATCTTGTTACTAACTGGAATTGTTACAAAGTGATGCCTTTCTTTCATTTAAAAAATTATTTAGGGGCTGGACAGATGACTACATGATTAAGAGCACTGACTGTTCTTCCATTGGTCCTGAGTTCAAATCCCAGCAACCACATGGTAGCTCACAACCATTTGTAATAAGATCTGATGCCCTCTTCTGGTGTGCCTACAGTGTACTTATAAGTAATAAATAAATAAATCTTTAAAAATTATTTAAGACAATAAAAAATGTATTTTAGCCATAGACATAGCTGGCTGAGTACCCTGCAGTACTATTTTGAAAACTAGGGACACAATGTTTTGCTCCATCTGAATTTAATTATTTATATAATAATGTAACAAAATGAAACACTGAATTTGCTTATATTTAAATATTTGACCATTTTTTTAATGTTCACAAGAAAAGCAAGTGGACAAAATGTAATTTAGAAGATATATAATACAGAACTGTGTCTGTGCAAATGCTTTAAGCCTGATTGGCAAACACAGTAGGTGAGTCTAGAACAGCCAGTCTACATGGTAAGACCTTGTCTCAAAACAACCAACTCTGTAAAAAAAGAAAATAAAAGTAAACAAAAGAACAATAACAACAAAAACTCACCAACAAAATATTTACTATGATAGAAGAAAAAATAGTGGGCTTTGGAAAAAATTATGAAGTCTAGAAACAACCAAATTATTATCAAGTTTTCTGGAAGTACAAAGGAGGACATTTTTGAATTTTGATATTTCAATTTGTATCTTGAAGTAAATAATTAAGTTTACAAATACGTGCAGTTTTAGTACACTCTTATAGTGACCTAACACTTTTCTTATAAAAGCTCCTTTTACTTATCTTTAATCTAATTACCTTTCATTATTATTTTCTTTTTTTGAGCTGACTTAGAGTAAACTTCTGTTTGATTATCTCTACCCTCACATACCTAATACACAAAATCCCCTTTATCTAAGTTGCAAATCTGTATAGATATCTGTTTGTATAGTACAATGTTTTCAATATTTAACATATTAAAAAATAATAATTTGACAAAAATAGGTAACACTATATTTAGAATTGCATTTTATGTTTGTTTTATATGAAATGCTATCATTCCTTACTTTTAATTTCTACAATCTAGACCAGCAAAATGAAAGACATTCAAGATATACTTTGCTTTGCAAGAATTATTTTCAGTCTGTGTTAATACATTACCAAAATATTAACTATTGCTAACAGTGTTTTCATCTTTTTTGTTTTTATCTTATTTTATTTTTATTTTTTATTGAGAGGCCTTTGGCTAAACTATTTGCTGTTAAGGATTTTTCCACTTAAGTCCTCATTATTGTATGTAAAGCCATAACATTGTTTGAAGTCACTATCATTTAATGTTTGAGCATTTCCACATCTTGTAGAGACAATATTCACATTCTTCCATGTATAATTTGAATATCTTTTTCTTCCTTTACTTATGAACTATGTTGATTTTTCAAAAAATCATCTTTAGTTTACTTTCTTTCTCCACATTTTCTCTCCTCTTTATAGTATCAGTTGCTGTTGTAATAATATATTGGGATTTTCTGTTAGTGCCAAAATGTAACATTTATATTTTATGGTTAATACTGATGCAATAAATTGAGCTGTTTTTGTATTCTATGCTCTTAGTTAAAAAGGAAGAGAAAAAAACATATGGCAAGACATGCAGATATGAGCATTGAATTGTTAGTTCTTTGCACTATATTTATGAAATTGGTTACATAGGTTATGTCTTATACAAAGAACTTCCTACATGAAACCGAAGAACAATTTAATGAAAGAAATAAAGTTTACAAGAGGAGACATAACAAAAAAAAAAAAAAAAAAAAAAAAAAAAAACAAAAAAAAAAACAAAAAAAAAAAAAACAGGAATTTAAAGAAAAGCATTTCTATAGCTAAATTTTAAAAACATCAAAATAAACATAGGAACTTTCTTATCAATTAAGGAACATTGAAATAGAAAAAAATATTTACTAGTGTCAACAGAAATGCATGAATGGTAGAACATTCATATAAATTATACAGGTTAAAGAAAATATGTAAAGAAAGAATGTTAAATAATATACATACAAAATGGATGAAAGCTGGGCCAATGGTTTTTGGTATCCACTGTCAAACCTGATGAATTAAGTTCCATCCTCAAAACTGTGTGGAGGAAAGTGAGAAACAACTTCTACAAGTTACCTCTGACTTTTTCATAGATAGATTGTGACACAAATATGCGTGCTGAAAAAATTAAAACATTGCAATTGTAGTTTATAGAAGAGACTTTTAAATAATAAACAATCTTTAGGAAATATGAATAGGAGTAAAAAAGAAACCTGCTCTTGAGAGAAGATTTTGGAAATAAAAATAAAATGATAAAATATTTAGAAGTAAAATTATAGAAAATTGCAATTTGATTCATCAAGAGTAAGGCAGGGAACATTTCCCCAACAAACAGGTAAGGTGCTGGGGCAGTAGCTGCTATCACACCAGAGAGAAAGATAATGGGAATAGCAAGGGCTTTGGGTGTCAAAGCCTGTCTCCAATTACTCAACTCCTATAGGCCACACCTCCTCTTCCTTCTCAAAGAGTTCTACCACTCTTCACACATAAGCATATGAAAGCAGTTCACATACATACAACCATTTTTTCTGATACATATATCCAACTTTCAAACATAAGTATGAGTACTAGAACTATAAGATATAGAGATATAACGATTTACTTTAAAACAATGTTTTTGTATGTGTATATCTGTGAGCCTGTGTGCACAGTCAAGTGCTATACTTGTAGAGGTCACAGAACAACGTAATTTTTCTGTTTTTAAAATGATACAATTATCAAATGAAGATAAAAATACTTTATGTTGAAAGAACAACTTAATGTTTTTGTTTCTAAAATGATACAGGTGTCAAATAAAGCTAAAGATAATTTAAACTAATATCCAGAAAATGTATTTTTTCTAATTTAGTGGATCTCAAAACGTAAACATACAAAGATACCCACAAGTACATACACTTATGTGTGGGACTCAGGTCAGCCCCACACAGCCTGTCTGAGGGAAGCAGATTCTGCTGCTTTTAGGCCAGCAAGCAGGAGCTCAGCTGGGAAGCTGGGAACAAATCCCAGTGGGGCGCCTAACTTAAGTCCAGTCCTAGAGCTTTGCAGATCAGAGCTCATTAAGATGCTGAGGTTAAAACCTGGACAGTGGGGCATGTTGACCCTGGCCTGGCTCTCAGAAACAGTGCAGAGATGACGATAGGGCTCTTGACCAGAGTGTTCACTAGAGACAAAAGGAGCCCCGCAGAGATGCCGATTTCCACCCCTGTGCTTTATTTTTTCCATTTTTCCTCCAGCTTCTTCTGTTGTTCTGTCTCTTTAAACAGCTCGGGATCCAACCACCCACTTCCCATTGGTTTGCCTCTGAGACTGGTCAGAGCTTGTTTGTCTCCGGCTTTCAGGGGAGGGACTTAGGGAGTGGCCTAAAGTCTATGTCACTTCTTTCTGTGGAGGTGGGACTTAGGGCATAACTAGAGCCTTGTAAGGATGTGCCACTGTGGTAGCATTAAGGCAAAGTGAGTTTCCAAATCCTGGAGTTCAGAAAGCACCTTCTGCTTTGTGTTTGCTTTCGCAGTCAAGTTTGGGGTTTCAACTAAACTCAACCAGTTTTTTCTCCCAGCACTGCCTGTCTGCCTCACACTCATACACACACACACACACACACACACACACACACACACACACACAAATACACAATGTAACCATTACAAGCCTTCTGAATGTTAGTGACCAGCTTGATCAAATTAATAACACCTTAAGGATTTATTAGTCTAACCAATTTAGCCACAATAATTATTAATGTGCCTGCAATGGGGTTTAAAATGTAATACCACTCACTGACAAGCCTAATGACTTGACTGTCATTCCCCAGCACCCTACTAATGAAAGGAAGGAATTTGACTTATTACGTGGCAATTTCTTATATCTATCAAACATATTTAGATCATTACCAGCTCACTCCTTAAGTTCTTACCTGATTCCAATTTCCATCTCTTCCCAATTTCCTCTTATCTCTGTCCCTAACTTTGGCATTTTAGTTGACAGGCTTACAGTACTGGAAATAAATGCTTCTAGTGCTATGAAACATGATGCTTTCAGTTTTACAAAATAATGAGTTTTAAAATAAACTTTGCATTTTGTGTGGTAATTGAAAGCTCTACTCTTTGCTATGTTATTAGGTGTGTCTCTTTTCCTTTCTAGATTCTGTCACTTCAGTGACAAAACTGGTTAAAATAATTATGAATTTAATTTAATCTCTACAAATTCGTAAGAAGTAAACCATATCTTAGGAGAGTTCTTATAAAGCTGGGCTTTAGTTAATTTTCAAATGTAGCAATTGATACCATGCTAAGTCTAGTTTGGAATTGGTATTTTCAGAGAAGCAGAGAAAACATTATCTTTTAAAGCATGTTTTACATCAGAATTTTAGTATGAATAGGGTATATGTTAATTAATGATTTTCTTCTTTAATTAAAATAACAGCCTATATGTATTAAATGTGTTTTCCATGAGTTTCTATTACATGGCTTAAAAGTATTACCAAAATATTATGTTACTTTTCTTCATAATCTTCATAGTGGAACTGTCAACCATTAATTAAAAAATTAAATTTCTAAATAGAAAACCTTTTATAAGAGGAAGAAAATTAAGTATATACTGTAAATTAATTATAATATGTACTTCTCAACAGGTGTGATTTCTCTATATTGAAAGGACAACATCGTTTTTAAAACACAGCACACAAAGGGAACCACAAAAGTATTAAAATAGACCTGTTTCCCAGGTGTCTCTGCAAGCAAAGTGGCTGAATGCATGAACCCTTCCGTATGCAAACCTCTGACGAGCTAGCTTCTGTCAGTGTCCTACAGGCAAAAGTGAGATTTTTTTTATTTTTGAAATTACAATTTCTTTCTTTGCTTTATTTTAAATATTAGTTATATTTCCTATAAATAATGATACCAAAAAAAGATTAAAAAAATTCAATGTATTTGATGGTAAGTGCAGTCAAGCTCCAAAAAAAGATTAAATATTTTTACCAGAGAAGCCAACCTTATAAGTCCGGAGTACTTGGTGGGAAAATAATGGCATGAAAAAATGGTAACAGAAAACTGTGAGTATGAGTGAGCATGTAGAATTGTTCTTTTAACTTGATAACAGATATTTACTCTTGGTGCATATGCATGCAGATGTGTGCAACTGTGTGTGAACTTCTGGATTCTTCATGCTTTCATTGGCCTGCTGACCAGGCAATGTATGGCAGGATGTTCCTGGTGTGGAAACCAAGGAGTGAAGCTTTGGATTCCATAAATATCTAGAGACACTGGAAATGTGCTAGGTAAATGGAGAATCTGTTAAAGATGGCCGAATGAATGGAGTGGAGTAGAATCAGTCCAAGTGAGAGAGCTTAGTGTCAGACATCAAGGCTTGCAAGGCAGAGGTATCTAAGTTCTCTGACAAAAGACTTCATGTTAATCCTGCTGGATTTTGATTTTGCTCGGTTTGAATAATTCCTCATGTTACCCAATCATCCCTTTTAGAATATAATACATATTTTGTGAAGCTATCTACCGAAAATACATACTCTTCAATTTGATGGTATTTATGTTTAGGAGCTTGACTGGAATTTCAGAAGAGGCATTAGACTTTGGACTGTGTGTGTGTGTGTGTGTGTGTGTGTGTGTGTGTGTGTGTGTGTGTGTGTTTTATTTGCATTTCATATGTTATCTCCTTTCCTGATTTATCCTCCGGAAACCCTTTATTCTACTGTTCTATGATGGTGCACACAGAAGTTCTTTCTCTAACTTCTCCATTGGACTAAGCCTATGCTTAGTCCAATGATTGGCGGCGATTATCCAAGCACCCACCTCTGTATTTGTCAGACTCTGTCAGAGCCTCTCAGGAGACAGCTATATCAGGCTCCTGTCAGCAAGAACTTTTTGGCATCAGCAATAGTATCTGGGTTTGGGGTCTGAATGTGGGATGGATCCTCAGGTGGGGCAGTCACTGGATGGCCTTTCCTTTGGTCTCTGCTCCACACTTTGTCATCGTATTTTCTTTAGACAGAAGCTATTTTGGGTTAAAAATTTGGAGATGATTGAATGGTCCCATCCACTATCCAGGGGCCTTGCCTAACCTCTGGATATGCTCTTTATAGGTTCTCCCTCCCACTTTATAGGCATTTTAGCTAATCTCCTCTTCCTTGTGTCCTGGGGGTGTCTTCCTTTTCTGGCATATGAGAGTTTCTGGTAGCTAATCCCCAGCTCCAAATCTTCTATTGCTCCATACCTTTCTTCAAACTTCTGAACTTCTGTATATTATCCTCATCTCCTACCATACCCAATCCTGTTTCCCCTTCTCATCTCTTCCTCTCAAGTCCCCCCCCCCCCGACCTCTACCTACCATGAGTATGTTATTACCCCTTCTAAAAAGGAGTAAAGCATCCACACATTGCTTTTCCTTCTTGAACTTCATATGGTCTGTAAATTTTATCTTGGGTATTCTGAGTTATGGGGCTAATATTCACTTATCTGTGAATATTACATACATACCATTCATGTTCTTTTGTGACTGGGTTACCTCACTTAGGATGATGTTTTCTAGTTTCACCCTTTTGCCTAAGAATTTCATGAAGTCATTGTTTTGAAAAGCTGAGTAGTACTCCATAGTTTAAATATACCACAATTTCTGTATCCATCCCTATGTTGAAGGACATCTGAGTAGTTTCGGCTTCCAGTTATTATAAATAAGGCTTCTAGGAACATAGTGAAGCATGTGCCCTTATTATATGCTGGAGCATCTCCTGGGTATATTCCCAGGAGTGGTTTAGCTGGGTCGTCAGGTAATACTATGTCTAATTTTCTGAGTAATCTCCATACTGATTTCCAGAGTTGTACCAGCTTGCAATCTCACCAATAATGGAGAAATGCTTCTCTGTCTCTACATCCTCACCATCATCTGCTGTCATCATTTCTTTTTATCTTAGTCATTCTTACTGGTGTGAGGTGGAATCTCAGGATTGTCTTGATTTGAATTTCCCTGATGACTAAGATGTTGAACTTTATGCATTCTCATTCATTTGATAATCCTCAGTTTAGAACTCTTTACCTTATTTTCAGTTGAGAAATCTGTACCCTATCATTTACTAGGGTTATTTAGTTCCCTGGAATCTAACTTCTTGAGTTTTTTTTTTTTTTATATTTTAGATATTATCCTTTTATCAGATAATGTCCTGAGTTCTTAAAGTCCCTGGGAAAAAGGGGAGCACTAATTGCTCCAAGTTCTCCATTTCCATACATATCTTGGAATAATGAAGATACACACACTGGTGGTTGGAATGAAAATGGCACCAAAAATAATATGTTTGATTACTTAACCCCAAGTTGATTAAAGTCATTGGGAGGATAAGGAGTTCTTGTTGGAGGAGGTATGTCACTGGTGGTGGGCCCTGTGCATTAATAGTTCACACTATCTCCAGTTAGTTCTCCTTTTCTGTCTTCTACTTATGGATCAGATATAAGCTCTGAGCTGCTACTCCAGAGCTATGCCTGTTCCCTGTGGCCATAAACCTTGCCATCATAGTCATTGATTTAAGCTCTTGACCTATAAATAATTTTTCTATAAGTTGTTGATCATAGAGATTTGTCCTAAAAGCAGAAATGTAACTAGCATGCACACACACACACACACACACACACACACACACACACACACACACACACACAACTAAATAAACAGATGTGATTAAAAGTTTTTTAAAATGAAAATATCAACATGACTTTGTTCTTGCATGACAGCTACAGTTACATTTCTCAAAAGTTACAAACAGTGTTATGTGAACTTCTGAGTCTGTTTTGTGTTGGTGCTGGTAGGTAGCCAGAACAAATTCATATGCTCAGAACTATAAGAGATTTTCTGTGTTGGGACAAGTTGGCTTGCTTTCAAAATCACTAGAGAATCAAGAGCAAAAGGCTGATAGAAAAGCACCCTGACTGAGATTAGATGACAGACTGAATAACAATAGATGTAATTGAGTTTAAAGCATCTCTATTATCCTGATTATGTATTTATCTAAAAATGTAAGTATTGATGATATGAGTCTAGGGAACAGGCATAGTGAATTTGAAATGATCAGCAGAGGGAGAGAATAAAGAAGTTTCCCTCAGTTCTACATTGCTTGCTTTAATTATCTAGGAATTCACATATGACATAAATTTGAGGCAGGATTGTATGTGTTTTGTTCACTCTCATATACTGTTTGTTCTAAAGTCTTTAATAACTGACTAAATGAAAGAAGCTAATATGAGAGTACTTTGATAGTTTCTATATGCTTGGCTCAATAGAGGGTATGACCCTGTTGGAGTAGGTATGTCACTCTGTGTGTGGGTTTTGTCCTAGCTTCCTAAAAGTCAGAATGATGCTAGCAGCTTTCAGATGAAGAGGTAGAACTCCAAGTTCCTTCCGCACTATTCCTGCCTTGATGCTGACATGCTCCCACCGTAATGATTATGCACTGGACCTCTGAATCTGTAAGCCAGCCCCAATGAAATGTTCTTAATTAGACTTGCATTTGTCATGGTGTCTGTTCACAGCAGTAATACTATGACAAGTACATTTAAGTAGAAATGTCGTCTTTCATACTTCCTATGTCTCCATCAGTGAAGACATCCTTTTAAATAATATAAATTATAGTGTAGTTTATAGAAAAAAATTCATGAAGCCCATCAACTGCCAATCATCAACTGGTCTTAAATAAATTCTGGATTGATTATAGGTTTTTCTGAAACTATTCCTACAACCTTTGCAGGTGTTTATAATAGACAGAATTTATCCATCTGCAAATGTTTGCATGCAAAGACCATAACTACAGATCCATAGATTCAAAATAGCTCAGCTCTCTGCAAGCTTTGATCAGGCATCAGCTTATGTGATTAATTTTATATACACTAGAGTGCCACTATGATATTCACAATGAAACAATAAGTCTCATGAGGATGCAGATGTCTGGGCTTTAGTAAATCAGCTAGCCTATAATTCAAAAGGGCTTTTTGGAAGATTCTTGATAATCTCGGGCTGTAAATGCTACTGATTGGCTTTTGTATGGAGTTTCCCATTTAAAAGAAGCATCACTGAGGGTAGATGACAGCAGCCACGGCTTTACTGAAACCTCCAATGATACAGTTCAATACCAGCAGATGAATCTGTACTTTATATAAAATATACATTAAAAGAAGAAAGGTTAGGCACAAAGATGATATTCTTTTTCCATGGTTCTCATCTTTAACTCCAAATAAAATAATGATAGAGAGATATTAAATTACCACCTGTCAATATCAGGTGTGTGTGTGTGTGTGTGTGTGTGTGTGTGTGTGTGTGTGTGTGTGTGTGTATGTGTGTGAATGATAAGAAAAGATTATTGGTAACTATGTAATTAAATTTAACTTTCATATTCTAACAGGAAATCACAGATATATTTAAGTTACAGATAAGGATAGATGAGGAACAGGGAGAAGGAGAGAGAGGGAGATAGAAGAGGCACATAGATTGTGGAGAAATGTTTCAGTGCAAACAAATGTAAAGATGTATTTCAAGGAAACTAGCCTAGACTTGAGGGAGAATCTAGGAAATCAAGTGAATTCTCTGCTTGTATGTTTCCCATGGATGGTAGATGCTCCATGTTTCTGATGTTTAAATTCAGAAAGATACTTGTGAAAAAGTAAAGATATACTCAAAGTTGCCTTGCTTCTGGGTAACAAAGATGAAGTTAGGTTCATTTGTCTTGGCATAAGTGAGAAAGTACATTCTTTATCATATTGTTTCTGACAATGGGGAATGCAGCTCCATAAAACTGTGGTTAAATCTCTTCCTGCATGCATTTTCTCTCATGGTTGTCTTTTCTTAAAACACCAGGTCCTGCATATAGACTAAAAAAATTGCTCTAAAAATATATATAGAAACCATTTGAAAGGATTATAAAATATACTAGAGACTGTAAAATGCAATTGTAGCAGCTCTTCCCTTTCACCATTAAAAGCAGGCATTCTCCTGATATATTATCTGAAGGCCCCATGTAGCAGACATACTGGTGCTCGTAGGTGGTAAACAAGTTGAAGAATTGGTGTCAATGGCTACATATTATGCAGCCCACCCCTTCCCTGCCTTCTGTCTAGGAACCAAAAGACTTGAACTATCCTCCAACCTCTTGATATTTTACCTATGTGTGCTGTAACTTCTAAATAACGCCTTACTCTCCTGCTGCTTAGCTTAGTGTTCACCTTGAATTCTGCCCTCCAAAACCCTTCATAACCTTTTTATTCTGTCTCAATATAGCTGGAAATCTTCCCCAAACATCTTTAAGACGCTGTACAAAATTTTAAGAAAAATGAGAGTAATTAAATTAAACAAGTATAATCAGTTCCAAAAGAATATCAAGTCAGGTATATATCAGTAAGATGGATGTTTTAACATTGGGAAAAGCTTTTAAATTAAAAATCATGCATGTGTTTTAAGTTTGTAATTTGATAGTTAAAATGATTTAAAGTGGAAAACAAAAAAATAACTTTATAGTAGAGAGAAACTATATGAAACAAAACAAAAAAAAATAAAGAAAAACCCAAAATATTGCTGTGATATGTATGCTTAAAAGAAAGTCTAAATATCGATAGTCAGAAAAATAAGATTTTTTAATGATCTTGTCATGTTTATTACAAGTCTAGGTAGAGTTTAGATAGCTACAGTTTCAGTTCCCAGGCCAATGTATTCTATAGGCAGTATATCTGTGACCTGTTCAGTTATGATCCACCCTGCTTTCTTTTCTTGCCTCTTTACTTCCCTATTTCTGTTCAAGATATATTCAGAACCCTTAACTTCACATATGGAAAAAATATTCTTCTGTGCTAATCACTACACTATTAAAAAGCATAACAAGACTAATCAGTCCTAAACATTTTGGTGTCTATAATTGCATTTCTCCAAAAAGCATATGTATGTTCCAGGAACTTATAAAGTTGTTACTTGGCATGTTCTGTGCACCATCTCTTTGTCTGTTGTATATTACTATAAAAGAATATCTTAGACAAACTGAAATTTTTATATGAAAAATTACTTTATTTCTATATAGTCTGTAGGCTGGGTAAACTAAGACCGGAGGGTTCATGTCAGTAGAGACATGTGTGTATGCATCCTCCCATGGCACAAAAAATTAAGATGAGTTAGAATTGATATAGGCGTGATGATAGGGTCTACACACTGCCTTTTACCCAAACACTCCTTTGTGACTCCCTGACAAAGGTACTAATACAATAATGTGCAATGAACTTTTGTGACTATGTATTTTAATAAAGACCTGAGTCCTCCACAATATTTCATTTAGTCTTGAGTCTCCAAAATAGAAACTATTAATGCTCTCATTAAACTACAGAGAGTCATCTTGTTCATTCTCACCAACATTCCTACACTCTACCATGTATTTCATGTTAGTAGGTTATAATATTACTTACAGTAATACCAGCTAATACATTCAGTGTTTAGAGATTCATTTGACTCAAATAAGTGATAGTCATGTCAGATTAACTGAGATAAATTTCTCACTAGCTGGTCTCTAGTGAAATCAACTAGATGCATGCAAAATACAGTGGTAGACAGATAGGATTCATTTTTTTGTTGAGAGCCATTTCTGCCGCACCAAAAGATGGCACCGGGTTCCCGCCGATAACTCAGCAAACAGAGCTGTTGCCCAGCCTGAGAGATGTAGTGCTCGTGTACCACAGATGTCACAGCCCGCTCTTGGGGCATGCTAATGAGTTACTGGAGGGCGCACCAATCAGGTAGCGACACGAGTCTGCTGGGCATATATAAGCAGTGCATTTTCCTTCCACATGGTCCCCTGCTCAGAGTTCTGTACAATAAAGGTTGTTCACAGAAGAATCCTGTTTGTCGCATGTTGTTTCTGCTGGCAGGACGTGGGGCACGCAAAAATTTTTCTTAGGGGAGAATATAGCAATTAGAAAGGATGACCCCCTCACGGGGGAGTTTTAAACCTTGTGGCAGGGGCTACTGAGGGGCCTCCACTGATTCTCTATCAGCTGAACAGAAAACCCAAGCTTGTGTTGGTTTCACTGAAGCTTGGAAAATTATTATTTTCTTTATGAGCACCAGATTAAATACAATGGTTATTAATTCATATAAAGATATATAGAGATATAGATAGAGATGACAGAGATAGAGATAATCTTTTGACAATTCTCCCATCTTCAGTGTAGTGAAGCAGAAATTATGCAAGGCTTTAGAATGCCTTTGTAAAGTTTGTTGTACCAGTTGCTTATTAGCTTCATAGGTTGGATTCTACTTTTTGCTGGTAACTTGAGCTGAAGTTGCTTTAAAAAATTTTCTGAGACTTTTAACATGAAGAGGTGTTGAATAATATCAAATGCTTTCTCGGCATCTAGTGAAATGACCATGTGGTTTTGTTCTTTGAGTTTGTTTACATGGTGGGTTACATTGATGGATTTCCATATATTAAACCATCCATGCATTCCAGGAATGAAGCCATCTTGATCATGGTGAATGATCATTTTGATGTGTTCTTGGATACAGTTTGCAAGGATTTTGTTGAGTATTGTTGCATCAATAATAAGTGAGATTGGTCTAAAGTTCTCTTTCCTTGTAGAGTCTTTGTGTGGTTTAGGAATTAGGGTTATTGTGGCCTTAAAAAATGAGTTGGGTAGTGTTCCATCTGATTCTATTTCATGGAATAGGTTGGAGAGTATTGGTCATATGTCGTCAATAAATGTCTGATAAAATTGTACACTGAACATATCTGGACCTGGGTTTTTTTTTTTTTTTTGGTCTGGTTTTTTTTTTTTTTTGTTGTTGTTGTTTTTGTTTTTTAGGTTAGGAGGCATTTGATGAATGCTTCTATTTCTTTAGGTGTTATGGGATTATTTAGATGGTTTACCTGGTCCTTGTTTAACTTTAGTATCTGGTATCTGTCTGTAAATTGATCCATTTCTTTCAGATTTTCCAGCTTTGTTGAGTATAGGCTTTTGTAGTAGGATCTGATGATTTTTTGAATTTCCTCAGTTTCAGATATCATATTTACACATTCATTTATGATTTTGTTAATTTGTATACTCTCTCTTTGCCCTCTAGTTAGTCTGACTAAGGGTTTATCAATCTTGTTAATTTTCTCAAAGAACCACCTTTTGGTTTGTTTATTCTTTGAATGGGTTTTTTGTTTGTTTGTTTGTTTCTGTTTGATCATGTTAAAAGTCTTGGAAAGGACAGGAATCAAAGGCCCATACCTAAGCATGATAAAAGAAATATACAGCAAACCAACAGCCAACACCAAACTTAATAGTGGGAAACTTGAAGCAATGCTACTAAAATCAGGAACTTGACAAGGCTGCCCACTCTCTCCCTACCTATTCAACATAGTACTAGAAGTCCTCGTTGAAGCAATTATATAGCAAAAGGAAATCAAAGGGATACAAATTGGAAAGGAAGAAGTAAAAACATCACTATTTGCAGATGACGTGATAGTGTACTTAAGCAATCCCACAACTTCCACCAGAGAACTACAGCTGATAAACAAGTTCAGCTAAGTGGTTGGATATAAAATTAACTCAAACAAATCAGTAGCCTTCCTATATTCAAAGAACATGTGGAGAAAGAAATTAGGAAAAAGACACCCTTTACAATAGTCACAAACAATATGAAATACCTTGGTGTGACTCTAACTAAGCAAGTGAAGGACCTGTATGACAAGAACGTCAAATCTCTATAAAAGGAAATCGAGGAAGATCTCAGAAAATGGAACAATCTCCCATGCTAATGGATTGGAAGCATCAACATTTTAAAAATGGCCATCTTACCAAAAACAATCTACTGATTCAATGCAATCCCCGTCAAAATTTCAACCCAATTCTTCATAGAGTTGGAAAGAGCAATGTACAATTTCATCTGGAATAACAAAAGTGAAAGTGGATAAAAGATCTCCTCATTAAACCAGGTACACTGAAATTATTAGAAAAGAAAGTAGGGACAAATTTAGAACACATAGCCAAAGGTGAAGATTTTCTGAACAGAACACCAATGGCTTGTGCTCTAAGGTCAAAAATTCACAAATGGGACTTAATGATATTTCAAAGTTTCTGTAAGGCTAAGGACACTGTGAAGGAAACAAAATGGCAGGCAACAGATTGCTAAAACATCTTTATCAACCCCACATCAGATAGAGGCCTAATATCCAAGGTATACAAAGAACTCAAGAAGCTAGACACCAAAGAATCAAACAACTCTATTAATAATGTGGTACAGAGCTAAAACAGAAAGTTCTCAATTGAGAAATATCGAATGACTGAGAAGCATCTAAGAAGTGCTTGACATCATTAGCCATCAGGGAAATGCAAATCAAAACAACCCTGAGATTCCACCTCACACTAGTCTGAATGACTAAGATCAAAATTTCAGATGACAGCATGTGCTGGCAAGGATGTGGAGAAAGAGGAACACTTCTCCACTGTTGGTGAAGTTGTAAACTGGTACAACCAATCTGGAAATCAGTCTGGCAATTCCTCTGAAAATTGGAAATAGTACTACCTAAAGACTCAGTTATTCCACTTCTGGGCATATACCCCAGAGAAGCTCCACCATACAACAAAGACACATGTACCACAATGTTCATAGCAGTCCTATATATAATATCCAGTAGCTGGAAAGCACCCAGATGTCCCTCAGTAGATGAATGGACACAAAAATTGTGGTATATTTACACAATGGAGTACTACTCAGCTTTCAGAAACAGTGACTTTATGATATTCTTAAGAAAATGGGGTTGGAGAGATGGCTCAGTGGTTGAGAGCACAGACTGCTCTTCCAGAGGTCCTGAGTTTAATTCCCAGCAACCACATGGTGACTCACAACCATCTGTAATGAGATCAAATGCCCTCTCCTGGTGTGTCTGAAGACAGCTACAGTGTACTCAGAAAATGGATGCATCTAGAGAATATCATCCTGAGTGAGGTAACCCAGTCACAAAAGAACAGACATAATATGCAGTTACCGATAATTGAATACTAATCCCAGAATGCTCTGAACACCCCAGAAACAACTCTCAGACTGCATGAAGTTCAAGAAAAAAAAAGAAAATGAAAAACCTCGATGCTCAATCCTTACACACCAAGAAAACTTTGACTAACTTCAGGTTACATCTTGTTTACATGTACTTTATTCTCATTGTAACTAGTAAGATCTTAATGCACACTATCAAACTTTTAAAAAAACCAAGTACTCACAAAATTGTATATGTATACTTTTATGCAAAATGCTTAAAATCTGTACATTTATCTTTGTTTTTTAAAAATAAAGTTGTTCAATTAACAAAAAGCAAATAAAGCAAATAAATGTCACCAAAATTGTAAAAAAAAAAAAAAAAAAAAAAAAAAAAAAAGAAAGAAAGAAAGAAACCTGGTTTGATAATGTTAGACACCTTGGTTTTCAGCTTATGCCATCGAAAGTGCTGTCCAGAGTAATTGGAAGAAAGCCTCAATGGAATGTTGATATTAGTAGAGGAAACAGACAATAATGAAAAAAGACAAAAGATGGTGGTTATTAATTAAAATTTACATTGAAATATAAATTTGCTGGATTGGATGTTTTTGCGATAAAATACCATGACCAAAACAACTTATAGAAAACTTTATTAAAGTTAAAAAATAAACATGAGAGTTTGTTATTTCAGGGAACCATGGAAAATTGTACTAAGCCCTGCAGGCAACTGAAGTAAAAACTGAGGCCATGCATCAGAACCACAATCATGAAAGAGAAAGAGGAATGGCCATCCAAAGACTACCCTTGGGAGCTTTAGAGGTGTCTGGTTGGTTGATATTATTGTTCTTCTTAAAGGTTGCAAGCCATGTCAGCTCATTTAGTTCTTCCCTTTGTTCCTCTGTTGAAGTCCCCACTCTCAGTCTGATGGTTGCCTGGGCTACAAACAACCCCATCTGTATTTGTCATGCTCTGGCAGAGCCTCTCACAAAACATTTATGGGATGAATAAGAGAGGGTGGAAAGGGGATAACATTTGAAATGTTAATACATAATATATCCAATAAAAAAGAAAAAAAGTTGTTAACAAAAAAAAGAATGCAGGACTCCAAGCTTGGTGGCAAGTACCCTTACATGTTGTTTCATCTTGTTATCCTGTGATTTCTTTCTGTTAAATTTTTGATTTGTAATTGTTAGGTTAAATTAAAGTAAAAAACTGATTTTGTTGGTCTTTTATTGAATATGTGCTATGTTGCTAGACTATCTCAATACATTTTTAAACACAATACAATTTAAGAATAATATTGTACATATCTTCAATTAGTAAATGTTTTAGAATGAACTATGAGTAAATATGAAAAGTAAAAATGTTGGATATTCAGCATTATTTGGTGAAAACAATCGATATTTATCCCCTCATTACAGAAAGTATAAACACCGTATATAAAATGTAATCGATTATACACTCAAAATAATAGTTTAAGACTATATAGACGTTCTAATAATCTTCAAGTAATCTGAAAAATGTTATTATTACAACTTCATATATATTCAGTAATATGAATCAATACAATCTACATATGATAATGCACTTGCAATTTAAAAAGAATTAACACTGAGATTCCTATCAATTCAAGTATAATCTTGTAGCACCATAGCGACTGACAACAGAAAGGTATGGATTATACATGCTGTTTCTCAATTTATTTTAATTTTTAATTAACTAAGTGTCTTAATTTGTTAAGTATCTAAGTATTACTTATAGTTGCTAGTGTCTTTTTCAATACATGTGTTCATAACCTTCCATCAAAGTGCCAAAACATCCCAGGTTATCTATTTCTGTTCCTGTGGAGGTTCGAGGTCCCAGTTTATGGGGATGGTAAGGTGGGAGTGGGTGGGTTGGGATCACCCTTACCGAGTCATGAGATAGGGCACATGCAGAGGGGAACCTGGGAAAGGGGACAACATTTGAAATTTCAACAAATAAAATAAGCAATAAAAAATAGGTAGAAAATAGTTTTGGCTCACATTTCCTAAAGTTTCTCACTTTGGCCATTGACTCGACTCTTATAGGGGTGTGGAGTCAGATTTTGGTGGAGGAAAAGCATATATATCTATATATAGATATAGATATATATAGATTAAAAGATCTCTGTAGTGAGATACGCAGTTCCTTGCTTACGCGTTCAAGCATGTTACAGCTAGATGGGTCTTACAGTAGTTTTAATTTTGGTGAAAGTCACTCACTGATCTCCATAAACGCTGAGCTCCCACCAACAAGAATAAGAATGCTTGTTTCAAACTCTTTTCATATCCTTACCAACATTGTTGTCTTCAATTTTCTTCAAAACACCATGGAGGCCAGGGCTAGATGATACCTCAAAGAAGTTGTAAGTTTTATTTCCCGGATAGTGATGAATATAAGGTACTCAAAAAAAGCATGCTGGCCATTTAAAGGCTTTGTTGTGGTTTGCTTTTACAAAAAAAAAATATTTTATTAGTCAATTTGTTGTTTGGAAGATTTAGTTTGGAGGTTATTTCCTGGTGTTTAATTTTTGTGGTTTTGAATAAAATTCTTAATATTAGCTTTGATTCTGAAAAATTAAAAATTATTTTGTACCTTTCTGGAGACAGTACACTCTAATTATAGAGTTTTATTTCTTTGTTTTGTTGTCATTAGTTTGTTTTTTTTTCTATGTGAATTTTTAAAAAAGTATTTATTTATCTATATGAGCACACTGTAGCTGTTTTCAGACACACCAGATCCCATTGCAGATACTTGTGAGCCACCATGTAGTAGCTGGGAACTGAACTCAGGACCTCTGGAAGAGCAGTTGTTGCTCTTAATAACTGAGCCATCTCTCCCGCCCCTAAAATGTGGACTTATTTCATCTTTATTCTAATTCCCTGATTCATATGCTACTAGAATTTGTCATCATTTATAAGCAAATATACATAATACTATTTTTTATGCAGTGGTTTTGATACTTCAGATTTTAAACTAATGTCTGTGTTTTCATTTGAATTAATTTTAAAAGTCGTGGAACTATTTTCAATTTACTCTACACAATTTGGTATTGGGAAACAAACTGATGTTCTTTCTTGGGGATGTGTGTTTTCTGGCTTTTAATATTCCATACTTGCCTGTAGATTTTTATGAGTGGCTGAGGTCTTGTGACCTTTTTCCTCATCCAAGTTAGTACATCTACTGGTGTTTTGTAATTCAGCTCATGTATAATCAGTTGTGGTTTTGAGACTTTGATGGGGTAGCTTTTAATATTCCTAGGTGACATAATCTCATATCAAATGTACTCTTGCTCTTAAAATCTTTCTACCCGTTTGTTTTCTATGTCCTCTGTGCCTTAGGTGTTAAGAGTTGTGTTATAGATGTATCTATTAAAACTTGGCTCCACCACTTTGAATTTTGTTAAGTTCTGGTATTCTGTAATCTGTCCTGCGGCAAAGAGATGATTCCTTGATGAGGGGTGATGGTTACACTTATCTGTAGGCATAAACAAATATTTATAATGTAGTTAGGGATTATTTGGGCTTAATGAAGGGTCAGGTGGTTTTTCTTCAAATATCTAACCAAGACTTCACATTGTGAAAATTCATCTGGTTAGACCCCGGAGAAGGATGTACAAGATCTAGCTCGGTAAAGAGGTTGCTAGCTTTGTATTTATGTCCCTCTGTTTAGCATCTTAGGCAGTGGTGATAATAATAATAATAATAATAATAATAATAATAATAATAATAATAAATGATAATAATAACCCTAAGACTGTTTATACTACATCACATATATCTGAGTATGTCAGCTTTTGTCATTGCCTCAATCTTCTAACAATTCGTTGATTCATATTATACTCCTGGTATCTGTATGGTGGAAAAAATTGATACTTATTGATGACCTTTTATTTTCCCAATGACCTATGTGTGCCAGAGGGGAAAAAACACATTTTATTGCTAGGTAATTTGTTCCTACACTATTCTTTTAGGTTCTAAACTGTAAATGGTCCCTAAAATAATTCTAAGATGACATTTTTTGTGTGTATACTGTGTTATATTTGTTAAAGGACTCTGACCATTGGTTTCTGCCATAATGTTGTAAGATTGACAACTTTTGCTACACAAAATGCAAAGAGGAGTGAAAAGCACTTTACTATGTAAGCATATTTTAGAAGTTGATAGTTTTAAGCTCCAGAATTCCAAGGTAGCTATATCAATAACAGTCTTACAATATAGTTATTTTCCAGGTAGAAGGAATAACAGATTACTATACCAACACCTATAATATTTAAAGGATTCTCTGGCAATTCCACTTAAAATAAAGCATTGTAATTGAAATTACTAAAATGAGCTAAAGTGCTTTTTGTATTTGTCTTATACTGTTTTGAAGGTATTTCATTAGTGTTTCAACTAAACAATAAGAATTTAAGCCATTTGCTGCTTTAAGAGTGATATTAAGAACAATTAATCTGGCAGAGCGGAGCCTGAATACCTGCCAGGAGGAACGGCGACTCATAGAGGCTGGGCGACTGCGATTGGGAACAGAAAATTAGAACTTCTGTTTCCACCCGGAGGCGACTTCCGGACACAGAGCAGAGCCTGGCCTACCTGCCAGGCGGAACGGCGGCTCATAGAGGCTGAGCAACTGCAATTGGGAAAAGAAAATTAGAACTTCTGTTTCCACCCGGAGGCGACTTCCAGACGCAGAGCGGAGCCTAGCCTTCCTGCCAGGCGGAACTGCTGCTCATAGACGCTGAGCAACTGGAGACTTCCGGACGCAGAGCGGAGCCTGGACTTCCTGCCAGGCAGAACGGCGGCTCATAGAGGCTGAGCAACTGGAGACTTCCGGACGCAGAGCGGAGCCTGGCCTACCTGCCAGGCAGAACGGTGGCTCATAGAGGCTGAGCAACTGGTGAGTGGGAGACCAAGACTGCAGGGGAGCAGAGAGATCTCTGCGGAGTGCACACGGAAAGTGCACACCGTACCTTGCTTTGCCCAGCCTTGCCCGATCCATCGATTGGGAACAGAAAATTAGAACTTCTATTCCCAACCGGAGGTGACTTCCAGATGCAGAGTGGAGCCTGGCCTACCTGCCAGGCGGAACGGCGGCTCATAGAGGCTGAGCAACTGCGATTGGGAACAGAAAATTAGAACTTCTGTTTCCACCCAGAGGCGACTTCTGGACGCAGAGCGGAGCCTGGCCTATCTGCCAGGCAGAACAGTGGCTCATAGAAGCTGAGCAACTGGCAACTTCCGGATGCAAAGAGAAGCCTGGCCTACCTGCCAGGCGGAACGGCGACTTATAGAGGCTGAGCAACTGTGCCTGATCCAGCAAAAAGAAACAGAACGTTGGAACTTCTGCTCACACCCGACGACTCTGAAAGCTAGAAGACCCTGGACAGACATCATGCACTCCTTAAGAGAGCACAAGTGCCAGCCCAAGCTGCTATACCCAGCAAAACTATCAATCACTATCGATGGAGAGACGAAGATATTTCAAGACAAATCAAAATTCACACAATATCTGACCACAAACCCAGCACTACAACGAATTATAGGTGGAAAACCCAATACAATGAGGGAAAATACAGCCTAGTAAGAAAAAGAAAACTCCTAAACAAGAAAACTAAAAGAAGAAAAAAAAAAACACAGACACAACTCAACCCAAAAAAGCAATAATGGCAGGAAACAGAAACAACTATTCCTTGATATTTATTAACATAAATGGTCTCAACTCCCCAATAAAGAGACATAGACTATCAGACTGGATACATAAACAAAATCCAGCCTTTTGCTGCATACAGGAAACTCATCTCAGAGACAAAGACAGACACTATCTCAGAGTAAAAGGTTGGGAAAAAAACTTCCAAGCAAACAGCTCCAAGAAGCAAGCTGGAGTTGCTATTCTAATATCGAATAAAGTAAATTTCCAACCAAAAGTTATCAAAAAAGATAAAGAAGGACACTTTTTACTCATTACCGGGGAAATCTGTCAGGAGGAACTCTCAATCCTTAACTTATATGCTCCAAATAAAAAAATCACCCACATTCATAAAAGAAACCCTACTAAAGCTCAAAAAATACATTTCACCCCACACAATAATAGTGGGAGACTTTAATACCCCACTCTCACCAATGGACAGATCAGGGAAACAGAAACTGAACAAGAACACTGCAAAACTAGCAGAGACTTTGAACCAACTATAATTAATAGATATATACAGAACATACTATCCCAAAGTAAAAGATTACACCTTCTTCTCACCACCCCATGGCACCTTCTCAAAAATTGACCACATAATTGGAAACAGAACCAGCCTCCATCGATATAAGAAGATTGAAATACTCCCATGCATCCTCTCAGATCACCATGGGTTACGGCTGGTCGTTAACAACAACAAAGACAACAAAATGCCTACATACACATGGAAACTAAACAATGCTCTGTTAAAGGATAGCAGGGTCAAAGAGGAAATAAAGAAAGAAATTAAGGATTTTCTGGAATTCAATGAAAACGAAAACACAACATACCCAAACCTATGGGATGCAATGAAAGCAGTATTGAGAGGAAAGCTCATAGCCCTAAGTGCTTCCAAAAAGAAACTGGAGAGAGCTCACATCAGCAACCTGACAGCACAGCTAAAAGCCCTAGAACAAAAGGAAGCAGATATACCCAAAAAGAGTAGACAGCAAGAAATAATCAAAATTAGGGCAGAAATAGACCAAATAGAAACAAAAAGAATCATTGAAAAAATCAACAAAACCAAGAGTTGGTTCTTTAAGAAAATCAACAAGATTGATAAACCCCTAGCCAGACTAACTAGAGGACAAAGAGAGAGTATCCAAATTAACAAAATCAGAAAGGAAAGTGGGGACATAACAACTGAAACTGAGGAAATTCAAGAAATCATCAGATCCTACTACAAAAACTTATACTCCACAAAATTGGAAAATCTGGAGGAAATGGATGAATTCCTAGACAGATACAAGGTCCCAAAGTTAAACCAGGACCAAGTAAACCATCTAAATAACCCTATAACACCTAAAGAAATAGAAGAAGTCATCAAAAGCCTCTCAACCAAAAAAAGCCCAGGTCCAGACGGGTTCAGTGCAGAATTTATCAGACTTTTATTGAGGATATAACACCAATACTCGCCAAATTATTCCAAAAGATATAATCAGATGGAATATTACCCAACTCATTTTTTGAGGCTATAATAACCCTCGTACCTAAACAACACAAAGACCCTACAAGGAAAGAGAACTTCAGACCAATCTCACTTATGAACATTGATGCAAAAATACTCAACTAAATCCTTGCAAACTGAATCCAAGAACACATCAAAACGATCATTCATCATGACCAAGTAGGCTTCATCCCTGGGATGCTGGGATGGTTTAACATAAGGAAATCCATCAACGTAATCCACCATATAAACAAACTCAAAGACCAAAATCACATGGTCATCTCACTAGACGCTGAGAAATCATTCGACAAAATCCAACACCCCTTCATGTTAAAAGTCCTGGAAAGAACAGGAATCCATGGCCCATACTTAAACATAGTAAAAGCTATATACAGCAAACCAACAGCCAACATCAAACTTAATGGCGAGAAACTTGAAGCAACCCCACTAAAATCAGGGACTCGACAAGGCTGCCCACTCTCCCCCTACCTATTCAACATAGTACTGGAAGTCCTGGCTGGAGCAATTAGACATCAAAATGAGATCAAGGGGATACAAATCGGAAAGGAAGAGATAAAACATCACTCTTTGCTGATGACATGATAGTGTACTTGAGTGACCCCAAAAATTCCACCAGAGAACAGCTACAGCTGATAAACAAGTTCAGCAAAGTGGCTGGATACAAAATTAACTCAAACAAATCAGAAGCCTTCCTGTACTCAAAGGAAAAACATGTGGAGAAAGAAATTAGGAAAAACGTACTCTTCACAATCGTTACAAAAACTATGAAATACCTTGGTGTGACTCTAACTAAGCAAGTGAAGGACCTGTATGACAAGAACTTCAAACCTCTAAAGAAAGAAATTCAGGAGGATCTCAGAAATTGGAAAGATCTCCCATGCTCATGGATTGGAAAGATCAACATCTTAAAAATGGCCATTCTACCAAAAGCAATCTACAGATTCAATGCAATCCCCATCAAAATTCCAACCCAGTTCTTCATGGAATTGGAAAGATCAATGTGCAATTTCATATGGAATAACAAAAGACCTAGATTCGCGAAATCTATTCTCAACAACAAATAAACATCTGCGGGAATCACTATCCCTGACTTCAAACTACATTACAAGGCAATTGTGCTGAAAACTGCATGGTACTGGTATAGAAATAGGCATGTGGATCAATGGAATAGATTAGGAGATCCAGAAATGAGCCCTCATGTATATGGTCACCTGATCTTTGACAAAGAGCAGCAAACATTCAATGAAAAAAGGACAGCCTATTCAACAAATGGTGCTGGTCCAACTGGCACTCAGCATGCAAAAGAATGAAAATAGACCTGTTCTTATCTCCTTGTACAAAGCTCAAGTGTTATTGGATCAAAGATCTCCACATTAAACCAGATACACTAAAATTATTAAATGAGAAAGTAGGGAAAACTTTAGAACACATATGTACAGGAGAAAATTTCCTGAACAAAACACCAATGGCTCAAGCTCTAAGATCAAAGATTAACAAATGGGACTTAATGAGACTGCAAAGTTTCTGTAAGGCTAAAGACATCGTCAAGAAAACAAAACGGCAACCAACAGAATGGGAAAATATCTTTACCAACACCACATCAGATAGAGGCCTAATATCCAAGGTGTACAAGGAACTCAAAAAGCTAGACACCAGAGAATCAAATAACCCTATTAAAAAATGGGGTACAGAGCTAAACAAAATGTTTTCGGTTGAGGAACACCGAATGGCCGAGAAACATCTGAGGAAGTGCTTGACATCCTTAGCCATCAGGGAAATGCAAATCAAAACAACCCTGAGATACCACCTCACACCAGTAAGATTGGCCAAGATCCAAAACTCAGATGACAGCAGATGCTGGCGAGGATGTGGAGAAAGAGGAACACTTCTCCACTCTTGGTGGGGTTGCAAGCTAATACAACCACTCTGGAAGTCTGTCTGGCGATACCTCAGAAAATTGGATATACTACTACCTGAAGACCCAGCAATTCCACTTCTGGGCATATACCCCAGAGACACTTCAATACACAACAAAGATATATGTACCACAATGTTCATAGCGGCTCTATTTATAATAGCCAGAAGCTGGAAGGAACCCAGATGTCCTTCAGAAGATGAATGGATACAAAAATTGTGGTACATATACACAATGGAATATTACTCAGCCACCAGAAACAATGACTTAACCAAATTCTTAAGAAAATGGCTGCAACTAGAGAATATCATCCTGAGTGAGATAACCCAGTCACAAAAGAACAGACATAATATGCAGTCACTGATAGTGGGATGCTAACCCCAGAGGCTTGCACTCCCCCAGAAACAACTCACAGACTGTATGAAGTCCAAGAAATAAAGAAAACAAAAAATATATATACATATATTTACAAAACAAGAAGACTTTGACTATTTCCATGTTCCGTTTTGTTTTGCATGTACTTTACGCTTATTGTAACTATTAGGTTTTCAATGCATACTGTCAAGCCCTTGAAAAAAATCAAGTACTGACGAAAAAAATATATTCACATGGATTTATGTAAAAATTATTTCAATGTCTGAAAAAACATTACTGACAAAAATGTATAATTTTATGCAAAAAATGTTTAAAATCTGTACATTAATCTTTGTTTTGTAAAATAAAGTCGTTTAAAAAAAAGAACAATTAATCTGAATATTTAAATAATTTTCAATTTTCTATCAGGTGACAAATACTTTTAAATTATCATTTATAGGTATGAAAACAGAGATTAAATTTTATGTTTTTATTTTAAATACTATTTGTAATATGTATGCTAAGTTCTTTAACTTCAGAGTTCCATTATGTGCCAGGATCTCCTGTTTTAGAGTAATATTCTATATTAGACCATGTCTGTGTGACCTGCAAATAAGCAAAGACAGATATATATCAGTGATACAGAAAGAAAACACTGAAACTAAGTCAGTAAAATGTCATAAGCTTAGGCTTTGCTAAAATTAATATTCAAAACACTATGTCTTCAATTATCTCAAACTCAATTCATTAAACTGGCTGGATCGGAGAACCAACAATAGACAATAAAAACTTAAACATCAATGAAATAACAACAGATTTTTATTATTCTTAGTTAATCAAACATTTGAATTACATGGCCAACCTCTAGAGTTAAGTTATAATCTAGAAAATTTTCATTAAAAGAGAAGAAATTAAAGTCTAAAATATTGTACACATATCAGTTCACAAAAAATGTAATTTTATATAAAATCTGGAAAATTATCTTTTGTTATTTACTTCTATATTTATTTAGGTTTTTTAAGTGAACAACTTTATGTAAAAAAAAGATAAATGTACAGATTTTAAGCATTTTTGCATAAAAGTATACAAATACATTTTTGTCAGTACTTGTTTTTTTTTTTTTTAAAGTTTGATAGTGTGCATTAAGATCTTACTAGCTACAATGAGTATAAAGTACAGGTAAGACAGTAAGTAACCTGGAATTAGTCAAAGTTTTCTTGTTGTGTAAAGATTAAGCATAATGGTTTTCATTTTCTTTCTTTTTTTTTCTTCTTTTTTGTCCTTTTTTTTTCTTGAACTTCATATATTGTGTGAGTTGTTTAAGGGTTGTTCTGAGCTTTCTGGGGTTATTATCCCATTATCAGTGACTGCATATTATGTCTGTTCTTTTGTGACTGGGTTATCTCATTCAGGATGATATTCTCTTGGTGCATCAATTTTCTTAAGAATTTCATAACGTAATTGATTCTGATAGCTGACTGTTACTCCACTGTGTAAATATACCAAAATTTTTGTATCCATTCATCTACTGAAGGACATCTGGGTTTTTTTTTCCAGCTTCTGGTTATTATAAATAGGGCTGCTATGAAATTTGTGGTGTATGTGGCTTTATCATATGTTGGAGCTTCCCTAGCGTATATGCCCAGAAGTGGAATAACTGGGTATTCAGGTAGTACTATGTACAATTTTCTGAGGAATCACCAGACTGATTTCAGAGTGGTTGTTCCAGTTTACAACCCCACCAACTGTGGAAAAGTGTTCCTCTTTCTTTGCATCCTCGCCATCATCTGCTGTCATCTGAATTTTTGATCTTAGCAATTTTGACTGGTGTGAGGTGGAATCTCTGGGTTGTTTTGATTTGCATTTCCCTAATGGCTAAGGATTTCAAGTACTTCCGAAGATGCTTCTCAGCCATTATATATTCCCCAATTGAGAACTTTTTCTTTAGCTCTGTACCCCATTTTTAATAGGGTTGTTTGATTCTCTGGTATCTAGCATCTTGAGTTTTTTGTATACCTTGGATATTATGCCTTTATCTTATGTGCGGCTGGTAAAGACCTTTTCCCAATCTGTTGGCTACCCTTTTGTTTTCTTGACAGTTTCCTTAGCCTTACAGAAACTTTGCAATCTCATTAAGTTCCATTTGTTGATATTTGATCTTAGAACAAAAGCAATTGGTGTTCTGTTCAAAAAATTTTCTCCTGTGCCTATGTGTTCTAAGATTTCCCTAATTTCTCTCCTAATAATTTTAGTATACCTGGTTTAATGTGGAGATCTTTGATCCACTTGCACTTGAACTTTGTACAAGGAGATAAGAAAGGGTCTATTTTCATTCTTCTGCACGCTGAGTGCAGTTGGACTATCACCATTTGTTGAAGAGGCTGTCCTTCTTCCATTGAATGTTTACAACTTTTTTGTCAAAAATCAATTGACCATATATGTGAGGGGTCATTTCTGGATCTTCTATTATATTTCAACGATCCACATGCCTATCTCTATAGTACCATGCAGTTTTTAGTACAATTCTTTGTAATATAGCTTGAGGTCAGAAATAGTGCTTGGAAAGTATTTTCCCAATTTTTTACTCTGAGATAATGTCTGTCTTTGTCTCTGAGATGAGTTTCCTATATGCAGCAAAATTCTGGGTTTTGTTTATGTATCCAGTCTGATAGCCTATATCTTTTTATTGGAGAATTGAGTCCATTTATGTTAACAGATATTAATAATAGTGGTTATGAGGAACAGCAGTGAGACAGTGGAGAGCCAGCATGCGGTCCCCTGCTTCCCCTTCTCTGCCACAGCTTGCTCCAGGGAACTAGTAACCCTGCATCTGGCTATTCCCAGTGGGACAATATGGTGTGAGGAGCTCGCAATCAGACCACACATCACCAGGAACAGCAGTAAGCCAGCAGGGAGACAGCAATGATCCAGGGACACAGGTCTGGAATACCAGTAAACCAGCTGTGAGCCAGCTGTGATACAGCAGTGATCCAGTGACACAAGACTGACAATAAAATGGCAGGAGGAAAGGGAAAGAAAGTACCCCAGGGAAACCAAGAAAACCTGGCAACACCAGTACCCAGCTCCCCCATCACAGCAAGCAGCAGAATGCCAAACACACCAGAAAAAGGAGACACAGACCTAAAATCGTACCTCAAGACGATGATGGAGATACTTAAAAAGAACAGGAGGAGAAGCATAAAGAATTAGAAGCTTTTAAAGAGGAAACAAGAAAATCACTCAAAAAACTCAAAGAACTAGAGGAAAACAGAACCAAAGAGATGAAGGAATGGAAGAAGGAATTTAAAACAGAAATTGACACAATAAAGAAAACACTAAAAGAGATAACCCTAGAGGTAGAACACCTAAAAGAGAAATCAGGAGTCACAGATACAAGCATTTCCAATAGACTACAAGAGATGAAAGAGATAATCTCAGGGGCCAAAGATAACATTGAAAACATAGACAAAACAGTCAGAGAAGATGCAAAAACCAAAAGGCTCCTAACCAAAAATGTCCAAGAGATCCAGGATACAATGGGAATATCAAACATAAGGAAAATAGAAATAGAAGAGGGCAATTAATATCAACTAAGAGGCACAGTAAATATCTTCAACAAAATCATAGAAGAAAACTTCCCTACACTCAAGAATGAGATGACCATGAGCATAAAACAAGACTACCGAACTCCAAATAGGTTGGACCAGAAAAGAAATACCTCCCGACACATAATAGTCAAAACGCCAAGTGCCCAAATTAAAGAAAAAATATTAAAAGCAGTAAGGGAAAAAGGCCATGTAACATATAAAGGCAGAACAATCAGAATCACACCTGATTTCTCAACAGAGACTATGAAAGCTAGAAGAGCCTGGACAGACATCATGCAGACCCTAAGAGAGCAGAGGTGCCAGCCAAAGCTGCTATACGCAGCAAAACTCTCAATCACCGTAGAAGGAAAGACTAAGATATTCCAAGACAAAACTAAATTTACACAATATCTGACAACAAACCCAACACTAAAATGAATTTTAGGTGGAAAACAGATTACAACGAGGGAAACTACATCCTAATGAAAACAAGAAAACTCCTAAGCAAGAAAATAAAAAAAGAAAAACACACAGGCACAATTCAACCTCCAAAAGCAAAAATAGCAGGAAACAGCAACCACTATTTCTTGATATTTGTTAACATAAATGGACTCAATTCCCAATAAAAAGACATAGGCTATCAGACTGGATAAATAAACAAAACCCAGCATTTGTTGCATACAAGAAACTCATCTTAGAGACAAAGACAGACACTATCTCAGAGTAAAAGGGTGCGAAAAAACCTTCCAAGCAAAAGGACCCAAGAAGCAAACTGGAGTGGCCATTCTAATATTGAATAAATATGATTTTAAATTAAAAGTTATCAAAAAAGACAAGGAAGGACCCTTATTACTCATTACAGGGGAAATTGTTCAGGAGAAACTCTCAATCCTTAACATATATGCTCCAAATAAAAAGCACCAAATTTCATAAAAGAAACCATAATAAAGCTCAAAAAATATGTTGTGCCCCACACAATAATATTGGGAGACCTCAGTACCCCACTCTCACCAATGGACAGATCAGGGAAACAAAAACTGAACAAGGATACTGTAAAACTAGCAGAGGTTATAAACCAACTGGAATTAATAGATATCTACAGAACATATCATCCTAAAAAAAAGAATACACCTTCTTCTCAGCACCTCATGGCACCTTCTCAAAAATTGACCAAATAATTGGTCACAAAATGAGCCTCAAAGATATAAGAAAACTGAAATACTCCCATGCATCCTCTCAGATCACCATGGTCTAAGGCTGGTCTTTAACAACAACAAAGACAACAAAAAACCCACATACACATGGAAACTAAACAATGCTCTGTGAAACGATAGCAGGGTCAAAGAAGAAATAAAGAAAGAAATCAAGGATTTTCTAGATTTCAATGAAAACGAAAACACAACATACCCAAGCCTATGGGATGCAAAGAAAGCAGTACTGAGAGAAAAACTCATAGCTCTGAGTGCTTCCCAAAAGAAACTGGAGAGAGCATACATTAGCAACTTGATAGCACAGATGAAAGCTCTAGAACAAAAGGAAGAAGATGCACACAAGAGGAGTAGAAGGCAAGAAATAATCAAACTTAGGGCAGAAATCGACCAAATAGAAGCAAAAAGAACCATTGAAAGAATGAACAAAACCAAGAGCTGGTTCTTTATGAATATCAACAAGATTGATAAAGCCTTAGCCAAACTAAATAGAGAGTAAAGAGAGAGTGTCCAAATTAACAAATTCAGAAAGGAAAGTGGAGAAATAACAACTGAAACTGAGGAAATTCAAGAAATCATCAGATCCTACTACAAAATCCTATACTCAACAAAGCTGGAAATATAGAGGAAATGGATGAATTCCTAGAGAGATAAAAGATCTTAACATTAAATCAGGACCAGGTAAACTATATACATAATCCCATAACCTCTAAAGAAATAGAGGCAGTCATCAAAAGCCTTCCCACCAAAAAAAAAAAAAAAAAAAAAAAAGAGACTAGGTCTATATGGGTTTAGTGCATAATTTTATCAGACATTTATTGATCACATAATACCAATAAAATCAAACTATTCCACAAAATAGAATCACATGGAATACTACCTAAATCACATTTTGAGGCTAAAATAACCCTCATTCCTAAACCACACAGAGACCCTAGAAGGAATGAGAACCTCAGACCAATCTCACTTATGAACATTGATGCAAAAATACCCAACAAAATCCTTGCAAACCGAATCCAAGAACATATCAAAATGATCATTCTCCATGATCAAGTAGGCTTCCTCTCTGGATATGTTTTAACATATGGAAATCCAACAATGTAATCCATCATATAAACAAACTCAAAGAAAAAAATCACCTGGTCATCTCACTAGATACTGAGAAAGCATTTGACAAATTCATCACCCCTTCATGATAAAAGTATTGGAAACTACAGGAATCAGAGGCCCATACCTAAACATAATAAAAGCAATATACAGCAAATCAACAGCCAACATCAAACTTAACAATGGGAAACTTGAAGCATTCCCACTAAAATCAGGAACTTCACAAGGCTGCCCACTCTCCCCCTACCTATTCAACATAGTACTGGAAGTCCTGGCCAGAGCAATTATAGAGCAAAAGAAAATCAAAGGGACACAAATTGGAAAGGAAGAAGTAAAAACATCACTATTTGCAGATGACATGAAAGTGTACTTAAGCAACCTCAAATATTCCACCAGAGAAATCCTACAGCTGATAAACAAGTTCAGCATAGTGGCTGGATAAAAAATTAACTCAAACAAATCAGTAGCCTTTCTATATTCAAAGGACAAACATGTGGAGAAGAAATTATGGAAAGGATACCTTTCGCAATAGTCACAAAAACTATAAAATACCTTGGTGTGACTCTAAATAAGCAAGTGTATGAGAAGAACTTCAAACCTCTATAGAAGAAAGTCAAGGAAGATCTCAGAAAATGGAAAGATCTCCTATCCTCATGGATTGGAAGGATCAACATTTTAAAAATGGCCATCTTACCAAAAGCAATCTATAGATTTAATGCAATCCCCATCAAAATTCCAAACCAGTTCTTCACTGAGTTGGAAAGAGCAATGTGCAATTTTATTTGGAATAACAAAAGAACTAGAATAGCTAAATACATCCTCAACAACAAGAAAACATCTGCGGAAATCACTATCCCTGACCTCAAGGTATATTACAAGGCAATTGTGCTGAAAACTGCATGGTACAGGTATAGAAATAGGCACGTGGATCAATGGAATAGAATATAAGATCCAGAAATGAGCCCTCCCGTACATGGTCACCTGACTTTTGACAAAGGAGCTGTAAATATTCAATGGAAAAAGGACAGCCTATTCAACAAATGGTGTTGGTCCAACTGGCACTCAGCATGCAGAAGAATGAAAATAGACCCTTTCTTATCTCTTTGTACAAAGCTCAAGTGCAAGTGGATCAAAGATCTCCACTTTAAAACAGGTAATCTGAAACTATTAGATGAGAAAGTAGGGAAAACCTTAGAACTCATAGGCACAGAAGAAAATTTCCTAAACAGAACATCAATAGTTCGAGCTCTATGGTCATAGATTGACAAATGGGACTTAATGAGATTGCAAAGTTTCTGTAAGGCTAAAGACACTACCATGAAAACAAAACGACAGCCAACAGTGTGGGAAAAGATTTTTACCAACCCCACATCATATAGAGGCCTAATATCCAAGGTATACAAAGAACTCAAAAAGCAAGATACCAGAGAATCAAACAACACTCTTAAAAATGGGGTATAGACTTAATTAAAAATTTCTCAGTTGAGGAATATTGAATGGCTGAGAAACATCTAAGGAATTGCTCAACATCCTTAGCCATCAGGAAAATGCAAATCAAAACAACCAAGAGATTCCACCTCACACCAGTCAGATTGGCCAATATCCAAAACTCAGATGAAAATAAGTGCTGGCGAGGGTGTTGAGAAAGAGGAACACTTCTCCACTTTTGGTGTGGTTGTAAACGGATACAACCACTCTGGTAATCAGTCTGGCAGTTCCTCAGAAAATGGACATAATACCACCTGAAGACCCAGTTATTCCACTCTTGGGCATTTACCCCAGAGATACTCCAACATACAACAAAGATACATGCACAACAATGTTCATAGCAGCTCTATTTATAATAGCCAGAAGCTGGAAAGAACCCAGATGTCCTTCAGTAGATTAATGGATACATAAATTGTGGTTCATTTACAAAATGAAATACTGCTTAGCTATCAGAAACAATGGCCTAAAAAAATTCTCCAGAAAATGGATGCATCTAGAGAATATCATCCTGAGTGAGATAACCCTGTCACAAAAGAACAGACATAATATGCAGTCACTGCTAATGGGATACCAACCCCAGAAAGCTCTGAACACCCCAGAAACAACCCATAGTCTGTGTGAAGATCAAGAAAAAAAGATAAGAAAGAATATATTTTAATTAAAATAGAACTGTAACACATCCCCCTTCCCTTCCTACAGCCCCTCCCAGTTTCTCTCCTATTGCCTCAAATTAATAACCTCTTTTCCTATATTATTGTTACATATATACATATGTGTATGTATATGTATGCACAAATACTTAATTACAACCTTATAAAAATGTATTTGTATACTTTTATGCAAAAATGCTTAAAAATCTGTACATTTATCTTTGTTTATTAAAATAAAGTTAAAAGAAAAAAATTGCGGTTGCTGTTTCTTGCTCTTTTTGCTCCTGGAGGTAGAATTGTGCCTGTGTGCCTTTCTTCTTTTGGTTTTCTTGCTTAGGTATCTTCTTGTTTTTACTAGGATGTAGTTTCCTTACTTGTATTGGGTTTTTTACTTATAATTCGTTGTAGAGCAGGGTTTTTCTTCAGAACCTGTGTAAATTTAGTTTTGTCTTGGATTATCTTGGTCTCTCCATCTATGTTGATGAGTTTTGCTGGGTATAGCAGCTTTGGCTGACATTTGTTTTCTATTAAGATCTGCATGATTTCTGTCTAGGATCTTCTAGCTTTCATAGTCTCTGTTGTGTAATCGGGTGTGAAACTGATTGGTTTGCCTTTATATGTTAGATGACATTTTCCCCTTACTGCTTTTAGTATTCTTTCTTTGCTTTTGGCACTTGGCATTTTGACTATTATATGTTGGAAGGAATTTCTTTTCTGGTCTACTCTATTTGGATTTATGTTGGCTTCTTTTAAGCTCATGGCCATCTCATTCTTATGTGTAGGGAAGTTTTCTTCTATGATTTTGTTGAAGATATTAACTGTGCCTCTAATTTGTTATTCTTTGCCCTCTTCTATTTCTATTATTTTTAGGTTTGATCTTCTCATTGTGTCCTGGATCTCCTGGATATTTTGGGTTAGATGCTTTTTGGATTTTGCATCTTCTCTGACTGTTTTATCTATGTTTTCAATGTTGTCTTCGGCCCCTGAGATTCTCTCTTCCATCTCTTGAAGTCTGGTGGAGATACTTTCATCTGTGTCTCCTGGTTTTTTTTTTTTTTTTTTTTTTTTTTTTTTTTTTTTTTTTTTTTTTTTTTTTTTTTTTTTTTTTTAGGTTTTCTACCTCTAGGGTTGTCTCTTTTATTGTTTTCTTTATTGTTTCCATTTCCATTTTAAATTCCTTCTTAAATTCCTCATCTCTTTGGTTCTATTTTCCTTCAGTTCTTGGTGTTCTTTGAGTGTTTTTCTAATTTCCTCTTTAAAACCTTCTATTTCTTTTTGCTTTTCCTCCTGTTCTTGTTTAAGAATCTCTATCATCATCTTGAGGTATGATTTTGGGTCTGAGTCTTCTTTTTATGGATTGTTTGGCATTCCGCTGTTTGCTGTGATTGGAGAACTGGGCTCTAATGTTGCCAGGATGTCTTGGTTTCCATTGGGAAAGTTCCTTTGCTTTCCTCTTGTCATCTTGGTGTATGTGATTATACATGCTTTTGTTGTCAGTGATTGGTTCTCATCTCTCCAGTATACCTGCCTGTGTCCCTGGATCTCTGTTGTTCCTGGTGGTAGATGGCCTAGCACCTGTTCTGCACACACAGGCCCTCTGGTTGGAACACTAGTCCCTAAGACATAGTTCCTGCTCCATTGAACCAATCTGGGGTGGGGGTTGTGCTTCCCAGTTGCTTGACCCAGACCTCTCTGGGCCCCAGCTTCTTGCAGCCCCATCACACCAGGCCTGTGTCCCTGGATCTCTGCTGTTCCTGGTGGCAGATAGTGAGAGCCTGTTCTGCATGCATGGGCACTGGATTGAAACAGGAACCCTAAGACAGTGTTCCTGCTCCCCTGAACCAATCCAGGCGAAGGGAGGGTGCAGTTTCTGAGTGCTCCGCACAGACCTCTCTGCTCCCTGGTTACTTGGAGCGCTGACTCACCAGGCCTGGGGAAATTAGTTTTAAGGATAGTTTCACTGAGAAGAATGTGAGTAAGAAAGGCCATGTAGCAAGTTAAAGGGAATCTTGAAAGATAAAAGGACACAGAATGTTGTAAGGGATACAGAAGGTGATAATATTGGTGGACAAGATTATACCTTGGTATTCAAATTTCAATACTTTTAAGACAGAATCTCACTTTGCAGTTCACTCTCATATTTAATTCAGAACCTCCTGTCACTGTCCAGTTCTGAATGTGTGCACCACTGTCACAGGGAAAACATCAGTATTTGTAACCATATATATATATAAGACTTGGGAACTCCAAGAACCTGATCATTAATAAATTTTATAAGTTATAAAATGAAGGCTTCACTATTTTCATATCAAAACTTTAAAGATGCAGGTCAAGGACATCATGATGAGCATAATCTTTAATTTGCGATTTCAAAGAAAAAAATGTTGGAGACATAAACAGGATCAACAAAAGGCCCACTTTGGTAAGTACCATAGGAAGTGACTGGATTTACAGGTAACATAAAAAGTTAAAACAGTAGCTTCTTTTCTATGAGGTTTTTTTCTACTTAGTACAGTTAATATGAGTCTTCAAAGATTAAGTAAAATAAGTAAAAGACTAAAATTAACATTTTCTTGGTGATATTAATATAAATATTAAAATAAATAGATATAATATTGTTAAAATGTCTTTAAAAACCATGAGTGATGTTAGTATCTTTATTTTTTCTATTCTGAAAATATGGCTCTTTATTTTTAGTTGTAAAACTTTTTTATGGATGTATAAAAGTATTGTATGATTAAAGATTATTATTTTTTTTATATATTTTTATAACTCTTCCTAACACAGTATATATAACACTGCATATTGAAATACTGAATAAAGATATATCATCTAGTAGGCATAAGATATTCTATGAAACACTATATAAAAGCAAATAAAATCCTACCATTGTAAATATATTATTATATTTTGAGTTGTTATCTAATGGGATTGTATAGATTTTCCCAAACGTTGCTGCCTATTACCAATGTTTTTGGTTACAAACTAGAAAATGATGGTAAAATCTTTTTGCTGAGTACAACAAATCCTCAACTCAAATCACAAGGAAACCAACTGGATATAAAAGCATCACTAGCTAACTTGTAAGGTACTGAATCTGCCATATGGATACTATAAACTACAATTACTGTCCTGGTAAATTATGCCTGAAAATTAAATAGTAACATAAATATTATAGGAGATTGTAGACAAATACTGATTAAGTTGAAATCCCATTCCAGAAGAACAAATTCATGCCTTGCATCTTTACTGAGAAAAAAAGAAAGAAAGAAAGAAAGAAACAAACAAACAAAAAAACCTGTGGCTAAATAGGATATAGCCCTAGAAGAACACATGGTAGTACTATTCTATATTATTCTATTATTACTATAACAACTAATAATTATACTGTTATATTCATAAATCAGTGTATCCCTCTACACTCATCATAAAAGTTTCATTATGATTTAGATCAATGATAAGTAATGAAAAGGTCCAGAGTTTGTCAAATTCAGAAAATAAGGGATTATGAGTTTCTCATTCTTGAGTAAGATGCCTCTATCACATCAAACCCCTTGAAACTTATGGTTCACTGTGAAAGATCAAGTAAAAAGTGAAGCCATCTGTTACATATAAGGCTGGAGCTATGGGGGTTCTGGTTGGTTGATATTGTCATTCTTCCTGTAAGGTTGCAAACCTCTTCAGATCCTTCAGTTCTTTCTCTAACTATTCCATTGGGTTCTCTGTGCTCAGTCTAACCATTAGCTGCTAGTATCTTAATCTGTATCAGTGTGGCTCTGGCAGAGCTTCTCAGGAAACGTCCATATTAAGCTCCTGTAAGGAAGCACTTCTTTTTTTTTTTTTTTTTGGTAGTTAAAATTCATTGTTTAATCTTTTTTTAAATGACTTTATTTTACAAAACAAAGATAAATGTACAGATTTTAAACATTTTTTGCTTAAAATTATACATTTTTGTCAGTACTGTTTTTTCAGATTTTAAATAATTTTTACATAAAACTCTGTGAATATATTTTTTAGTCAGTACTTGATTTTTTCAAGGGCTTGACAGTATGCATTGAAAACCTAATAATTCTTGGCATCATCAATAGTGACTGGATTTGCTGACTGCATATGGAATGGATCTTCTAGCATCAGTAGGAAGAGAAGGCCTTGGTACTGTGAAGGCTCATTTCTCCAGTGTAGGGGAATGCATGGGTATTGAGGTGGGAGTGGGTGGCTGGGAGGAAGAACATCCTCACAGAAGCAGGGGAAGGGGTCGAGAGAGGAAGGAACACATTTGAAATGTAAGTACATAAAGTATCCAATTTTAAAAAAGAACTACTTAGACATCTGGGAAGAATTATTTCTGATATATTTATAAAACTATTTCCAAGTTGGTGGACCAAATAGAAAGATTTACTGTCACTGTTGAAAGACTTCTAACATATTTAAAGACTTCTTAGGGACAATAACTTCTTAGGCCAATTCCCCTAAGAAATCCAATATAAAAAAGAAGAAGCAGACGAAGAAGAAGAAGAAGAAGAAGAAAAAGAAAAAGAAAGGCAATCTCTGAAATGAAAATAGTTGAGAATCTATTAGCATATGACGCTTTCTAGATTAGTATTGATTTTTGGTTTTGCTGCTGTTTCTGTTGTTTTTTGGGACGTGACCTTTGGAAAATTAATCAAGCTCAGAGGCAGGACAAAGGCAGGAAAATACAAAGTAAAATTGAAGGGGAGAGACAGAGAGAGGAATAAAGTTGGGAAGTTATAGGAGAATCTAGAGGGAATGTATTAATATAAACAAAATATATTAAAAATGAATAATATCACCAAAATAAAAGTGCTTGTATTAAGTTGAGTATTATCACACACACACACACACACACACACACACACACACACACACACACATATATTTAATATTTGATCAAAATTTTAGTATGATGATTTTATTCTTCCACTAATAGATTACATTATATTTGGAGCTTATTTCTGTGTATATTTTAAGTCATTAAAATTTACCAATTTTTTTAATGCATAAAAGAATTCAATTCAAGATGAATAACATATTTAACATGTTTACTGTATGAACCAACTACATGAAGATTCCATGGTATGATCAAAGCCAAGGTTTTTATTGTAAATATGAGAGGAAAAAACAGCCAGAGGCAACTGGAAGTGTTAGAGCAGAGAGAGAATAGACTGAGCATGACCAGCACATGGGGTTTGGCCATGAGAGAAGCAGAAACAGGGCAAAGAGAGAAAGAGTAACACACAAAAAGAAAGAACTGGCAAAAGAAGAGGTGGGGAAACTAAAAGCCCAATATTTTCAATTTAAAAAAGGAAGTGCAGAGTTTTTAGGACAATGCTGCAAAGGAAGCTTACGAGTTGGGGCAGTCTAATGTGAGAGCAGAGTTGAGAAGAGCTGAACCACTAGCATGAAGTCTGAAATGTGCAGTAGGTAGTCATGATACTGAGGAAGAATGACGCCTTGACATGCTAAAAAGCCACTGTGGAGAGCCATTTGTCTTTTCTGCCTTTTGAATTTGGTGAAATGGAGTCTCCTTAGGACCTGATATATAGATCCCTTCTTTCACCAAGACTGTGTTAGTATCAAATGGAGTATGATTGGTTTTGTTTAAAACATGGGAGTTTATTAAATGGGCACTTGTAAAATTACTGATTTTCACAGAAGATTTTAGCATTCATTATTGTCAGAATGATTAAAAATCTATGTGTCTATCATTTTATCATCTAACCTAATACAGACACATATACATCATATAGACATAGTATAGATATGCACATATATCATATATAACTATATCTCTATATCTATATCTTTATATCTATATCTATATCTATATCTATACCTATACCTATAAAAATACCTATACCTATATCTATATCTATATCTATCTATACCTATACCTATACCTATCTATATATCTATCTATCTATATCTATATCTATATCTATCTATCTATCTATCTATCTATCTATCTATCTATATCTATATCTATATATCTATCTATATATATATCTATCTATCTATCTATATATATATATATATATATATATATATATATATATATATTAGGATGGGAATTATTTGATTTAGTTGTGATACTTTAATGGCAATAGAATTGTAAATGACCCACTACTATTCTTAAAAGAGTATCAGTTTTCAAGTTTTTCTTTTGGAATATTTAGGATCTCTTATGTATAGAATCAATCATATGTATATAAGGATAATTTGCATATTTGGTTTATATATAATATTTCTTCTCTCTTTTTTCTAGTAAAAATACACATATATAGCATATTTATCATAGTATTATTATATTGCATAATACTAAAGATAAGGAACACCCCCATCTTGTATCTGATACTACTTTTAATGTTTATCAACACCAATAAAAAACCACATGGACTTGCATCCCAGTACCAGCTGCTGCAGATGCAGCCCTCTTAGTCTCTGAAACAGGGATAGATTTGGGGTTTGTAGCTCACCTTACCTACTTCCTCTCTCACTGCTTATTAACTATTCTTTCCCTTCAATATGCAATCAAATACTCTCAGTTGAACTATTCTCATGTTAAACTTATGTTCTCAAATCTCTTCACTTCAGAAAGGACTGCTTTTAGTCACTGCCCACACTGCTGTGTCACCTCATTTCTTCCCCTTTAGTCTGAATGGGTGATTTTAAACATGTTGTGCTTAAAGTGTATCCCCTGCTAATGTCTGTCCCAGTCTGTAACTGGTTTTAAAAAGTTGTTTTGATCCTCACGTGACTGTTTATGAAACCATGACCTGATATCCTCAGGACATGCTGTCACCACTAGGCAAAGTTGAACAAGACATATTGCTATGTCTAAACATTTATAACTGGGTTTCAACCAAAGCTGGGGTAGAATTTGCACAATATCTGATCAGGCAGTATAAAGAGAAAACTTTTCTCATTTTCTGTGTCTGCGTGTGTGTCTGTGTGTTTGTGTGTGTGTATCCTTTGTTTGTGTGTGAGTTTTCTGTATGTGTGTGAATGTTGTGTTTGTATGTATTACAGAAGGTAGTTATTATTTAGTAGGAAAAGTCTACAGGTAAAGTCTTTTTAATATTTTCTTATCCAAGGATGTAGTGTGTTCTCTAGAATGCTGTAAAAACAACTGAGTATTGGCTTACAGAACTGTGACAAATGTGAGTTACTCAGGCCACTGTGACTATTAGCTCACAACTGATTCTTTCTGAGTGAACCAAGAAATGATAGCTAGAGGTATGATGTTAACAGCAAACCCTCCCCATTGGAAAAAGAGAAAACTCAACTTTTCATTTCTTATAGGTACCATGTTCTGCTGAGGCTTAGATACATTATCACTTCACAAGGAAAAAAACTGATACAATTGTTCAGTGTTTGGTATAAATAAAAGTTTGTATTTCTAAAAATTTATCCCTCAACCTTAGAAAATGCCAATTTTGAAATTATACATTTTAATCCAATTAATGTATAAAATAATAACATTTACTTGCTATGTGCATTTTCTTAGTTAAAACAAAATGGTTTAAATGTTATTTCTATATGTACATTTTGAGATGCTTAAATGTATCAGGAAGTTAGAAACATTACTTGACACAGTGTGTATTTTCACTATGAAAACACAAAATTTACTCTGAAGATTGTATATTAGGGATAACTTTTGCCATGGTTTGCTTATTTAACTTTATTCATCTACTTTCCTGTTTGTATCTTATAAAACTTATATTCTGAAATATCTTTCTCTCTACTCAAGTGAGGTATTTAGAAATAAATGCATTTCTTCACTAAAATGTTTTGAATTTTCTTACTTCTCTAAAGCACCTCTATTAATGTTTGGTTCAATCTTGTAATTTTAAAAATTATTCCCCCAAAATAAATGTGCACAATCACAGGAGCATGATTTCTCTAAAAGGGTCTATGCTTTGTCAAGAATAATACCCTAGATTCAAACAGTATTCAATAGCAAAGAACATTTATTAGGCAGAGAACCTGGGCAGGGGTCCACCACACTTTAAGGTTGGAAGACAGAGGTGTGTGGAGAGTGGGTGTGGCAGCAGTCCAAAGATGGCGCTTGGGACTCCGGCCTAGTCTTGTGACTAGCACCTGACTTCCTCCTGCCTCCCTCATATTAGCACACCCATGAGGAGATCAGGCCAGATGACGTGGACCTATGAACTGCAGCCATGCAACATGGACTGAGGAGGTGGAGTTGAGAGAGGATAAAGGGACTGCGCTTGGGGGCAGGTTGGAGAGAAAGAGAAACAGAAAGAGAGACAGAAAGGGGACAGAAAGATTTTCACTTGCATGCTGTAAGGTTCCTGAATAAACCGCTTTGAGAAGAACGCTGTGTCATCCCTCCTTTTCTGCTGGTCGGAGACGGTAGCAACAGAGGTGTACAGACTTTGCCCAGTCAGTTTAAAGCCTGTTAGGTACATTTACACAATGGAGTACTACTCAGCTATTAAAAATGATTACTTCATAAATTCTTAGGCTAATGGATGGAACTAGAAAATATCATCTTAAGTGTGGTAACCCAGTCACAAAAGAACACATGGTATGCACTCACTGAGGAGTGGATGCAAAAGCTTGGAATACCCACTTGGAATAATTCAAAGTCCACATGACAATCAAGAAGAAGAAAGACCAAAGTGTGGATGCTTCAGTCCTTCTTAGAAGGGGATCAAAGTACTCAAGGGAGGAAATATGAAGACAAAGAGAGCAGAGACTGAAGGAAAGGACATCCAGAGCCTGCTCCTCCTGGGGATTCATCCCATGTACAAACCCGAAACCCAGACAATACTGTGCCTGCAAAGAAGTGAATGCTGACAGCTATCTTCTGAGAGGCTCTGCCAGAGCCTGATATATACAGAGGAGGATCATTTCAGCTTAACCATCAGACTGAGCACTGGGTCCTCAATGGAGGAGTTGGAAAAAGGACTGAAGGAGCTGAAGGAGTTATCAATCCCATAGGAAGAACAGTATCAACCAGTTAGACCCTGCAAAGCTCCCAGTGACTAAACCACCAACCAAAGAGTACGCATGGAGAGACCTACAGCTCCAGCTATGTATATAGCAAAGAATGCGTTGTTCGGCATCAGAAGAAGAGGCCCTTGGTCCTGGGAAAGCTCAATGCCCCAGTGTAGGGGAATTCCAGGACAGGGTGGTAGAAAGGACTGGGTAGGTGAGTGGTTGAGCACCCTCATAGAAACACGGGTAGAGAGGATGGAATAGGGGATTTCTGGAGGGAAAACCAGGGACAGAATAACATTTGAAATATAAATAAAAATATTTAATTTAAATAATTAAATCCTGTTAGTGTTTTTCTCTCGTGATTGGTTGGCTGTATTTCCAGGGTTATAGGTAGGTACCTCTGTGATTGGCTAAGGCGCTGGGGGACTTTTACTTATTAATTATATTGCCCCAAGCTAAGTGGTGGAGCAGCTTCTACAGCTCCTAAATGGTTGCCAGTGAGGTTGGCTCAGGTGGGTGGTGGGGCAGCTTCCTGATTGGATGCCCATGAGGGGTGCTTTTTTTCTGGAATTAACTCGTTTTGGATTTTTCCATTTTTGGTTAACAGAAACAAAGGCCTAGTCTCTCAAACTGCCAGTTTGCAGCATGTCATGGATTCAGTCTGGCTCTTGCTAACTATGCCCTCTCACCTCTAATTTTAATGCTCTGGCTGAAAAGGCCTTCTTTTTTTTCTTTTTTCTTTTTTAATATACAGCATGTGATTCCTTGTTCCCACCTGACTTTGCTCTTTTATTTCTTTTTCACTCTGAGGCTTGTATTCTATGTTGAATTAGTCAGTAAAAAGAAAGTGATATCTTAAAAAAAAAAAAAAAAAAAAAAAAAAAACCTCTTTTTAGTTCTCTTTCTCAATGTATTAAAAGTATGTATATGAGATTTGTGGCATTTGATTTAATATCTTCTAACAATCGCTTCATTATTCTTAACTAAGTAAGTACATACCTGGATTATGTTTTAACTTTGTGATGAGATTTTTTATTTTCACAATTTCTCATTTTTTGGTACATCTTCTGGACTACTTAAGAGACTTCTGTTTTAATAAAATATTGTATTTTATACTTAAAAGATTTTTTTAAAGTATCCTTTACTGTTGTATTGATATGCATGAGTAAAGCTTTGGATGCTTACTTGAAATGTGTAAGTTATTTTATATAAAGTATGTTAATAATGTTATAAAATATTTTGAAAGCAAAGAATCTATAGGCTTTCCTCTCCTTTCTGGTTATGTTTTTATTTCTATAATCTTTAATTTTCTTTGGGTAACAAAATATTTTGGCATAAGTCAAAAACACAGAAAATAAATATATTGTAAATACTCAAGCAGCTCTCTGCATATAAAACTTGTTTTGATTATTTGGATCAACATGGAAGTCTAAACTGAAGTAACTATAGATTATCATACAGTGGTTTTCAACATTTATAATACTGTTCCTCATGTCATAGTGGCTCTAACCATAAAATAATGTTTTTTGTTACTTCATAAAAGTGATGTTGCTGCTGTTTTGAATTATAATGCAAATATCTGAAATACAGGACAACTGAAATGGGACCACCGAAAAAGGGTCATCTAATCCCCACCCAAATGGATCATGACCCAGAAGTTCAGAATTACTATTTGAGTGAAAGATGTTAGACTTGGAAGTAAAGCAAATGAATGCCATGTGTCTTCTCAAATATACATACCTTGAGAAAGGACAAGAACGTAGAAGATTGTTTCTGAAGAGGATGTTGGCTGGAGGGAGGGAAAGTGAGCATGTAAAAAAATGGGGATTAACTATGTTCACAGTACTTTTTGAGCTTATGAAAATCTCATGGTGAAATATTATAATACATAATGAAACAATAAATAGGTTTATGCCACTAATACATTCTTTTAATTTTAATTAAAGTCCCTCTATTTGACAGCAAATAATATGCAAAATTGTTAAGATTAAACTTTAAAATTTAAAAGCCAAACTGTATTTACGAATCATCTGAACTGCAAAAGATTTGATTGTAGTTACACCCCAACACTTATGTTATGAAACAAAGGAGGTTAAAAGTATCACAAAAACCAGGGCAATAAATCAAATGAGAGAGCTTCTTCTAAGCCGGTCCCCCAAAGGCTTCTGTACATGGAGTAAAGGAGAATTCAGCAAAGACAGGAAAAATTACAGGAAATAAAAATGAAAGCTTTGCAATGCTGTTGACAAAATTGTATTAACAAATATGTCATGATCTTAGATTGCTCAAGCCTTAACATGTGAAAGCAAATACTATCTTTAAAAAGCCAAATTAATGTACCTTCTGCCCTCACAATGAAAAGTGCCACAGAGCTTATAACCTACATTTCTGGGCTCGCTTTCAAATATTCATGACTAAACTCTTGCCGTTGAGATGTGTTTGGAAGAGGTGCAATGTAGACGGGACTTTGATTTTCTAGATTACTCCAGTGGGACTCACCAACCCAGGCAGATGGATGTCTCCTGGCAGAATTAGTCAATTTCTAACAAAAGTAAAGAGCAGATATTTTCAAATAATCATATAAAATCCATCACTAATATTTGGTATTAAGCTAATACAGGAATACGATGTGACCTCATGATAATGTTTTATACTTTATACACTTGTATTCTCCATGTAGTATCCGATTATTGTTGACAATTATCCCAAAAAACAAAAGGTTTATGTATACATATCTGTGGATATTTTAAGATGTTTGCCTAGGTGCACGAGGATATTTAAAGCATAGATAGTAACATACTGATAAAATAAGACACTGTGTCTTCTATTTTTAAATGATCACTAAATTAATAAAGACTTTGAAGTCTTGATGTTAGATATTTTCTCAAGATAAGCAGTATTGAAGATTAACTCCATAAGTTATATAGAATATTATTTATATTTATTTAAATTTGACACAGCATACCTCACTTTACTCTAATGTAAAGAAAATAGATACTTTTTTAAAGAAGTAATTGTTTCCATATTTACTGCCTCTGTTAAGGGAGATAGAATATGAAAAACAATCCGATAGCTTTACATATTTTTTCTTATTTTATAATACTATTTGTTTAATTAATATTTCTCCATATAGTACTCAGCAACACTATAATTTAAATCAATTAATAAATATCCTTGATGTAAATATTCAAACTTTATGTTTGTATGCATTTACAGAAATTCTTTTTCGTAATTTTTAAATAAATTTAGTTATGTTTAATATTGCCAGTCATACTACTAAAATAACATCATTCAGTATTCTAGAAGGTTTTCAAATGTTTAAGACATTATGTAAATACATAAAGTTAAGAAAGCATGCTGAGTAGAAACGCATGGCCTTATCCTAGTAACTAGGGCAGTAGAAGCAAAGCACAATGCTTATTATCGACATCAGACAGATGTTAGCACCATGTCCTGACTCACAGGTGGGTCCTTTAAAATGCCAAGCTACCTTGTCTTCAATTCACTTGCCTGAGTGCAGCCTCATCTTTGGGAAAAACAGCCAGATAGTCATGTGTGCTATTAGTCTTTAGTGTTAATTTAAAAACTAAGTGAGAAAATCAATCAACTATATTCCAAGTTTGATAGGGATACTTAATGGGGACATAAATTTCAGTCACAGTTAAGATGCATTCAGCACCAGACTAGGTCTGTGCATTAAATACCAGATTAGGTTCAATAAGAGTAAGGCAGGACCTGATGCATTTAAGTGTCAAACTTACAAAAAAAGACATCACTTGGTGACCATGTATATATACCAAAATTTGACTTGACATAGGGGTACATGTTAGACAGCAAGGTGATTATATAATGCTATAGTATGCAAATTACATAAGGTATTATGTTGTAGAGGAAAATCTTAAGTATAGTAGTATCACAGACATTGCTGATATGGGACTTAATTTTTTTTATGAAAATCCTACGTAATCAGTACATTCAGTGGTTTCTAGTATTGATAACCAATAAGCCATGCATAAAGAATATTAAGTAATTCTATGGTTTTATAGCCTTTCATATGTGTCATATAATGTCATAGGGGCTAGACAGAATTTACATTACAGTCTTTCCTAAAATGATTAAAATTATTCAGTTTTGAAGTTAGCAACACAAAAGCAAACATATAATAAAAGGCATATTTAATTAGATGCACAATTAGAGAGTGCTCCTAAAATTAGTGGATAAAATCAGTGTTATCTTTTTTAAACTCTGATTATTATTAAATGTAATTTCATCAATTCCTTACAGCTAATTTTAGTTGTGCAGATTAGACCATTTCAGTGAATATCACTATATAAAGTAACTAGTATGCCAGACAATGAGTCTAATTTTATATTTTATAATGTATCTAGGAATCATATATCAAAATTGTACAAAATAGCTCAAACAAGGTAAATAGATTTAATTTTAGTGAGTATAATTATATTCTTTTATTTCCAAGAGCAGTGTCATTGTACAAAAGGGTCTTTTCAAAGTAAAATAAAACTTATATTTTGTACTGATTTTCTTCCAGTCCCCTTCAGAATATGTGTGAATATTCTCTATGACCTTGTTCTGATATGGTGGACATCCCTAGAAACTGATTCTGGATCAATACTATATATTCAAGGCTGTAGTGGTCATTCTGAACATGGTTTGATGTTTTGATTATTCTTCTGTTAAAACCATAGCATATTTTTTTCCAGGCATTGTGAATCCAGCACTAGACAGAATAGGTTAAGAGAGAAGAAATTAAGTTTGTCTTGTGGTTTCAGAATCCTACATAGTAGTGAGCAGAAAGCTAAGAAAGCTAGGCAGGAAGAAGCCAAGAATAGAATGATCCTTGATTCTATAAAAAATAAAAAATACTCTTATAACAAAATTAAATTAAATTTTACTAAGAGAATGATACAAAAGGAATGTGTGGATGACTACCTGAGGGCTTCATCATTGAAAACTACAGCTCTCTATTTCTTTTTCTTCCTTCCTTCCTTCCTTTCTTTCTTTCTTTCTTTCTTTCTTTCTTTCTTTCTTTCTTTCCTTCTTTCTTTTTGGTAGAGCACTCATAATAGACTGGAGAGTTGATTATAAACACTGGAACCATGAGAGGATTGAAAGAAGTCTGGTGGATATATCAAAGTGAATTTCAATGCTAGTATAAAATTATCAAGCAATAGGAAATATAAAGATTGAAATGTCACCCAAAGACTTCAAAGCCACACTTTCATCAATGGACAGGATATTGAAAGAGAACCTAAAGAGAGACACAGTGAAACTAATAAAGGTTATGAAGCAATTGGATTTAACAAATATCATAGAACATTGCATCCTAAAACAAAAGAATACACCTTCTTCTCAGCACCTCATGGTACCTTCTCCAAAACTGACTGTATAATAGGTCACAAAACAATCCTCAACTGATACAAGAAGATTTAAATAGTCCCATGCACTCTGTCAGACCACCATGGCCTAATGCTGGTCTTCAATAAAAGTAAAAACAAAAGAAAGCCCAGTTACACATGGAAACTAAACAACTCTCTACTCAATGATAACTAGGCAGAGAAGAAATAAAGAAAGTCTGCCTGCAGTTTAATGAAAATGTTGACACATTATACTTATATTTATGGGACACAATGAAAACAGTGTTAACAAGAAAACTTATACCACTAACTTCCCTGGTAAAGAAACTGGAGAGATCTTACACTAGCAACTCAACAGCCCACCTGAGAGCTCTAGTACAAAAAGAGTCAAATACACCAAAGACAAGTAGAAGGCAGAAAATAGTCAAACTAAGTTAGGACGTCTCAGTCACACTTGGGAAGGAGAAGAAAGCAAACAGAAGGGAGGAGAGAGGGAGAAACCTAGGATGGAAAGGGAACGGTGAAGAGTAGAATAAGATCTCAGATTGGACAGGGGGGAAAGTACTGAAGACTTGAGTTCTAACAGGAAGAATGAAAGACATTTAGGCAGAAGAATGTAGGACTCTCAAGTCTACAAGACTAAAGCAGAAATGAACATCAATTATTTAATGTATACAATGCAAATAAAAGCTGCATCTGGGTCTGAACAAACATAAATAAATTATAATCTGAATTAGTCAGAATCAATAAAAAGACACAATAGAAATACTTGTTTTTAAGCACCATCCCATCCTATTACACACACACACACACACACACACACACACACACACACACACCAATTGAGAGCGAACGAGAGAGAGAGAGAGAGAGAGAGAGAGAGACAGAGGTATTGAAAAGAAAAATCTTAAAAACATCAAAAGTGAAACATTGGAGAGCAAAGAGAATAACATCAATCAGCACAGAATTTTGTAACAATCAAAATAGCTGTTAAGAGCCAGAATGAAGGAAGGTACTGAATGGCATTAGAAGCTAAAACATTTGTCTTCAGACAGGTTCATGTTACAAATGGGCATAGAGCATTGATCATGATAAATTTAGTAATTCCAGATGATATCACCGAATTGTGCCAGCAGTCTTAAATATGCTAAAATGTTAGTTACATAATTATACTAGGAATTATGTTTATCACATGGAACTTATAAATTATAAATATAGCAAATATAAAAAATAGTAAAAGGAAACAAAATAGAAAAAGTCAAGCTACACTTTGTAAATCAGAGGGGAAAATTCAGGGCTTACATTGCATTTGTTCCTTCATTATTACCGTCATTGATAATGTAATTTATTTTTAACTTGTCCTCTTTAGTATTCAATCGAACTGCTTGAATTTGGAAGTCAGAAATATATGTAAACCTTGGAAGATTTTTTTCATGATTATTAAGTTCCTGAATAAGATTGTCTCCAAAATAAACTATGGACTTATTTGTAAAATGCAAACATTTAAAACAACCTGATAGCAAGAGATATTTCAGAAACCATACTATTTGTAAATGTTCTTAATACTGTCAGTAAAACCTATGATTTTTTCATTGCAGATTTTTAAATATAAAATTTAAATTTGCTTAGAGAAAACATATTTCAGAAGGAGATAACATGTTCTTGGCATGGAGTCTGGGACCTTGCACATGGTGGGTCATTGTCCCGCTCTGTGATTTGTACAAAAAATATATTGACAGATATATTTTAATATTAAAGACAGAACTATTTAAGAAATATGAAGCTAAAAATCATTAAAAATTCAAATTTTAAATGTTTGGTATAAGCATTGACTAAAATATGAAACTATAAGAGAGATATTTCATGAAGAACAAAAGTCTAAAATAAAATAATGTTTTCTATTGTATTATACTAGATAATATATTAAAAATAAATGTATAAGTTATTACCAGGTATACTTGCATTCCTAATAACTTACTTTACTTATAAATTACATTTAAATTTCTGGAATTATCTGGGCAAAGAGTACATATATGCCTAATTACTTTAAAGATTCCTATTAATGTTTTATTTATTAACCTTTTATACTTTAGTAAAGTTTTCATTGTTTTTTATACTAGTTCATGTATAAGTCTACTTAGTCATAAGTCGAATATTGTGAAATATCTTATACAATTTTATTTAAATTCTAAGCTATAATTCATCAGCCAAAACTCTTTGCAATTTTTTTTATTTATTTGAAAATTCTTGTAAGTTGTCCAGAGTAAATTTTAAAGTACAAATGATGAGAAACATGATTACAGATTCTCTGTGGACTTTGACAATATGTTTATAGCAGGCTTAATACATTCTAATGGGTATGTTTACAAATCCTCGTGAATGGGGGAAATAATGTCTGAAACTTTTAAATATCATAAAGGAATATAAAACTTCTATGAAAGCACAAACTCCATTAAAAGCATTAGTCCTTAACAAACTCTACACATGTCCAAAGATGTGGGCAAGGGATTCAAACATACTAGTGCCATTGTGCAGGTGATGTTATGCAAATTAAATGTACTTAATGGACACAGTATACATCTTGAATAAAATAGCACAATAAAATAGTAATGTGGCAGTTACTGTCCAAATTTTAATTTTTTCACTGTAATATAGAATCACTTTTATCTCCCTCTATTATGAAATTTCTAATAACCCTTTAATGGATGTAACACACATGGGTACACTTCAATAAAAAAGGATCTACTTTTGAAAATTAGTAATATTTCATCTGGTAGGTTTTTTGTTAATTGTGATATTTTAAGTGTATTCTTACAGTACATTTCTTTATGTCTGGTTTCATAAATTTATTATTTTTAGTTCTTGATTTGTGAGCATATTGTATAAACGAATGAGAAAGAGTAGACTGGAGTACTCAGACAAGGTTTGTATCTGCAGGAGCAAACAAGACACTTGCTCATGCAGGCACCATCCTGTGCAGGAGCAGGTTCGTGCAATGGGAGCACCTGTAGCTTGGCAATTTCATTGTGAATGCAAAATCAGTCAGAGGGGGCTACAGTGATTCAATGAATATTTTTCTATCTGGATGAGAAGTTTATTTATATGAGAAGTTTATTTCAGCCTAAGTAACTGAGATTAATGAGCCTCTGCAGCCATCTGCTCCTACTTGCATTACCAGAATATTCTAAATTACTCTGAAAGAGTCTTTCATACATTGCAATATTCATGCTTTTGTTCTCCATGCTTTGTGAATTCATGGAACTCTTCCTAAGCATAACAAAGTTGTAACAAAAAATCACATCTTTGTTTATTTTACAACATTTCTGACCCAAATATGAGGAGAAAATTATAATAGGCAAGGAATCATGTTATAAAAATTAGTCATAACAATAAAACTACACATAATGTATTTTAAATATTCGTGTTAAAGATAAATGATAAATCCTACAAGCAATACATTATTGGCATGCTCTGTATAAAAAATATATCCGAAACTTTGTGTGCATGTATGGTATGTGTTTACACAACAAAAGAGGTATTAATTGGACTTTTGAAGCTGAATTTTCGAGTTATATAAAACTCACATGCATTCAGGTTAATTATTAAAGTGCAAACCTTCAGAGGATAAGACTAAGGAATCTAGTAGGAGATCTAACAGGCACGAAAGAACCCATCTTTACTGATGTATTCTGTATTAAAATACGTAGGCACAGGAGAAAATTTCTTGAACAGAATACCAATGACTCAAGCTCTAAGGTAAAAGATTGACAAATGGGACTTAATGAGATTGCTGTTTCTGTAAGGCTAAGGACACTGTCAAGAACACAAAACGGCAGCCAAAGAGTGGGAAAAAATCTTTACCAACCCCACATCAGATAGAGGCATAATATCCAAGGTATACAAAGAACTCAAAAAGCTAGGCACCAGAGAATCAAACAACCCTATTAAAAAATGGGGTACAGAGCTAAACAAAAAGTTCTCAGTTGAGGAATATCAAATGGCTGAGAAGCATCTAAGGAAGTGCTCATCATCATTGGCCAACAGTGAAATGCAAATCAAAACAACCCTGAGATTCCACCTCAAACCAGTCAGATTGGCCAAGATCCAAAATTCAGATGACAGCAGATGCTGGCGAGGATGTGGAGTAAGAAGAACATTTTTCCACTGTTGGTGGGTCTATAAACTGATACAACCACTCTGGAAATCAGTCTGGCGATTCCTCAGAAAATTGGACATAGTACTACCTGAAGATCCAGCTATTCCACTTCTTGGCATTTACCCCAGAGACACTCCAATATACAATGAAGATGCATGCACCAAAATTTTCATAGCAGCTCTATTTATAATAACCAGAAGCTGGATAGAACCCAGATGTCCTTCAGTAGATGAATGGATACAAAAATTGTGGTACATTTACACAATGGAGTACTACTCAGCTATTAAAAACAATGACTTAACCAAGTTCTTAAGAAAATGGTTGCATCTAGAGAATATCATTCTGAGTGAGATAACCCAGTCACAAAGAACCGACATAATATGCAGTCGCTGATAATGAGATACTAACCCCAGAAAGCTCTGAACATCCCAGAAACAACTCACACACTGTGTGAAGTTCAAGAAAAGAAAAAAAAAAAAAAAAAAAAAGGAAAGAAAAAACTATTATGCTTCATCCTTATACACCAAAAAACTTTGACTAATTCCGGGTTACATCCTGTTTTACATGTACTTTTTGCTCATTGTAACTAGTAAGACCGTAGTGCACACTATCAAACTTTTGAGAAAAAAAAGCCAAACACTGACAAAAATGTATTTGTACACATTTATGCAAAAATGCTTAAAATTTGTTCTTTATCTTTGTTTTTTAAAATAAGTTTGTTCAAAAAAATTTTAAATGTGTATGGTGAGTGTTTCACCATAACATGTGTGTATGTATATATGATATATATATATATATATATATATATATATATATATATATATATATATATATATCTTGTTTTTGTCATTCTCAAGGTAACACTATTTAAAATTATAACAAATGTTCTAAAGAAGTAACTAAAATTATTGGTTTTCCATATAAAAGGTTTAAATTTAAACATACAAATTCGATTTTTGACTCTCAGTTTTAAGTAACCTATATTAGGAAGTACCCATTAGTAAAAATTTTTAATGGTTTTACATTAACTTATGCAATATATCTTTACATATTTTTGCACACTGTCTTTCTAGTGAATACCTGTAGAATATTCTAACATTACTATTATGAATGGTATTGTTTTATCTATTTTTTATTGTTTTGAAATTATAGCAACATTTCCTTATTTTCTTTCTTTCCATGCAAGCCCACACATGCAACTCTATATGCTCATTCCCAAGTTTCATGTACTCTTTTCTTTCTATTGCTGTAACACATAAGATAAATGTAGCTCTCATTGTGACTAAAGAAACTTCTCTTTGAAACACAAACTTACAGAAAACCACCGCTATAAGAAGGCAGAGGACAACTACAACAAAAACAACAAAAATTTTCCCTAAGCAGCCTTAATCCAAACTGGTCCATCTACAGCAGATTCCTTTTGACAATGGGCAGATGTTATTGTGGATGAGGATAGCAGTGGGATTCAACAGCCGGAGAAACTTGCGGTGAAACTGTGTGATAGAATTCTGAGAAACAACACCCATAAAATGCCATCAACGTGGCTGTTTAAATTAGATCTGAACCTTGAAGGATCTAATAGACATGCTAACGTGGAATGTGAAAAGTTCCTCGGGCCTCAGCCCTGAGAAGAAATTATGGGCAGCTAGAAGATGACGGGAGTCTCCTGAGAGGCTTTGCCAGAGCCTGATATACACAGGCTTGCTAGCAACCAGCCCTTGGACTGAGAACTGAGTCCCCAGTGGAAGAGTTAGAGAAAGGACTGAAAAAGATGAAGGGGTTTGCAACCCCAATAGGAAGAACAATAATGCCAACCAACCATACCCCCTCCCTGCCCTGCAAGAGCTCCCAGGGACTAAACCATCATCCCAAGAGTACACATGGAAGAACCGATTGATGGCTCCTGCCAAACAAGTAGCCTAGGAAGACTTTGTTGGGAATCAATGGGAGGAGAGGCCCTGGGAGGACTCAAGTAGAGGAATGATGGAGAGGGGAGGAGGAAGGGAGTATATGGGTGGGTAGATGGGTGGATGGAAGAGCATCCTCATAGAAGCACGGGGAGAAGTCATATGATAGGGGATTCCTGGAGGGGAAACCAGGAATAACATTTGAAATGTAATTAAAAATACCCAATAACAAAAAACAAAAATGAAAATGAGGGGAATCGAAGAACTTCTATTTTATTGCTATATCAACTGATTGTCCAATACCCAGTGGTCAGTCTTTAGTGTTATGTTATGATGCTGCTGTTTATGTGAGTTTTGAATGTTTTTTCCTTTTATTTAATGGCATCTTTCTGGGTTTGATGCATGCTTCACACATAAAGAAAGACTTTATCCATTCCTCATATTCTATCCTTTCCTGGATTCATTCTACATATAGGGCTCTATCACAATTGTTATGAGATTGATGTGGGATTTTTTTATACATGTGTATGGCTTTTGTGTGAATAATATTTAGACCAAACGTCATAACTTCACTGAAACTACATATAATATTTATATATTCATAATTTTATTCATTATATGTATTTTAGGTAAATGAATAATAATGATTTTTATGCCCTTTTCAGGCATTCTTAGTAAGATATAGAGCTAGTAAACTTAAAATTGTAAAAAATCCAGAATTATTTTTTTCTGGGTCTGCTAACCTTAGTCAATTTATAATTTTCTAATTTCATCAATTATCTGAAAACTTTATTTAATTTTAGTACTATGCTTTCATTATTTATTCATAAACTAAAGGATGTATAGATCGTTTCTATTTTCTATAGAGTGGTAATGAATGAGGTAGGACAAATGTTTGTGGAGCAAGATATCTAATCATTTAGTCATATACCAAAAAGTTGTATAGTAGAGACTTGACGTATATTTATTTAGATTTTTGTTAATTCTTCATTCTGACATCTAGTAGATGTACTTTATCAAATTTTAAAACTCCATTTTTATGTCTTGAATTGTTTTTATGATTTCATTTAAATTTAGTGAGCTTCTTTTTGTCAGTTTTGACTTTCTTGAACATATTTACTATTGCTCTTTTGAAATCATTGTTCTGTAAATCAACTAAAGAACTTATCTAAAAGAATATAAATAGGAGAGCATGTTTTGAGCAGACATTCTGTTTTTGTTGTTCATGTTGTTTGTGTGTCTGAGAATTGAAGTTAACATCTGGAATTAAGTCTTAAGTAGCATTTTGTGGTGCTACTATTTGGTGTCACCTTTGTTACACTTATTTTACCTTTAGAGGCATTGAATTTTCATTTTGACTTATTCTATTCTGCTTGTTTCTATATTTTTAATAAATCTTTTAAAAACCTTGAGTTGAGTAATATTTTTTCCATCATGCTTTTATTCCTGGAATTATATTTTTAATTTTATTTTTTTACACTTCATATTTTAACCCCTCCCAGTCCATGTTCTGACTGTTCCATATCCTATACCTTCTCCTATTCTGCCTCTTCATCTCCACAAGAATTTCTCCACTCCACCAGTCCTCACTTTTGGGAGCTTTCAGTCTCTTAATGGTTAGTTGCATCTTCTCTGACTGAATCCAGACTGAGCAGCAGTTCTTTGCAGTATATGTGTTAGGGGCCTCATATCAGCTTGTGTATGCTGTCTTGTTGGTGGTCCAGTGTCTGAGAGATCTCAGGGACCCAGGTTAATTGAGACTACTAGTCCTCCTACATACAGGGTTACCTTCTTCCTCAGTTTCTTCCAAGTTTTCTCTAATTCAACCACAGGGATCAGCAGTTTCTGTTCATTGGTTGGGTGCTGACTCTTTCAGCTGCTTGTTGGGTCTTTCTAAGGGCAGTAAAGATAAGCCCCTATTTGTGAGCTCTCCATAGGCTTATTAATAGTATCAGGTATGGGTCCTCCACTTGAGCTGGGTCCCATTTTGGGCCTGTTCCTGGACTTCCTTTTCCTCAGCCTTTTCGACTGTGGAATGTCAACCTAATCACTCACTTGATGACCTTTCTTGTTTATATGGATTCTACAAGTTTCCTCTGCCCACTGTAGGGCATTTCATCTAGAGTCTCTCTCTTTGAGTCCTGACTATCTCTCAGTTCCCAGGTTCCTGGTATATTCTGGAGGGTCCTCCCAACATCCTATCTCTTGCCTGTTTTCATTCTTTTTGTTAGCCCTTGGGGCTTCCGTTCTTTGTTTTCCCTAAAACAAGATCATCATCCCAGCCACCTTTACCTCTTAGATTCCTCCCCCCTTCTTCTCCTTATGATCACTCTTCTCTTTCCCAACTGGGATTGAGGCATCCTCACTTTAGCTTGTTAACCTTTTTGAGTTGTGTGCATTGTATCCTGGGTATTGTCTACTGTTTTTGCTAGCATCTACTTATTAGTGAGTATGTACCATGCAAATCTATTTAGGTATACATTACCTCACTCAGAATGATATTTTCTTGTTTTAATTATTTGTCTGCAAAACTCAGGATGCCCTCCTTCTTAATAGATGAGTAGTATTTCATTGTGTAAATGAACCACATTTTCTGTATCCATTTTTCTATTGTGAGATATAAAGGTTGTTTCAGCTTCTGGCTATCACAAATGAGGCCTATATGAACATAGTGGAACATGTGCCCTTGTAGCATGGTGAGGCAGAGTTTGAGTATATGCCCAAGAGTGGTATAGCTGGGTCTTCAGGTAGATTAATTTGAAAAGTACATACTCATTTCATATTTTCACATGTGTCACATTTGGGTATTCTTCTAATTTTAAGGTTTTTTGTGGCAAAGTTTTGTTGATGAACTTTGACTAATGATATACTTACTTTGAAGGGCTTACTTAATTTAAATTTGCATATTCTGGAACCCTGGGAGCAGAGTGAGATCCAGGTGGCAGTTGAACCAGGTGCATGTAGCTCTGTATCAGGGTTGGGCCTGAGAAATGAGACCTCAGTGCCAATACAGAGATAAAGTTATCTTATTTTTAATATTTTTAAAATATTTACTGCAATAGACATAAGAATCACCAACAGAATTAAAGAGAAGGAATAAAAAATCTCAGGTGCAGAAGATAACATAGAAAGCATTGAAAATACAGTCCAAGAAAGTGTAAAAATTAAAAAGCTCCTAACCCAAAACATCCAAGATATTCAGGACACAATGAGAAGAGTAAACCTAAGGTGTACAAGAGAGCAAAAACTCTCAACTGAAAGGCCCAGTAAATAACTTCAACAAAATTATATAAGACAATTTCTCTAACCTAAAGAAAGAAATATCCATAACATTTCTTTCATACAAGAATCCTACAGAACTCAAATTAAATTGGACTGGAAAAAAATTCCTCCCCACATATACTACTCAAAACACCAAATGTTCAAAACAAAGAAAATATACTAAACATGGTAAGGGAAAAAGGAAAAGTAACATATAAAGACAGTCTGATCCGAATTACTCCAGACTTCTCAAGAGAAAGTATAAAAGCTAGAAGATCCTGTGCAGATACCATACAGACCCTAAGAGAACACAAATTCCAGACCAGGTTACTATATCCAGTAAAACTCTCATTTACTAGAGATGGAGAAACCAAGATATTCTAGGACAAGACCAAACTTAGACAATATTGGTCCACAAATTCATCCCTCAAAGCATGATAGATGGAAAACTCCAACAAAAAAAGGAAACTACTCAATAAAAACCAAAAGAATAAAACCAAAAGAAGAAAGGCACAGTAACATAATTCTAACAACAAAAATAACAGAAAATGACAGTTACCATTCATTAATATCTCTTAACATCAATGGACTCAATTCCCCTCCCCCCAAATAAACAGACTATCAGACTGGATGCAAAAACAAAACTCAGCATTTTGTGGCATACAGGAAATTCATCTCAGCAACAAAGACAGGCACTACTTCATAGTGAAAAGTTGGGAAAAATTTTTCAAGCAAGTGGTCCCAAGAAACAAGCTGAAGTAGCCATCTTATTATTGAATAAAACAAAATTTCAACAAAAGGTCATCAAAAAAGTTAAGGAAGGACACTTTTACTCATCAAAGGAAAATCTATCAAGATGAACTTTCAATCCTGAACATGTATACTCCAAATACAAGGGCACCCACATTCATAAAAGAAACCATACTAAAGCTCAAAGCATATATTCCCCCCACACACAATAATATTAGGAGATTTCCACAACCCACTCTCATTAATGAACAGATCATGGAAGCAGAAAGTAAACAGAGACATGTGAAACTAACAGAATGTATGAGGCAAATGGGTTTGAAAACATCTATAGAGTATTTAATGATAGTGTCTTTAGCCTTACAGAAACTTTGCAATCTCATTAAGTCCCATTTGTCAATCTTTGACCTTAGAGCTCGAGCTATTTGTGTTCTGTTTAGGAAATTTTCTCCTGTGCCTATGAGTTCTAAGGTTTTCCCTAATTTCTCATCTAATAGTTCCAGTGTACCTGGTTTAATGTGGAGATCTTTGATCCACTTGCACTTGAGCTATGTACAAGGAGATAAGAAAGGGTTTATTTTCATTCTTCTGCATGCTGAGTGCCAGTTGGACCAACACCATTTGTTGAATAGGATAAAGACACTATCATGAAAACAAAATGGTAGCCAACAGAGTGGGAAAAGACATTTACCAACCCCACATCAGATAGAGGCCTAATATCCAAGGTAATACCAAGAACTCAAAAAGCAAGATACCAGAGAATCAAACAACCCTATTAAAAATATGGGGTACAGACTTAAACAAAAAGTTCTCAATTGAGGAATATCGAATGGCTGAGAAACATCTAAGAAAGTGCTCAACATCCTTAGCCATCAGGGATATGTAAATCAAAACAACCCTGAGATTGCACCTCACACCAGTCAGATTGGCCAAGATCCAAAAATCAGATGACAATAGATGCTGGCGAGGATGTGGAGAAAGAGGAACACTTCTCCACTGTTGGTGGGGTTGTAAACTGATACAACCACTCTGGAAATCAGTCTGGTGGTTCCTGAGAAAAATGGACATAGTTCTACCTGAAGACCCAGTTATTCCACTGCTGGGCATTTACCCCAAAGATACTCCAACATACAACAAAGATACATACACCACAATGTTCATTGCAGCTCTATTTATAATAGCCAGAAGCTGGAAAGTACCCAGATGTCCTTCAGTAGATGAATGGATACAAAAATTGTGGTACATTTACACAATGGAGTACTACTTAGCTATCAGAAACAATGGCCTAATGACATTCTTAAGAAAATGGATGCATCTAGAGAATATCATCCTGAATGAGATAACCCAGTCACAAAAGAACAGACATAATATGCAGTCACTGATAATGGGATAACAACCCCAGGAAGTTCTGAACACCCCAGAAACAACCCACAAACTGTGTGAAGTTCAAGAAAAAAAAGAATATATTTTAATTAAAATAGAACTGTATTACATCTCCCTTTTCTTCCTAAAGCCCCTCCAAGTTTCTCTCCTATATCCTCAAATTAATAACCTCTTTTCCTATATTATTGTTACATATATACATATGTGTATGTATATGTACCCACAAATACTTAATTACAATCTTATAAAAATATATTTGTATACCTTTATGTAAAAAAGCTTAAAAGTCTGTACATTTATCTTTGTTCTTTAAAATAAAGTTTAAAAAAATAGGACAAAAAAAGAATATTCCAACCTAAAACAAAAGAATATACCTTCCTCTCAGCACCTCAAGGCACCTTCTGCAAAACTGACAATATAGTCAGTCACAAAACAGGCCTAAATAGATGCAAGAACATTGAAACAACCCCATGAGTTGTATCATTTCATCATACACTAAGGCTGGCCTCTAATAACAAGAAAAACAACAAAAGCCCCCACACACATAAAAGCTGAACAATGCTCTATTCAACAATAGATGGCTATGAAAGAAACAAATTAAAAATCAAAAACTTTTTAGACTTTAACAAAAATGGCAGCACAACATATCCAAAATTATGAGAATCAATGAAAGCAGTGCTAAGATGAAAGCCTAGAGTGCTGAGCACCTCCAAACAGAAACTGAAGAGAGCATACACTAAAGCTTGACTGCACACCGGAATCTCTAGAACAAAAAAAAAAAAAAAAAAAAAAAAAAAAAAAGAAAGAAAAAGAAAAAAGAAAAAAACATGTACACCCAAGAGGTATAGGTGGCAGGAAATAATCAAACTCAGAGCAGAAATCAACCGAATAGAAACAAAAGGATCTATAGAAAGGATTAACAAAACTAGGAGCTGGTTTTTTGAGAAAATCAAAAAGATTAATTCCTTAGCCTGACTAACTTGAGGGCTCAGAGAAAGTATCCAAGTAAACAAAATCATAAACGAAAGAGGAGAAAAAACAACAGAAGCTGAGGACATTCAAGAAATCATCAGATCCAACTACAAAAGCCTATACTCAACAAAACTGGAAAGTCTAAAGAGAATAGAGAAATATCTAGACACATACCACGTACCAATATTAAATCAGGATGAGCTAAACCATCTAAACAGTACCATAACACCTAAAGAAATAAAATGAGTCATCAAAAACCTTCCAACCAAAAAAAAGCTCAGGTCCAGATGAGTTTAATGCTGAATTCTATCAGATCTTCATAGAATTATTCTATGAAGTCTCCAAACTATTCCAGAAAAGAGAAACAAAGGGAATACTCCCCAACTCATTCTCCAACGCCACAATTATGATTATTCCTAAATCACACAAATACCCTACAAAGAAAGACATCTTCAGAATACTGTCCCTCATGAAAATTGATGCAAAAATACTCAATAAAATTACTGCAAAACCAATCCAAGAACACATCAAAACAATCATTCACCATGATTGAGTAGGCTTCATTTTAGGTATACAAAGATGTTTCTGTACATTGTCCTGAAGATGTTTGTATTTTAATGGTAATTTCATTTCCAAAAGAATGGCTGCCTAGTCACATGACTTCAACTGAACTTTGCCATTTTAATTAGTAAAATAAATGAAAACCAGTGACTGGGCAGGGCCAAGGAGGTGGAGAGGGCTTAGAAGTCTGAAGAGGTCAGAGGATGAAGAGAGGTCGTGGCAAGATAGAGGTTCCCCAGGACCAGCTAGACTCAGGTGACATTGATTGGCCTTAAATAGCTATGAACATTAAGGAGTTTATAGGTCTAGTATCTCATATAGAAGGGCAATTTGTATCTTTGTCTATTTGATGCAATCTTGTTGTGTAGAGGGTTTGTGGACTGAGAGTTGAATATATAAACCTGAATGAAAAGTGATTGAGCTATAGAGTTGTGTTTGTGTTGACTGTTGGTGTAATCGAACACCAGGATTAGAGGTGAAAGGCAGGAAGAGGAAGACCACCAAAGGAAGGAAGTTGCATGGTCAGGGTTGCGCTGTGAGGGTTTGGGCTGTGAGGGCTCAGACCAAGTGGCTCTGGCCAAGTGAAGGAGGTACGCATGGCTACATATCAGTGTCATAAAAGTATTGGGTCTGAGCAGTGAGACCTTAGGACCAATAGAGAGATAAATCATTTATTATTTTTTAATATTTACTAAAACATGTTTCAATATACAGAAAGCTATCAACATAACTCACTATATAAACAAAATAAAAACAAAAAAAAAAAAAGAAACACATGATCATCTCTTCAGATTCTGAGAAATCATTTGACAAAATTCAACACCCCTTCTGGTTAGCAAAAACTATTCTCAACAATAAAAAACTTCCACGAAAATCACCATGCTGGACTTCAATCTGTATAACAGATCAATTGTGATAAAAACTGCATGGTATTGATACAGAGATAAGCAGGTAGATGAATGGAATACAATTGAAGACCCAGAAATGAACCCACCACCTATGGTCACTTGATCTTTGACAAAGGAGCTAAAAACATCCAATGGAAAAAGGACAGCCTCTTCTACAAATGGTGCTGGTTCAACTGGCAGATCAAGATCAATGCTCTAAGATCAAGAATCAACAAATGGCCTTTCTTTTCTTTTCTTTTGTACTTTATGCTTATTGTAACTAGTGAGATTTTAATGTATACTAACCAACCATTAAAAAAAATCATGTACTGAAAAAATATATTCAAATAGTTATTTGCAAAAATGCTCTTAAAAATCTGTGCATTTATCTCTGTTTTTTAAAATAAAGTTATTTAAATAAAAAAAAAAAGAATAGACAAATGGGATCTCATGAAATTGCAAAGCTTCTGTAAGGCAAAGGGCACTGTCAAAAGGAGAAAATAGCAACCAATAGATTGGGAAAAGATCTTTACTAATCCTACATCTGAAATTTGTCTAGTATCCAATATATACAAAGAACTTAAGAAGCTAGACTGCAGAGAATTAAATAATCTTATTTAAAAAACTGTGTACAGAGCTCAACAAAGAATTCTCAACTGAAGATTATCAAATGGCTGAGAAGCACCTAAAGAAAAGTTCAACATCCCTAGGGATCAGGGAAATGCAAATCAAAACAACCTTGAGATTTCACTTCACACCAGTCAGAATGGCTGAGATCAAAAACTCAGGTGAGAGCAGATGCTGGTGAGGATGTAGTGAAATAGGAACACTCCTCTACTGTCTCACCTGGGCAACAATCCCATATGCAGCTACTAATATCATGTACTATTGCTGATTCCAAGTAGTGCTTACTAGCAGAAATCTAATATGGATGCCTCCTCAGAGGATCTGCCAGAGCCATACGACACAGAAGAGGATGCTTTTAGCTAACTATCAGACTTAACATGGAGACTCCAATGAAGGAGACATAGCACGGACTGAAGAAGCTGAAAATGGATACAACTTTATGGGAAGAGCAAAATTATTAACTAACCAAACCAATTACAGCTCCTAGGCACTAAAACACCAACTGATCAGTTTGCATGGAGAAATCCATGGCTCCAGGTACATATGCAGCAGAGGATAGCATTCTCTGGCCTCAATGAGTGGAGAGGACATGGTCCAGCAAAGGCTCCTTTTTCCAGTGTAGGGGAATGCCAAGGTCTGAGGTGGAAGAGGGAGGTTGGGGGAGGGAGCACGTTCATGAATGTCATTGAGTGGAAGGGGACAGGATTAGCTTGGTGGGAAGAAAATAACATCTGAAATATTAATAAAGAGAATATCCAAGTTAATAAAATAAGAGAGAAAGAGTGGCATCAACAATGTAATGATATAGGGCTTTTTCAGTTCATTAATGTTTTTTTATCAGCATAGCTGAAAGCATCAAATAAATAACATATACTTCAAAATATTAAGAAACAACCAAATGGGTTTTTGTTTGATTTTATAAAATTAATGAAATCATGTTTTAGTAAAAGTTTATCATATTGTAGATGACGGTTTTAATTATTTAGATATTGACAAAAATTCTTAATAGTTATGTGGACTTATAATTGTTTTGAGCGTGAGATGACCTGACATATACATGTTTAAAAAGTGAACAATCTGGCATACTTAAAAAATGTACAAGCTTAGAATATAAATTCAGTTACAAATTATGTTAATGTATTTAGTGTATTTTAAGCATTTTCAACATATTTCCTGAGGACTTTAGATGGCTTCTTTGTTGACATAATTAAGGTTAAACTTAGCACTTTTTAGATTGCTGATGTGTGAATTTCTTGGGTAAACCTGCATTTACATCAATTAACACTAATTTAATTACAACTTCTTTCTGACACTGTTAATATTAAATGCAGAGTCAGAGTTGTAGAGTGCTGTACCAATAGTAGTGTTCACAGAACCCTCTGGTAGTTAAGGTTTTTGGGAACTCTCTGGAAGAGAGGTTAGAAAGCTTATAAAGCCTAAGAAATGGGAGAGATTGCTCTGAGATTATATGAACCTTAAGTGTCTGGATCTGCATCTGTAACATCTCACAGACATGACTACCTCAACATAAGCCAAATGATGACCACTACAGACTTGCCCAAAAGGATAGGAGAAAGGCCTCTCCATAAGACCTCCAATCTTTTTTTTCTTTTTTTAACAACTTTGTTTTTAAAACACAGAGATACATGTACAGATTTTTAAAAACATTTGGCATAAAAGTATATAAATACATTTTTGTCAGTACGTGATTTTTTTAAATGTTTGATAGTATGCATTGAAATCTTACTATTTACACTAAGCATAAAGTACATGTAAAACAAAATGTAACAAGGAAATACTCAGGTTTTTTTTGGTGTGTAAATATTAAACAATGATTTTTAAATACCAAAAATTGCCGCAAGGCTATCTTCTTAGCTCTTGAGTTATTAATGACTTAAGGAAGATCTAGGTATATCCCACTCTTAAGAGGGTGCTATACTTATTTTTTTTTTCTAAGAAGGATTGAGGATTCCACTTTTTGGCTTTTCTTTTTTGAGCTTCTTATGATCTGTGAGTTGTCCAATCTTAAAGAAAAAACTACAAGTCATCCATATGGTTATCCAATGCTAAATAGTCGTCTCAGAAAACAAAATACATATAAGTAACAATGTAAACTATTAAATTAGGAATACATGGACATTTGTATATATGTATACTCACATACACACATATATACAGTATATGCATAAGCATACACTTATATACACACATATACAACATAACAACAAATAATGGAAGGTAAGGTCAGAAATTTGTTTATGAGAAAATACACATACTTATTCACCATAATTTATATCTATACATAGTCATACATATACACATGCAATCACAAACAATGAAAGGAGAGACCATAAGACTGATCATGTGGAAAGAGAGCTATATGAGAAGATTTGAAAAAAAGGAAAGGGAAGAAAGGAATTGTATAAATATGATCAAAAGAAACAAGAATACAAATGCACAAGAACAATTATTAGCAACACTTCTTCATAGAGAGAAAATATCAGTTCCTCATTCAGAATAAATACACTGCATCCTGCACTGAGGAAAGGGGCTCCTAAGTTTATATAGCAGCTAAAGAAACTAACAGGGCTCAGCACACTCAGAAATTTAGAGAATACTCTCCAATATAAAAATTCCTGAAGAATCAATAGTTATTACTGAGCCTCTCAAGCCAAACTACATATGCTCTGTTAAGTAAGCTCTCATCTGCTTTACCAAGTAACACACAAAAACCAATAGCTTACAAGTAAAATATAAATATATTCAGCACCCCTTGTGGATATACTAAATATACTTATAAAAATGAATGTGAATTATTTTATTTCAAGTGCTTTAACAATTTGAAAAACTACTTACTAGATATGTTTTAAAATAACTCAGTTAAATATAATTTAAATATATACATTAGAATAATACTTTGAGCAAAATCATCAAATTTCATATAAAATATGTTTATACAGCCATGCTCACATAATCTAAACTACAAAAAGTCATATAATACTACATTTCATATGATGGTAATTTAAAAATCAACTCTCATTGCCAAAATGTCTTCCTATTATTTGTATATTACTTTTTCTATAAATTTTCTTATTTATATAATATATGATTTATATAAAAATAGTTTTGTCTCATAAACAATATCAATTAATAATGTATAGAAAAATTTTCTCGATTTCTTCTCTTGAAATGAGAAGATTACTTAAATTCTCTGAATATACTCATAAACAACATTATTTTACAGTATTTCTGGATGTTTGCATATGATGACACATATACACACAATTACAATTAAAAGTGTTCTAAGCTGTTATTTTGTGACAAATTTGTTTTAGGTAAAATTTTCATGATATTTGTTCAAGAGTTAAGAAAAGAGGTTGCTGTGTTTGCTTAGGTGTCAAAATCTTATTATCATCACTTGGAAGATATATTTAATTCCTAGAAACCATGCTGGTTAGCTCACAACTATCAATAACCTTCACTCCAGAAACCCTTCAAGCTTCTACAGATATTCGTATCCATTCATGTGTACATTCCCATAACAGAAATACATTTAAACTTAATTAAAAACAAATCTTTAAAAGCACAGAGAGAAAAAACAGGATTGGGAAAAAAGCTTTATATTAATATGTAAATGTATGATAATTAAACAAAAATGTTGAAAGTGATGTAATGTATGCATATAAAATAGTCTTTTGTAGATTAATGTTAAGGTGATATATCATTGGACAGTGGAAAGATAGGCAATGAAAAGGTAGGGATGTGGAAAAGGAACAGAGGTTAGACGAAGAAATCAAGATGGAGCTAGAGAGAGCAGATCTGGATCCTGGTAATTGTAAATGACAATAGGTAATTGGAAAATTTTAAGGGATTCTGTAAGTCTTTTATCTCATAAAAAGAGCAGTTTGTATCTTTGTCTATTGATGTAATCTCATTGTGTAGAGGGTTTGTGAATTGAGAATCTATTATATAAACCAGTTGAAAAGTTACAGATCTTTGAAGTGATGTTTGTGACAACTGTAAAGGAAAGAAAATGCTGGGGCAGTAATTCCACCCAGGATGGAGGCAGTAGGGCAGGGGGCCTGAACAGCCTGGGAGGGAAATCAGGTGAAGCAGACAGCTTGGGGATGGAGTCCCTTTGCTCAGTGGCAGAAGCAGAGTGAGACTGTCTGGGCCTATAAAGAGATAAGCCTTTCATTTTTAATATTTACTGCAACAGTATTTAATTCAGATTTTTGTCAGAAGTCTACATTCTGGGAGACATATCAATAATCATAGCTTCAACAAGAGAGAATATCAGCATTCTTGGAGCTAAGCCATATGAACCTTAATTCATCTTTTTTCCATAGTTCTCAAACATGACAAGTTCATCATCTTTAATAGATGAAGATTTTCCATGCACAAATATCTGCTTAGAAATTAGAGCCAAAATTGAGAAATGAGCCTAAATTGGAAAGTGTGAAAATTTCAGTTTTCAAAAGAAAAAAATTTCAAATGTACAAAACAAAACCTCTCTTTTTTTGAATAAAATTTCTTTTAAAAACAAGATTGAGATGCATTTAAACTATCATGAAAGAACCAGAATTACAAAACTTCAATTTAAGTGAAGATTTTACTACCAGTAAATTCTGAATTTACTATCAGTTTTGAATGTGATATTATTAGAATATAAAAATTTATACCAATTTTGGGGAAACTCATTAGTAAGATAGTGCATTAAAAGCTGCACTAGTAATATACAAAGGTCTTACTTTTCTACGCATCCTGCTTCCAAATAGAATATTGGATGAAAATTGATGTTTTTTTTTTTTTTGACTATCTAATTATGGACTTGGCCATGACCTTGTTACTCACTGATATCAGTCATGGATGATTGCCCAACAGTTGCTGGCAGAAGAAAGACTGTTTATTAAACAACAGTTTCAACCTTCTATACTAAGTTCTCTGACTAGAGGGGAATCTTTTAAGATTTAGGTCCTTCTTGTAAAAATTATATTAATTTAGCATTTCATAATAATTTTTTTTGTAATCATAATTAAACAGCACCAATTAAATGCTATAAAGTTAGGATGCTACTACAAAATTGAATGTGCTAATTAAAGTCATAGAATCAAATTTCACAAAAATGAATAAATATATCATCAATGAGATAATGATAATTATATAAACCATGAGTGTATTAAGAAATTGTGTTAATTTTGAATATTTTTACAAGATTTTGTGAGCACAACATTGAATTTATTAGAGCCTTATATTTTTCTTTTCTTTAATGAGGCATGAAATGCAAGCTTTACCAGAAGGGATGGAGTATTATTCTGAAATATGTCTATCAACACTGTTTTAATAACAATGTTAATAATTTTTTTCTTTGTTATCTAAAATTCAGTTTTAATTTTAAATCTTAATATATTAAGCTGCTACAAGTATATATGTAAGTCATGAGGTTGGTAATGGCCCTTACATCACAATAAAATTAAAGTAATCATCATAATACTTTACTGACGTGCTTTTTTACTATTACATATAAGTGCTCTCTTATTTATCTATGAGAAACATTAATTACAAGTATAAGAGCATCAAGTAAATAAGAAATGCTTATTCTGATATAAGTGATAATACAGCCATTCGATATTCCTCAGCTGAGAAAGTTTTGTTTATCTCTGTACCCCATTTTTTAATAGGGTTATTTGATTCACTGGTGTCTAGCTTTTTGAGTTCTTTGTATACCTTAGATATTAGGCCTTTATCTGATGTGGAGTTGGTAAAGATCTTTTCCCATTCTGTTTGCTGCCGTTTTGTTTCCTTAACAATGTCCTTAGCCTCACAGAAACTTTGCAATCTCATTAAGTCCCATTTATTGATCTTTGACCTTAGAGCTTGAGCCATTGGTGTTTTGTTCAGAAAATTTTCTCCTGTACCTATGTGTTCTAAGGTTTACCCTACTTTCTCATCTAATAGTTTCAGTGTATCTGGTTTAATGCGGAGATCTTTTATCCACTTGCACTTGAGCTTTGTACAATGAGATAAGAAAGGGTCTATTTTCATTCTTTTGCATGCTGAGTGCCAGTTGGACCAGCACCATTTGTTGAATAGGCTGTCCTTTTTCTATTGAATTTTTAAGGCTCCTTTGTCAAAAATCAGGTAACCATATACCTGAGGGCTCATTCCTGGATCTTCTATTCTATTCCATTGATCCACATGCCTATTTCTGTACCAGTACCATGCAGTTTTCAGCACAATTGCCTTGTAATATAGCTTGAGGTCAGGGATAGTGATGTTTTCTTGTTGTTGAAGATGGATTTCGCTATTCTAGGTCTTTTGTTATTTCATATGAAATTGCACATTGATCTTTCTAATTCCATGAAGAACTTGGTTGGAATTTTGATGGGGATTGCATTGAATCTGTAGATTGCTTTTGGTAGAATGGCCATTTTTAAGATGTTGATCTTTCCAATCCATGAGCATGGGAGATCTTTCCAATTTCTGAGATCCTCCTGAATTTCTTTCTTTAGAGGTTTGAAGTTCTTGTCATACAAGTCCTTCACTTGCTTAGTTAGAGTGACACCAAGGTATTTCATAGTTTTTGTGACAATTGCGAAGGGTACCTTTTTCCGAATTTCTTTTTCCACATGTTTGTCCTTTGAGTATAGGAAGGCTACTGATTTGTTTGAGTTAATTTTGTATCCAGTCACTTTGCTGAACTTGTTTTTCATATGTAGGAGTTCTCTGGTAGAATTTTTGGGGTCACTTAAGTACACTACCATGTCATCGGCAAAGAGTGTTGTTTTTATCTCTTCCTTTCCGATTTGTATCCCCTTGATCTCCTTTTGCTGTCTAAATGCTCCAGCCAGGACTTCCAGTACTATGTTGAATAGGTAGGGAGAGAGTGGGTAGCCTTGGCGAGTCCCTGATTTTAGTTGGATTGCTTCAAGTTTCTCACCGTTAAGTTTGATGTTGGTTGTTGGTTTGCTGTATATTGCTTTTATTAGGTTTAAGTATGGACCTTGGATTCCTCTTCTTTCCAGGACTTTTAACATGAAGGGGTGTTGAACTTTGTCAAATGCTTTCCCAGCATCTAGTGAGATGAACATGTGATTTTGTTCTTTGAGGTTGTTTATATGGTTGATTACATTGATGGATTTCCTTATATTAAAGCATCCCTGCATCCCAGGGATGAAGCCTACTTGGTCATGATGAATGATCGTTTTGATGTGTTCTTGGATTCAGTTTGCAAGGATTTTGTTGAGTATTTTTGCATCAATGTTCATAAGTGAGTTTGGTCTGAAGTTTTTTTTTTTTGTTGGGTTTATGTGTGGTTTAGGTAGGAAGGTTATTGTAGCCTCGAAATATGAGTTAAGTAGTATTCCATCTGATTCTATCTTCTGGAATAGTTTGGAGAGTATTGGTGTTATATCCTCAATAAATGTCTGATAAAATTCTTCATTCAACCCGTATGGACCTGGGCTTTTTTTGGTGAGAGGCTTTTGATTACTTCTTCTATTTCTGTAGGTGTTATAGGATTATTTAGATGGTTTACCTGGTCCTGGTTTAACTTTAGGATCTTGTAACTCTCTAGGAATTTGTCCATTTCCTTCAGATTTTCCAATTTAGTGGAGTATAAGATTTGTAGTAAGATCTGATGATTTCTTGAATTTCCTCAGTTTCAGTTGTTATTTCTCCACTTTCCTTTCTGATTTTGTTAATTTGTATACTCTCTCTTTGTCCTCTAGTTAGTCTTGCTAGGGGTTTATCAATCTTGTTGATTTTCTCAAAGAACCAACTCTTGTTGGTTTTGTTGATTTTTTCAATGGTTCTTTCTGTTTCTATTTGGTCTATTTCTGCCCTAATTTTGATTATTTCTTGCCATCTACTCTTCTTGGGTATATCTGCTTTCTTTTGTTCTAGGGCTTTTAGCTGTGCTGTCAGGTTACTGATGTAAGCTCTCTCCATTTCTTTTTAGGAAGCACTTAAGGCTATGAGTTTTTCTCTCAGTACTGTTTTCATTGCATCCCATAGGTTTGGGTATGTTGTGTTTTTGTTTTCGTTGAATTCTACAAAATCCTTAATTTCTTTCTTTATTTCTTCTTTGACCCTGCTATTTCTTAACAGAGCGTTGTTTAGTTTCCATGTTTATGTGGGATTTTGTTGTCTTTGTTGTTGTTAAAGACCAGCCGTAGTCCATGGTGATCTGAGAGGATGCATGGGAGTATTTCAATCTTCTTATATCGATTGAGGCTCCTTCTGTGTCCAATTATGTGGTCATTTTCGAGAAGCTGCCATAAGGTGATTAGAAGAAGGTGTATTCTTATACTTAAGATGATATGTTCTGTATATATCTATTAATTCTAGTTGGTTCAAAGTCTCTGCTAGTTTTGCAGTGTCCTTGTTCAGTTTCTGTTTCCCTGATCTGTCCATTGGTGAGAGTGGGGTATTAAAGTCTCCCACTATTATTGTGTGGGGTGAAATGTATTTTTTGAGCTTTAGTAGAGTTTCTTTTATGAATGTGGGTGATTTTTTATTTGGAGCATATATGTTAAGGATTGAAAGTTCCTCCTGACAGATTTTCCTGGTAATGAGTAAAAAGTGTCCTTCTTTATCTTTTTTGATAACTTTTGGTTGGAAATTTACTTTATTCGATATTAGAATAGCCACTCCAGCTTGCTTCTTGGAGCTGTTTGCTTGGAAGTTTTTTTCCCACCCTTTTACTCTGAGATAGTGTCTGTCTCTGTCTCTGAGATGAGTTTCCTGTATGCAGCAAAAGGCTGGATTTTGTTTATGTATCCAGTCTGATAGTCTATGTCTCTTTATTGGGGAGTTGAGACCATTTATGTTAATAGATATCAAGGAATAATTGTTTCTGTTTCCTGCCATTTTTGCTTTTTTGGGTTGAGTTGTGTCTGTGTTTTTTTTTTTTTCTTTTAGTTTTCTTGTTTAGGAGTTTTCTTGTTTATACTAGGCTGTATTTTCCCTTTTTGTATTGGGTTTTCCACCTATAATTCGTTGTAGTGCTAGGTTTGTGGTCAGATATTGTGTGAATTTTGATTTGTCTTGAAATATCTTTGTCTCTCCATCGATGGTGATTGATAGTTTTGCTGGGTATAGCAGCTTGGGCTGGCACTTGTGCTCTCTTAAGGAGTGCATGATGTCTGTCCAGGCTCTTCTAGCTTTCATAGTCTCTGTTGAGAAATCGGGTGTGAATCTGATTGGTCTGCCTTTATATGTTACCTGACCTTTTTCCCTTACTGCTTTTAGTATTCTTTCTTTGCTTTGGGCACTTTGTATTTTGACTATTATGTGTCGGGAGGTATTTCTTTTCTGGTCCAACCTATTTGGAGTTCTGAAGGCTTCTTTTATGCTCGTGGTCATCTCATTCTTGAGGGTAGGGAAGTTTTCTTCTATGATTTTGTTTAAGATATTTACTGTGCCCCTTAGTTGATACTCTTCTCCCTCTTCTATTCCTATTATCCTTAGATTTGGTCTTCTCATTGTGTCTTGGATTTCCTGGACATTTTGGGTTAGGAACTTTTTGTTTTTTGCATCTTCTCTGGCTGTTTTGTTTATGTTTGCAATGTTGTCTCCTGCCCCCGAGATTCTCTCTTTGATCTCTTGTAATCTATTGGAAATGCTTGCTTCTGTGACTCCTGATTTCTTTTTATGGTGTTCTGACTCTAGGGTTATCTCTTTTAGTGTTTTCTTTATTGTGTCAATCTCTGTTTTAATTTCCCTCTTCCATTCCTTCATTTCTTTGGTTCTGTTTTCCTCTAGTTCTTTGAGTTCTTTGAGTGTTTTTCTTGTTTCTTCTTTAAAACCTCTGAATCTTTTTGCTTTTCCTCCCTTTCTTGTTTAAGTAACTCTATCAGCGTCTTGAGGCATGATTTCAGGTCTGTGTCTTTTTTTTCTGGAGTGTTTGGAGTTCCGATGTTTGCTGTTATGGGAGAGCTGGGCTCTGGTGTTGCTAGATTGTCTTGGTTCCCTTGGGATATACTCTTTCTCTTTCCTCCTGCCATTTTGTTGTCAGTGATATGTTTTTACCTTTCCCTTGTATCTGGTCTGTGTCCCTGGTTCTCCACTGGTTGAGGTTTCAGATGGGTCAAGCCCTGTTTTATGCCTTTGAGTCGTCGGGTGTGAGCAGAAGTTCCAATGTTCTGTTTCTGTTTGCTGGATCAGGCACAGTTGCTCAGCCTGTATAAGCCGCCGTTCCACCTGGCAGGTAGGCCAGGCTTCGCTTTGCATCTGGAAGTTGCCAGTTGCTCAGCTTCTATGAGCCACCGTTCTGCCTGGCAGATAGGCCAGGCTCCGCTCTGCGTCCAGAAGTTGCCTCCGGTTGGAAACAGAAGTTCTGATTTTCTGTTCCCAATCGCAGTTGCTCAGCCTCTATGAGCCTCCGTTCCGCCTGGCAGGTAGGCCAGGCTCCGCTCTGTGTCCGGAAGTTGCCTCCAGGTGGAAACAGAAGTTCTGATTTTCTGTTCCCAATCGCAGGTGCTCAGCCTCTATGAGCAGCTGCTCTGCCTTGCAGGTAGGCCAGGCTCCTGTCATTTCATTTCTAAACTCTCCTTAGTTTAAAACATTACATGTATGGAGTTGCATTGTAACAAAACACTCATCAGTGTTTCTGCAATGAAAAGTTTGTTCCTCTAATATTAACTTTTAGAGATCATCATCCTTTCTGTCATGACTACTACTTCATAGCTATGATTATCTTTATCAAATTTCCACAACTGAATAACTAGAATTTCTCACTTGTAAGGTCAGCAACATTTATATATTATGATATTGTTTTATAACCTCATTTGTTATCATTTTAAGTTTTTGCTACCATTATAAATTTTTATTTATTTGGTACATTTTCAGTTTGGACATTTTGTAGCACTTTTGTATAAATTATTAAATCTGTATGTCAGCAACAAAAAAGGAGATACAAACACATGCAATTTTAAGTCTTTAAGTAAAATTAAGAGTGGAGGAAAAGGAGCAAATTTCTACAAGTTTTATCTGATCAATATAATATGTTTTCTGGTGTGCTAGAAACAGTATTCATAAACTATGCATTTACTAAAACTAATTTGTAACACATAATGTATGTAATAGCAATAAATTTAAATCCCTTGATTTATATTTTTCTAAAACAAAATTAACTAAAGGGAATCTAGAATGTGTGTGTGTGTGTGTGTGTGTGTGTGTGTGTGTGTGTGTGTGTGTGCATGGGCAATAATGTTTTGGTGCTGTGAATAATGAAAGAAAAATAAAAATAAAGAAAGACAGGAGATGGAGGGGAAGGAGGGAGACAGAAGGTTAGTGAGAGAGAAATAAAAAAAAAAAGAGAGAAAGAGCATCAGTAAATTTGATTAAAGATAAATCAATCAGTGATAATATGTTTATATAATGCCCCCTTGTATATTTCCCGAAATCTGTGTATCCTGAATTTGTACTAAATTTTTCAAAAAAATAATGATTGTATATATATATATATATATATATATATATATATATATATATATATATATGATTGTATATATATTATATATATATAATTATATATATAATTAGAAAAATTTCTAAAAGAGAAATGATCAGATATTTATATATATTAATCTTTATCTACTAAGTAATTTTATTTTGATTGTACATTTTAAATAGAATTTTGTTATGCTATATTTTAGGAATATAATGTAAAATCAGCAAGTGTTATCTAACATCAATAAAAAAGATCAGATTGTAAAACAAAAAAAAAAAAAATAACATGGTTTCAGTTCTATAGTATTGACCATATTTTTTGAATACCATTACCAGAGTGACACATTAACAAATGAACCTTTTTGACATTTTTATTACTTGATATTTGTATTCAAAAATGGTAAAATCTCTCAAAATGAAGATTTTTATACTTTTTCATAGTCTTCTTACCAAAATTTAATTACCAATTTTATCACAAACTTACTTTTATTCTCTTGTACACGTCCAGTTTCACAGTATGCAAGGCATCATTGTCATTTCTGGATTAGTGGACACTTCTATTGTTCAAGAAAGACAGCTCAGATGGGCTTCTAGATGCATCCACATTGAACTCTAAGAAATAAAAAGGAGATTTCTTAAAGTAGTTCATACTAAGGACAAGCAAAAATCTGAATCCTCCTCTTCCAGCCCTTTCTTTTTCTGTTTGTATGTAGTCGTGGTCTGTAGTCTGACTGTAATCTATATATTGTCTTTCTCTAGCCCATGTTGCCTTTCCTTCTCAAAGGGTGTTAATCAACTTATTGAACATTGTAGAAAACATTGTACAGGCAAGGAAACAGGTACTTTTCCTACAGAAATATTTGAGTTTTAATAGCATAGCAGTTCTTTTACTGACCACAAATGACACAGAATAGCTCTTGAAAGCACATGTAGATGTCATCAAGATAAATTCACAGCATTTATGATCTATTGGTTCTTTAAGAATGCTTTCAACCTGTGGGCTCTTTTCTGCAAATGCATACCAAAACACACACAAACACACGAACATTTTTTTGAGTCAGAGGCATGGAGGATCGCATAGTTTAAGATTAAAGCTATGCATTTACCCTAGGCTGTAAAAGGTGATCTCACTGGAAATTCTAGGCACACTGTGTTTCCTTTCATTGTTATCAAACAGGCAGAGTACACAGAAAAACAGCAGATTGAGTACATAGATTTAAATGATCTCAAGGCGTATTGTCAAGCTGGCTGCGATACCTGGCAAAAGTGTTTTTTTTTTTTTTACTCTTCAAGGTGAACAGATTCCAGAGAAGACTAACACTAAAAGTTCCACCTGTGAATAAGTCACTTAATACTTTCAAATAGGGATGTTAATCAACAGGACTAATAGTTTTACTCCTGCTTTATACTCTTTCTGCTTAGGACTTCTGAACATCCTATAGAGATTGCAAATAATTTGAAGAAATAAATAATTAGGGACTCAGTTAAATAATAAAAGTATTAATGTGTCCACTACTTTCTCAGATAAATATGTTTCTTATTTATTTTTAAGATTAAGGACACTACAGATAACAGCAATAATAATTGAAAATAGACCACTGACCTGTGGAAGCCTAATCATATAAGGAATAGCTTATCTATGTCCATGAGTTCCTTGTCTCCCACCTACATCTCTACTTTTCTAGACAGAGGTATCCCCAGCAAATTGAGTCCCTGCCTAAATCATAGTTAAATTCTATAACAGGATACAAATGGAAGTAGGTAGACACCTCACCTCACTACTAGTTAAAGAAATGTAATATGCTAAGCTGACAACATCTTGAGGTGGTTATAGAAAAAAGATAAAATCCTATTTACTGTTTGCAAGATTAACACTATTTTATCTGCTCTGGAAATCAATATGAAGAATCCTAAATAACACAAAAATAAATCTGAACAAAGAATTAAATATTCTACTCCACAAATACTTGCTTGGAATCCACAATATCTGGATAACAAAATATTTTCCTTCTTAAGGCTAATGAACTGAACTGTGCTATATCTTCCTGGAAAAACATGAATGCTGGGGAGGAATAGCTGATAAATACCAGAAGGTGAAAGGAGACTTGGCTAATAAGTACTCATTTTCAATTTGATAGTTTGACAAAGGAACTGTAAAGAAACCTACTGTAAACAGGATACCTGTACCTGAAAGGAATGCATTAGTGCTTGAATTTTCCCAAAAGAGTACCACATTTTTAACACACTTAGGTCTCTCAGACACTGGACCACCATTCAAACAGCATACACCAGCTGATATGAGGCTCCCAACACATATACAGCAGAAGACTGCCTGGTCTGGATTCAGTCAGAGAGGATCCATCTAAACCTCAAGACACTGAAGGCACCAGGGAGTTTATAGGTCTGTGGGGAGGGATGTGTGGTAGGAACATCCTTGTGGAGATAGGGGATTAAGGAGAAAGTATGGAATGGGGAACACTCAGAGGTTAGACAAAGTGGAGAATAAAAACTGGAGTGTATTTTAAAAAGATTAAATAAAACTCCAAAAAGTTTGTGAGTAAATGTACACATTATTTTGCCTAAGTCATTTATTCTATAAGGTATACAAACTTCAAAACACATGTTATAAATATAATAATTCAAGTTTTATGTGCTAAGTTTAAATAAATATAGCAAAAAGAGAATCGAACAGTGCACACTTTACTGGATAAATGATGATTAACTAAATCCAATAAACATCTGTATCTCAAATATTTCTTCATTAAATTAATTTTTAAAATATTGAAACAAAATTTTCTTTCATTTTTTTTTCAATAAAGACATGGTCATTATGTTTGTACTATGAAATGTATATAGCAGTTTTATTAAATCTGTAAAAAATTTACACCATGTATTTGGACATAATTAATGTCCTCCCCAACTCCATTCAGGTTCAAAGATCTCTTGCCTTAATTACCCACTCAACATTTGTTAGCTTTATAAAATAAAACAAGATGAAATTTAGTTAGTGTCTTCTACATAGTCTTAGCCTTGTGGCTATCCACTAGGATGTAACTGACATCTAGGCTATAGCCTTAAAGAAAATGGAGGATGTGAGAACACAGAACCTGCCTGTAGGAAGCTGAATTCCCAGGAGCCCTCTCACTCCTAAGCCCACAGGTGGGACCGCACTTTCTCACCTCTGACTTTACAAAGAGAGCTAAGAGGGCACAGGAATTGAAGAACTGCCTCAGAACACAGTTCTCCCACTACAGCTAGTACTAAATATCACAAAAAAACCTGGAAAAGCAGGATTTAGATTTAAAATCATATGTCATGATGATAAATGAGGAATTCAAGAAGGGCATAAATAACTCCATTAAAGAACTACAGGAGAACACATGTAAACAAGCAGAAGTCTTTAAAGAGGACACATAATAATCACATAAAGAACTACATGAAAATAGACCTAAACAAGTGAAGCAAGTGAATAAAACCATCTAGGATCTAAAAATAAAAATAGAAACAATAAAAAAAGGGCAAAAAGACACAGCTCTGGAGATAGAAAACCTGGAAAGAGATAAGGAGTCATAGATGCAAGCATCAATAAAAAAATACAAGAGAAAAAGAAGAGAATCTCAGGTGCAGACAATACCATAGAAAACATTAACACAATAGTCAAACAAAATGCAAAAACGAAAAAGCTCCTAACCCAAACATTAAGAAAATCCAGGACACAATAAGAAGATGAAACCTAATGATAATAGGTGTAGAAGAGAGCAAAGATTCCCAACTTAAAAAGAACAGTCAATAATCCAGTATATAAACAAACTCAAAGAAAACACATATTCATCTCTTTACATACTGAGAAAGCATTTGACAAAATTCAAAACTCCTTCATGTTAAGTCATGAACACATCAGGAATTCAAGGCCCATACTTAAACATAGTAAAATCAATATACATTCAACCAGTAGCCAACATCAAACTAAATTTTGAGAAACCTGAAGCTATCCCACTAAAATCAGGGACTATACAAGGTTAACTTCTCTCTACCTACTTATTCAATATAGTACTGGAAGTACTAACCAGAGCAATTAGACAGCAAATAAAAAAAAGGGGTCCAACAAATACATTGGAAAGGAAGAAGTCAAAATATCACTATTTGTGTATGATATAAATGAACCCCAAAATACCACCAGAAAATTTCTACACCTGATAAGCAACTTTAGCAAAGTGGCTGGATATAAAATTAATAAAATTAATTTGTAGAAATTAGTAGCCTTCCTCAATTTAAAGAATCAACAGGCTGAGAAAGAAATTAGAAAGTCAACATCTTCACAATGGTCACAAAAATATATAAAATACCATTCTGTGACCCTTACAAAGCAAGTGAAGAAACTATATGACAAGATTCCTATACTTTTATGCAAAAATGCTTAAAATTTGTACATTTATCTTTGTTTTTTAAAATAAAGTGGTTAAAAAAAAGAACTTCAAGTCTCTGAAGAGGGAAATTGAAGAAGACCTCAGAAGTTGGAAAGATCTCCCATGATCATGTATTGGAAGGATCAACATAGTAAAAATGGACATCTGGCCTAAAGCAATGTACAGATTCAATGCAATTGCTATTAAAATTTCAACTCAATTCTTCGTAGAGTTAGAAGGAGCAATTTGCAAATTCATTTGGAATAGAAAGAAAAAAAACTCAGGATAGCAAAAACTATGCTCAACAATAAAAAAAAAATAAAAAAATAAATAAAATCTTCTGGAAAATCACCATCTCAGATCTCAAGCAGTATTACAAATCAGTTGTAATTAAAAAAAAAAAACTACATGGTATTGTTACAGACACAGGCAGGTAGATCAATGAATGGAATAGAATTGAAGACCCAGAAATGAACCCACACACCTATGGTCACTTGATCTTTGACAAAGAGGCTAAAAACATTAAATGGAAAAAGGCCAGCATTTTCAATATTTGATGCTGTTTCAACTGGCAGACAGCATGTAGATGAATTCAAATTGATCCATTATTATCTCCTTGTGCAAAGCTCAAGTCCAAGTGGATCAAAGATATTTACATAAGCCAAGCACATTGAAATTAACAGAAGATGAACTGGGGAAGAGCTTAGAACACATAGGTACAGTGGAAACTTCCTGAACAAACACCGAGAGCTTATGCTCTAAGATAAAGAATCAACAAATGAGACCCCATAAAATTACAAGAGTCTGTAAGGAAAATAACACTGTGAATAGGACAAATCAGCAACCAACGAGTTGGGAAAATATCTTTACCAAACCTACATTTGATAGGTTAGTATCCAATATATAAAAAGAATTCAAAAAGTTAGACTAAAATAATCCTATTAAAAATGAAGGAAAGAGTTAAACAAAAAATTCTGAACTGAGGAATGCCAAATGGCTTAGATGCACCTGAAAAATTTCAAAATCATTAGTCATAAGTGAAATGCAAATCTAAATAACCCCAAGATTCTACCTCACACCAGTCAAAATGGTTAAGATCATAAACTCAAGTGGCAGAGGATGCTGGCTTGGATGTGCAGAAAGAGACAAACTCCTCCACTGTTGGTGGGGTTGTAAGCTGGTACAACCTCTGGAAATCAGTCTGGCAGTTTCTCTGAAAATTGAACATAGAACTAACTGAGGACACAACAATACCACTCCTGGGCATATGCCCTAAAGAACTCCAACTTTGTCAAAAACAAATGTTCCACTATCTTCATAGCAGCCTTATTTATGATAGCCAGAAGCTGAATAGAACCCAGATATTTTTCAGCAGAGGAATGGATACAAAAAAATTGGTACATAAACACAATCGAGTACTATTGTAGTAAATGTTAAATGATCAGCTTATTCCTTTTTCAGTCCCTACAGGTCTCACTTCATACACACAGCTCTAGTGCAGAGCCAAGCACACACATGCAGTGTCCACATTACTTGGCTCTCCAGAGTGCTCTAAGAACTCTGCCGAAGTTCAATTCACTGCCCCTGTTGTTTCTGTTCCGGGTAGATAAGACTGCCCTTGTGTGTTCTTTTTCTCCATCACTCAGTACAAACATGACTCTAAAGCCTGGTAGCTTCTAAAGTAAGCTTATATGTTAAATTCTCAGTCTACACACTTTCTATACAATAATGGACAAAGATACAAACTGCCCTACTACATGGGATAAAAAGACATATAGAATGCATTAAAGATATTTATATCTACCAATTGTCAATTAAGATAACTTGGATCTAAATCCTCCTTCTCCAACTCCATCTTGATTCTCCCAGGAATCTCTTTTCTGCCTACTGTCTTTACTTCTGCTGCTCAACATTTCACAGCCTAACTCTCTTGTCCAATCATTTATTGCTTTAACATAAATCGACAGAGTGCTACTCAGCTATTTAAAACAATGACTTCATGAAATTCATAGGCAAATGAATGGAACTAGAAAATATCCCGAGGGATGTAACCTAGTCATAAAAGAATATAGTATGTACTCACTATAAGCAGACACTAACGCAAAGAGCTCGGAATACCCAAGAAACAATTCATAGACCTTATAAAGCTCAGAAGGAAGGAAGACAAGAATGTAAATACTTCAGTCCTTCTTAGAAGGGAGAACAAAATACTTACAGGAGGAAATGCAGGGGAAAAGAGTGAAGCAGGGACTGAAGAAAAAAATCATCTAGAGACTGCCTCACCTGATTATCCATCCCATATTCAGCTACCAAACCTAGTCACTATTGCTGATACTAAGAAGTGCTTATTGGCAGGAGTCTGATATGGATGTATCCTCAGAGGCTCTGCTAGAGTCATACTAATATAGAAGAGGATGCTTCTAACCAATGGACTGAGCACGGAGACCCCAGTGGAAAGGCTAGAGAAATAACTGAGGGAGCTTAAAGGGTTTCCAACCACATGGAAAGAATAATTTCAATGAACCAACCTACCCCAGAGCTCCCAGGAACTAAAACATCAACCAATGTGTATACCTGAAGAGATTCATGAATACAGAAGCATATGTAGCAGAGGATGGAATTGTCTTGCATCAATGGGAGGAGAGGCCTTTAGTCCAGTTAGGGCTCATTTTCCCAGTGTAGGGGAATGCCAATGTAATGAGTTGAGAGTTGGTGGATGGGAGTTAGAGTATCTTCATGGAAACAAAGGGGCAGGTGATGAGGGGGAGAAGGAGATAACATTTGAAATGAAAATACATAGAAAATCCAATAAAAATAGATAAATAAAAAAGAAAAAAATAAGATAATGAACTCTCTTGCTATTCAGCTGATTGATTGCTAATAGGTCCATAACTAGAATTTGAACCCATAAATGGTACTAATATCTAGGGTACAGATCTGTGGTCAGAAAAGTTATAGGCCTTAAGGTAGAAGTTAATACTATTATTCTCCTAAAAGTATGTAGTATTAAAATGACTTCAAAGAATTCTTGTTATACAAATTAATACACCTCCAAATCTTTTTCCTCTGAGAAACATTGTTGGTAGATGACACTAACACAGCAACCCACAATTGATTAATTTGAAAAACAATAATAATAATAACAACAACAACAACAACCAAAACAACAACAAATTATACAATAAGTTTTAGAAAATATTGTTATGTCTTGGAAATTTTAAGTACCCTAAGCTTTATTACTTAAACTCACATTTAAATTTAAAGCAATGATTACAAATGTATTTAGGTATGGATAATCAGATGACCACACAATTGTTTCATTAATCACATTGATTCACATTTATTTTTATTGTTTTGATTCATCTTTTTCTATTGATGTATATTCCTTGCATTTTGTACTCCTCTAACTAGATCATATGTATGGAATATTGTCTCCATATTCCTATATTCTTTGTTCTGTCTTCTCTCATATTTCATTGGTCTCCACTATTACTCCAGTTATTTTTTGCTCTTACATTCATATGTATACATTTTTTATTATTCTCCTCAATACAGGAACCATGAATGAAAGAAACATGTGATATTGGTCCTTCTGAGTCTGACTTAATTCATTGAAAAGCACTACATCCAGTTTAAATAGATCTTAATGAAATTTTTATATCTACATTTCAAGTTAAAGCTCACTAAATTTATATTAGAAATGTGTCAAAATACATACTTTGATATTTCTGTGATAAAATCTGGATTTTGCTGCTGAATGAAAATTTGAAAAACAACATACTGGCATATTATGCCATTCAACCATGCTATGTTAAGGAATATGTATATGATATCCTTTGTGAAAGAAAGATTAACAATCAAATAAAAAGTATATTACCATTCATTTATATAATTAAAAGTATGACAGCTGTTTTAACCTGTATATATAGCATAAAGTATGTTAGCTGCATTTTTTTAAAAAAATTTATTTATGATTATGTTTATATCTCAGTGAGTCCTGTACCTAGGATGTACACTTGAGAGGAAAATAGGTGAAATATCATTTCTGCAGCTCAAATTACAAGTACTTGTGAGCCTCGCAATGTGGGTGTTAAAATATTGTAGAAGCCTTTGCTCCAACTTAGCATCCTACTGGGGAGCTTAGACACAGGGCAGGAGGTCTGCATCTCTCTGGATTAGAAATAAAAATGTAAAGGCCTATCATGAAATTCCATAAGGTTATCCAAAAACCTGTATTCTTATGAACAATAAAGCCTTTTTTGGAATATTCCATGTACCAAAGCTTCTTTAAATCAGACAGAGGTTCCTGATTCATTTTATACTCACCAAGACTGGAAGTGTTTGATTTGCTCATCTAGCAAATTATTTCTTTTGTTTAGAAGCTTCATAGATACACCAGCTTTCATATTATTGATGTGATTTACAAAAATAAAGATATAGTATTTTAATTATTTGTTATTAATGACAACATAATATTAGCACAATTAAATTGATGTGAATTGATTCATTTTGCTTTTATTAGCTAAATAAAACTGTATTAAATGTTATATGTGTTGTAAAATTACTACTGACATTGGCACATGGACTAATTAATGTGCAAAAACATGGCTTTAAGTAACATTTTTGCAAAGTAAAATGAATTTCCTATGCAATATTTAAATATATCTATCATAGCTAAATCTTTTTTTAAATTGAACAACTTTAATTTAAAAAACAAATATAAATGTACAGATTTTAAGCATTTTTGTATAAAAGTATATGAATACATTTTTGTCAGTACTTGGTTTTTTTAAAGGTTTGATAGTGTGCATTAAGATCTTACTAGTTACAATGAGCATAAAGTACATTTAAAACAAGATGTAACCTGAAATTAGTCAAAGTTTTCTTGGTGTGTAAAGATTAAGCATAATGGTTAAGTTTTATTTATTGCTTGGTTTATATAGCATTATAATATTCTATCTGCTATTTTGTCATACTATAAGTATTTTAAATTGTCCTATTTCAATAAAATTTTTGTTTTTATTTTCATTGCTTTAGAGCAATGATGAAATTATATTGATTTCTATTTATTACCTCCTTATAATTAGGTGATTTCTACTGTATACCTTACATCCCTATATCTTCTAGTTACACTTAAAATTTTGGTTTTCCTGTGATTGTACAATGTGTTCACATTGCTACAAACTCTTCACTTTTTTCCATTTTATATTTTAAAATATTAGTTCAAATATAAATTAATTCCTAACTTTCAGACAGTTTGTCCAGTCTATCATCTATGTCTGCCTTTCCTAGAATCCTATATGTAAATCCTAAAGAAAGAGGAAAGTTGATTCTTCTTTCTTTATTTCCATATATTTAGTCTCAATATGCTTTGTGTTGTGTTGTCTAAGGTTGCAGTAAGGTTCTATTAATTCTCTAGAAAGGATTTAATTTATATATCATGATTTTCAGGTAGTTAAGAGTGAGTATCTTCATATGTTTTTATTTGTAATTTGTACTCTTTGGGATGCTTCACTGAAGTACAGGAATTATATCTGAAGTGCCTCCAGCTGTCCCTGACCTAAAGGAAGCCAGAGAGCTACAGGTTCTTTACATTAACTGGTAGAACAGTGTTAATGTTTTGTTTCCTTTCTTTAAAGATTAATTGAAGTTTTCTTTGCAGGATATATTAATGTGTGTGTTTTTAATGTATTAAAGTATTTCATTTACATAACATCTTACAAGATTAAAATAATATTTAAATAAATTACTTATACTTACAATATATTAAATTTGAGAAAGGTAGTAAGTCTAAAATACATTTGTTAAGAGACAAAGAAAGAATACTTATTTTTCAGTAAGTGCATATTTTAATTAAGTTTGTAAATCATACATTTTCAGTTTTATAGTATATCTGACTTTAAATGGAACAATGTATTTGTACATATTAATGGGAAATAACATAGCAAGACAATGTATGCTCCATTTTTTGATTCTCATCCTGTTTGTAGTTGAATATAAATGAAATTCAGCATTGTACTCAACACACCTGCAGGTAAAACAAAAGTTATGCTGTAGGTGTTTGGGTAGACATCAACTCTCATGCTGTTAGATGAAGACAGTAATTTAGTATAAAGACTCTTGTGAAAAGAAATCCCCAAGTGTATAAATATTAAAAATGCACAATATGTTCAATGTTCTTCTCATTATTCCTTTGAGTTCTCAGAGATTTATCTCTCAGTCATATTTATGCAAATGAGAAAATAGTACTGAAGTGATTAATTATTTTACATTTTTAAACAATCTGTCCTCACAAAATAGCCTCGCATATAGCATTATATCACAATGCAAATAATCCTAAGTTTTTTCCATTATAGTTAGGTCTGAAACTTGTTTGATTTTCTTATTGTTTTGCTATGTGGAATTCAATGAAAACATTTAGGATGGTCTTACATTTTTAAAAAGAAAGATTTTTTTTAAAGATTGATAAAATGTATATTTTCCGACAATTTATAGTAATTTAATTACTTTCACAATACAACGATGAAGATATTATTTCTATTCCACAAATGAGAAAAATCGATCGAGCTCCAATCTGGAGAACTTAATTATACTGTAAGCCAAAAAGAGAATATCTTAAAATTTGAATTTTTAAAGAACGTTTTAATAAACTGAAATAGTATTTTGTGAGGTATATTTTTATCTTTACTTGTGTGTAAGTGTGTTTGACTGTGAATCCATGCCACCTCGAAAGTCAAAAGGAAGAAGGAAGGCTTTAATATTAATTAAATATGTTCACTTAGAAATAGACACATGTACCATGATGTTCATAGCAACCATATTTATAATAGCCAGTAGCTGGAAAGAACCCAGATGTTCTTCAGTAGATGAATGGATACAAATCTTGTGGTATATTTACACAATGGAGTACTACTAAGCTATCAGAAACAATGACTTTATGAAATTCTTAAGAAAATGGATGCATCTAGAGATTATTATCCTGAGTGAGGTAACCCAGTCACAAAAGAACCGACATAATATGCAGTCACTGATAATTGGATACTAACCCTAGAAAGCTCTGAGCACCCCAGAAACAACTCATAGACTATATGAAGTTCAAGAAAAACAAAGGCCAAAAAAAAAAAAAGGAAAATGAAAAACCATTATGCTTAATCTTTACACACCAAGAAAACTGACTTTTTCCAGGTTACATCTTGTTACATGTACTTTATGCTCATTGTAACTAGTAAGATTTTAGTGTATACTATCAAACCTTTAAAAATATCTAGTATTGACAAGAATGTATTCATTTACTTTTATGCAAAAATGCTTAAAATCTGTACATTTATCTTTGTTTTTTAAATAAAGTTGTTCAATTAAAATAAAATAAAATAAAATGATTAGCATGAACAGAAAAAAAATTGGGTTAACTTGAAAGAATAAAGAACTAGTATTAAGTTATCTCTGATCAACAACAACAAAGATGAAACTAGAAGTCTCTGTTTCTGTAAACCTGCCTTCCCTTCCTCCACTTCTATAAAGTATAATATTTTCTCTTCCTCCTTTTTTAGAGACCAACACATTTGCTTAGACAGCATGTCTTGTTTGCTAAAGATAAAACTGTCTTAATTGGAGACCTGCAAACATTAACTTCTACAGTTTGTTCAGCTTTTGGTAAATTTCTGATGTGTTTGGGATTTTAAAAAATGCTCATAAGATAATGCCTAAACCTATATAAAAATTCCTGACTAAGCCTGGGCTTATATGGACTGGACAGAGGCTAATCTGTACTTTAATTAAGCATGTTTTTTTCATACTTTGAAGGACAGATACTTTTTCCTTGAGTTAGGTGGATACTCCAGCCACAACCATCTCTCTGGATGCTGTAAAAGCCAGAAGAAGGTATTGGATCCCCTGGAATTTATGTTATAGGAGGTTTTGAGCTGTCTAATATGAGTCTAGGTGATAAACTTGAGTCCTCTGTGAGGACCGATTCATGGAGCTGGAGAGATGACTCAGCATCAAGAGCAGTGACTGCTCTTCCAGAAAACCTGGGTTCAATTCCCAGTACCCACACGGCAAGTGACAACAGTCTCTAAGACTAGTTCCAGGAGATCAAATACCTCCACATAAACATACATGAAGGCAATAAACCAAAATAAAATAAAATATGAAAGATAAAAGAAGAGTTTATTCTTTTAACAACTGAGCCATATCTCTAGAACCAAAATTTTAAGATTAAAAATAATTATTCTGATTTCCTTGATTAAAAGAATGAAGGTGCTGTAGAGAATAGGGTGGAGAAGCTCTGGTAGAACCCGTATCTAAGGGCAAGGTTAGTAGGAGTCAATGCCCAACAGGAAAGACCCAGGGCAAATAGCACAGAGTCCTAAAGCCTCAGGCTTCATCCACAGATGACTCCATGCAATCCACAGGAGACTCTGTATTTTTATTTTGATTTTTCAGTTACTCATCAAAGGAAAGGCTTAAGGTGAGCTTACTTCATTAGCAATACTGGAAGTCTAGGATGAAAATACCTGAAAATAAAAGGTATGCCCTTAAGTATAATTTTTTCTTTATTGTATTTGTTTTGTGCCAGTGGAGAATCTGATAATAATGCACTTATGATTAGATAGATACATAAATGAACAGCCAGACAGACAGACAGATATGTATTTTTGGCTAAGGAAATAAGAGTGCTGTAAAAGAAAAAAAGAAGGAGTATAAACTGGAGCAGAACGTGGATTGCTTTGAGATTGTGTCTCCCAGTATAGCAAAAAGAACACCCAGAACTCCCAGCAACGTGACCACCTAAACAGACACTGAGCAAATAGAACACAATAGCGATTAAAAACATAACAGGCAAAAAGCCCCAAACCCTACAGGAGTTGCTACAGGCAACTTAAAAATGCTAAGAGCAGCAGAAATAGTCATTTTTTTATCATTGTATTGAAATCAGCTATGGGATTTGCATATACATGCACACTGCCTTTGTTGGCCTTTTTTCTGTCTTCAGTGAAGTCCCTTTCTTGATCCTCCCAGGTCCCTTCCTTCTCGTACTAGCCACATTTCTGCTTCTATGTAATATGTTATTGTTTTATTTTTTTCCTCCTTTGAACATGGCTTTCATAGCCCCATGGTTTCTTCTGTAGTATCATGGAATACCAAACACATATATGCATTTATAAAAATTAATATCTTAATTCTTTGACATAATTTTATATTCAGCCACTTTGCCTAAATTGTTTATCAGCTGTAGATGGCTAAGTAGAATTTGGAGGGTTGCTTATATTTTCTGTCACATCATCCACACATAGTGATACTGTGACTTTCCAATTTGTATACCCAAGATCTTTTGTTGTCTTATTGCTCTAGCTAGAATTTTGCATACTATATTGAATAGATATGAACAGAGTGGGCAGCCTTGTCTTGTCCCTAGATTTTAATGGGATTGCTTCAAGTTCCCCTTCATTCAATTTGTTATTAGCTGTTCAAACTTTTCAACTTAGAACCGTCCTGTCTAAAGGAAACGCAAGGACAAAAATAGAGCAGAAACTGAGGGAAAGGCCACATGACTGGTCCAACTTGGGAACCATCCCATGTGTGCATATGAAATTCTAACACAATTACTAAGGCCATATTGTTTCTGCATACAGGAGCCTGACAGGGCTATCCTCTACCAGCACCTGACCAAGACAGACACAGATACTTACAGCCAACCATTGGATTGCGGTCAGGGACCAATATGGAAGAGTTAGAGGATGGACTGAAGGAGGTTAAGGGGATTGCAACCCCATAGGAAGAACAACATTATCAACTAACTGGACCCTTTCGACCTCCCAGAGAATAAGCCAAAACCAAAGAGCATACATGAGGTGGTTCATGGCCCTGGACACATGTGTAGCAGAGGCCCATTTGATATGACCTCAGTAGGTGAGGATGTGCATAGTCCTGTGGAAACTTGATCTCTCAGGAAAGCAAGATGCTGGTGGGTGTGAGGTGGGGGTAGGTGGCCCAGTGGAGGAGCACCTTCTTAGAGGTCAGAGGGTAACAAACTAAATTAAGGGTGACCTGGAAGGGGACAACTTTGTAATGTAAATAAATATAATAGTATTATAAAAATAAAAATTCAGAAACAATTAAAAATTAATATATATGATCTATGAATGAGAAAAATATCACGGTATTTTTCTAACCATAAGATACAACAATTTTCAGCCTTTTGTTTTTTCTTTTCACTTATCTATTTAACAGAAAGCCATTTCACTGTCTGCATATACTATATTCTCTTTACTCTTTTCATGTAGGGGTTTATTTATGCTAAATCCATTTATCAGCTATTGTGAATATAGTCAGTATTAAACTTACATAGTCAAATATTTCTGTATGGGGACACAGTGTTTCTTGAAAAAAATATGATAGATAGAATATATGATAAATAGAGAGATAGATAGATAAATAGATAGATAGATAGATAGATAGATAGATAGATAGATAGACAGACAGACAGGCAGATATGTGCTTCTTGGCCATTCTAGACTCCTCAGTTGAGAAGTCTCTGTTTAGCTATGTAGCCTATTATTTTAATAGGTTATTTAGTTTTCTGGAGTCTAACTTTTGAGTCCATTGTATACTTTGGATGTTAGGCTCTATAGATATAGGGATAGTGATTTTTTCCCCATTCTGTATGTTACTGATCTGACTAATTGACAGTGTTCTTTGCTTTATGTTTTTTAGTTTCATAAGGTCCCATTTGTCAATTGTTGATTTTTGAGCTGAGCTATTGGTGATCTCTTCAGGAAATTTTCCCTTGTTTCAATGTGTTCAAGTTTATTTTTCAATTTCTCTTATATTAAATTCAGTATATCTAATTTTATGTGGAAGTCCTTGATTTATTTAAACTTGAGCTTTGTACGAGGTGAATATGGAATGAATATGAATCAATTTACATTCTTCTACATGCAAACTGCCAGTTAAACCAGCACCATTTGCTGAAGATGCTTTCCTATTCCCGTTGTTTGGTTTTGGCTTCTTTATGAAAGATCAAGGGTCCATAGGCATGTGGGCTTATTTATGGGTCTTCAATTCTATTGCATCGACAGACCTTGAAATTGACAAAAGATTCTTCTCTCATACAATACTCCCCAACCACAGTCTCCCCTCCCTTCACTCCTGACTACTTTGTCACCCACTTTCTATTTTCTCTAGATCCACCTTTTTTGTTTAGAAAAGAGCAGGTCTTCAAGAGCTTACAGCTACATGAGACAAAACAAAATACAATAGGATTAGACAAAATCCCTCCTACTGAGGCTGGAAAGAAAATTCAATATTAAGGAAAGTTACAAGAGCCAGCAACAGAGTCAGAGACACACATTTCTTTCACTGTTAGGAGTCCTAGAAAAACACCAAACTAGCAAACATATATCACATATGGCCAAAAACCTGGTGAAGAGTCAAGTAGAGTTCTTGCTTGCTTCTTCTGTCTCTCTGAGCAGATATGAAGTCCACTTAATTAATTCAAAGGACCTTATTCTCTTGGTGTCCTCTAGCCCCTCTGACTCTTACAGACTTTTCTCCTTCTTTCACTTATTGGTTGGTATATTTGCAGTTGTGCTGTATAATTTTACAGTTTTCATATATTCTAGATTTTATCCCTTCTGTGAAATAGGCAATAAATTATGGCAAAGATCTGGAATACAAGCACTGGGAAAAGATAGTTTTTTCAACAAATGGTGCTGGTGAAAATAGATATTAGTGTAAATGATGATAAAATTGCACCCTAAGTGAGTAACCTAGTCACAAAAGAACACACATGGTATGCACTCACTGATAAGCATATACTATCCTAAAATCTTTGAATACCAAAGAAACAATCCACAGACCATATGAAACTCAAGAATAAAAAAGGCCAAAATGTGGATGCTTCAGTCCTTATTAGAAGGGAGAGCAATGAGTTAACTACTTTAATATAGAATACTTATTTCAGGACCAATCAAAGATCTAAACATAAGCAACAATTTTTCCCCACAGGACTTTAAAATTACAGGAAATGGTCTCAAGAAGGGTCAAAGGGGCTCATATATGAATGCAGAATCTACATAACAATGGAAATTATTATCAATAGAGTGGTGAGACAGATTGGTAATAGGTCAAATCTTTTGGGGGTATACAAAACAGTGGAAAAATATATAAAATTGAGTCTGTTTGAAAACAGTTCCTGGATTGAAAGAAACATTAACAAATATGAAGAGGACATTAACTGATCAGAGTAGTGGAGAAAGTACTTACATGATATATTTTCTGAAGCAAGTGCTTTTAGAAAAGAGAAGTCAGGGGTCATTGAACGAACTATTCTGAACCTCACCAATGCTCAGAGAAACACAGAACAGGCTTATAGTTACCACTGTACAAATGTGCACACTATCAACAGGCAGAGGGGAGATGTATTTTAAATGATTCTGAAATATAAAAGTGATTTATGATAACTGGAAATAAAATTATTCTGAAGTCTAAAACATATTATGAAGCTAAGAATAATAAAATATCAAAGAAGAAATCATTTTTACTTATTTGTGGATAATTAACTTTAGATAATCAACCAAGTGATATTTATAGTATTACTGTGCCAAGTTAAAGGTCTTTTGTAAGTGAAAACATATTTCTTATCATAATTACCTTTAAAATTATTTAAAGGGGAAAAAGCTCATGATCAATCTATATCACCTTACTTTTATCATTGAAAAAGAAATGTCACTGATAAGAGATAAATGACTCTGTAGCTAGTATTATGTATATAAAACAGATACCAAAGTTAAACCAAGGATATTCTTTAACTTTGTTTAGCAGATAAAGTATGCCTTTGAAACATATTTTTCATTTATCTGATACGCAAATTTTAATGTAATGGTTGCTTAATGTTTATCTAGATGGAGCAATGTGAGGAAATTGCAGTAATGAGCCATCTTAAAGTATTTTAATGACAATATAAAGAACTATGCCAATATATTTAATAGATTTGAAATGATTGAACAGAGAATAATGCCACCTTTAAAGACATCTGAAAATATATGAGGCATGTCCTTACTACTGCAATCTTCACACCAGATTTCTTCAATAGCCGATGACTGAATGTCAAAATAAAAGGTCAAACTATGCTGGAGTTTAAAAAATAAATGCTTATCTTTCACTGGACAACATATATCTTGATGCCAAAAGATGAAACAGAGATCATGAGTTTATTTATAAGAAGATAAACCCACCAATTCAAAATTTGCTGCCTATATATCGATAGATATGTGGCTTTCCACTGAAGTATTATGCACCTACTGTGGAAACACACTTAAAGAAAATTGACACTGCCTATAGTAGAAGCTATCAATTCCTTGAAAACTAAGGGGTGAGGCTTCATCTTCACCTTTATTCTCTACTCTGGAATTTTGTCTGGCTTGGGTTTGCTTGATGATTATACATTATGTCACAACCCCTGTGAATTCATATGCACAGATGCCCTGTTTTGTGTAGATAACATTGTTCTTTATTATCTATGCAATGCCTCTGGTTCTTACAGTTTTTCAGACCACGTTTTTCATAATATGTTTTGTGAGGAGAGGATGCAGCGTTGATGTGCCACTTAGGGTTGAACATTCTTAAGGTTATTAGTATGTCACAACATCACCTATTATATTAATCTAGGGGTAAAGCAATACATAATTAAGGTTTATTTTGATACTATGTTCATTTAACAGAGTAGTAAAGAAGTATCCTATAGACCCTAGACAAAACTATGACTTGTCTAGCCACAGGTTCTGAAAATTAATCCATCTATTCTTTTATCTTGTACATCAGGATTTACATGAATTCAGAAATTAGATGATTACACCCATAATATCAATTTCACAATTGTACCACTGAAAATGACTTATAGTAATAAGTGTAGTTCACAGGATTCACACATGGGTTAAAACTGATGATTATTTCCCTGCCCAAATAGCATGCATATAAAAACTATAAAATATAAAATTATGCAGATGCACTATGAAACTAACCAGATTGAAATGAAAATTCCTCCATGTCAGTACCAGTTTGATTTTTCCATGTTCTGTTTCTCACATACATGGCATCTTCGGCAATAGTTGCTTACTGTAAAGCATAGTCAGGAGCATTGACAATAGTTTGAGAGGTTTGAGATCTATAAGATTTCAAAGATCAATAATTCTAAAGGAGGGGAACCATACCAGGCCTTCCCTGGGACTTTTTACTGGTTACTATGTTATCGCTAGTAGGAATATTATGGTTTCTTCATATATAAAACATATTTAAACAAAGCACAGACACACACATACATATATTTTTGTGCATATGTGTATTTGTGAATATATATGTATATATATATATGTATATATATATACATATATATATATATATACATACATACATACATACATACATACATATATATATATATATATATATATATATATATATATATATATTCATATGCCATATGGAAACTTACCTACTGTTGTAGATGCTTTCATAGTAAGTTTCCATATTATTTTTGGAAGGCTTTTATAGTTATTCATCCCTCCTTGTATTTCTTTCTCTACTCTTACACATCCATGCTCCTTTATAATTTATTCCTTCTTATAGAGCTTGAGTCCTTCTCCCATTACTTGTTACTGAATTTAAGATCTATATGGGCATTCCCAATGAACAATAAACACCAAAATTCTCAGAGTTGACATACATGAATTAGACCTTTAGCATTTGGTTTCTGTGCTATCTCTTATTTAAAATAGTAATTCTGTCTATTTTCCTTTGAATTTTATTTGTGTTATTATATGCATGGTTATATATTATACAACATTTTACCTGTTCATCAGCTGATGTGAATCTGGATTGTTTCATTCTTTAGTTATTATAAAAAGAGTAGCTATGAACATAGATGTGCAGATATTTCTCTAGGAGGATATAAAGTTTATTGAGAATGGTATAGTAAGACTTCTTTAGAGATCTAGCTTCAAGTTTCTGAAGAATTTTTATGATTTTTTCTGGTTTTTTAATTGGATATATTTTATTTACTTTTCAAATGTTATCCCCTTCCCAGGATTTGCCTTATATCCCATTTTCCATCACCCCTCCCCTTGCTTCTATGAGGGTGTTCACCCACTCACCCAGGCCCTCCCACCTCCCCACCCTGATATTTCCCTGCAATGCAGCAGCAAACCTTGGCAGGACCAAGAGCTTCTTCTCCCATTGATACCCAACAGTGCCATCCTTTGCTATATGTGCAGCTCGAGCTGGGGTTCTGTCCATGCATATGCATTGGATAGTGGTTTAATCTCTGGGAGCTCTGATTGGTTGGTATTGTTGCTCTTATGATGTTGCAAACCTCTTCAACTTCTTTAACTCTTTCTCTAATTCCTCCATTGAGGACACATTCTCAGTTTTATGGTTGGCTATAGCATTTACCTATATTTTCATTATGCTCTGGCAGAGCCTCTAATAAGACAGCTATATCAGGCTCCTGTCAGCATGCCCTTTTTGGATTTGGCGGCTGAATATTGGCTGGATCCCCAGGTGGAGCAGTCTCTGAATTGTCTTTCCTTCAGTTTCTGCTTCATGCTTTGTCTCCATATTTCCTCCTGATAATATGTTTGTTCCCCCTCCTAAGAAGGGCTGAAGCTCTTTGGTCTTCCTTTTCCTTGAGCTTCATGTTATCTTGTAAATCTTATCTTGGGTATTCCGAGATGTTAGGCTAATATCCACTTATCAGTGAGTATATACTATGGGTGTATTTTTGTGATTGAGTTACCTCAGTTAGGATGGTATTTTCTGGATCCATCTATATGCCTAAGAATTTCATGAACTCATCATTTTTAATAGCTGAGTAGTACTCTATTGTGCCATCCCACAGCCAACAAAACTCTGACCTATAATTTTTTTTTGTCTAAAAAAACTACAGGAACAAAAATGGAGAAGAAACTGGGAAAAAGAAGGATCCAGTGACAAGCACAACTTGGGATCCAGATCCATGGAAGGATCCAAAGCCTGACACTATTATTGATGCTAAGATGTACTTACAGACAGGAGCTTATCATGGCTGCCCTCCAAGAGGCCTAACAAGCAGCTGAAAGAGTCAGATAAAGACTTAAACTAAACCAATGGACAGAATAGGAGAACCCTGTGGTTGATTAGGGAAAACCTGGAAGAAGCTAAAAAAAACACCCCATGAGAAAACCAGCAGTCTCAATTAACCTGGATCTCTGAAATCTCAGATACTGGTCCACCTACCTTGCAGCATACACCAGCTGATATGAGGCCCCTGGACACATATACATCAGAGGACTGTCTCATTTGGCCTCTGTGAGAAGATGGAGCTGAGTCTTATGAGAGTTGAAGTCCAATGGAGGGAAGAGGTCTGGTGGGGTGGGGTAAAGAAATATTGAAATCCTCTTGAAAATGGTGAGGGAAGATGAATGTAATGAGGAACAGTCAGAGAGCAGACTGGGAGGGGGATAAGGACTGAACTATAAAAAAGATTAAAGAATAAATTTTTAAAAAGAGAGATTAGACTAGTCATGAAAGAAATTTATTTTTTTTTTGTTGAATCAAAGATGAGCTCCCTTTTGATCCAGTGTGACAAAGAAATACAATACTTGCACTTTTAATAAATATATTTAATGTCATATGTAAATAATATTTTTATATGATGATTACACTTTTTTCTGTTTCAAAATGCTAGTGGCTGAGTACTAGAATACATTTTAAGCATGCCTCTGAACTTATTTATTTGACATCTACTAATTCTTTAAAAAACATCATACTATTTACACTATTTCAATATTTCAAAAACAATCATTTCCACAATCCCACTTCCTAAGAAGAGTAAAACTTCATTTATTTTTTATTTGTTATTTAAAGTTGCCTTCCACAGGTAAAAAAGCAGAAATAGATAAAAACTCTGCCAGATTAATCTTCCTTTCAGTGATGGCTATCTTGAGTACATAGTCAGAAGGTGAATAGTGTTAAAGGACAAAAATTAAAGAAAGAATTTTATCCAATTAGAAAACAAAATCTAACACAGCCATTAACTATATTTTATTTTTACATGAATTATTTATTTTTATAACAAGAAGAGGAATACAATGGATTACAAATTTCCAAATAATGAATGCCACACTCATCTTCCAAAGTAGGAAATGCCATTTAAAAATATAATTAGATGTCTGAGCTGAAGCTGGTTATTTTTCTGTTTTCGTGGCTTATTAATCTTTAACTTATGTGCCACACATTTTCAGGATCATTTTCTATGCAAAGAATTGAATTCTACACTTGCTAGTGATAATTGAGAAAAAAATTATTCTCAGCTCCATAACTTGATACATAATATTTAAGTTTTTTTTGCTATAGCAAGTGCTATGACAAAAACTCATTTATGAGATGATATTGATTACAACCCATAATTGAGAGAAATCTTTCAGGAATGAAACCAAGTCAATTCCTTCATGTGTTTTCACATCAAAAGTTATGTCACAGCAAGGAAAGTCCAGTAGGAAACACAGTAGATGTCTCACTTACTAATTAAACCTGACAAACTTATGGGGACCTAACATTCTTATAAAGGCAATGTCAACAGTGCAGTAAGTATGCTATACTAGGTACAATAGACCCACCTACACCAGTTAACAATCAAGACCATTCCTCTCAGGCAGACTTGCTGTAGGAAGTCTCCATTTAGATGACACTAGGAGGTGTTAAGTTAACAGTGAAAGTTAGCTTCGAAGGTTTTATAAATTATAGAATTATTTCTGGTTAGGAAAAAATTGATTTTCTTTTTTTCATTTTTTTTCAATTCTTGACCATTTTTATTTGGTGAACAATATCATTTGATTATTACTGAAAACTACAAAAATTGTCACATGAAAGCCAACAACAAATTTAATCTTACAAAAGTTTTGGTGGGAAAGATTGTAAGTCAAAAATGAAAATTTGAAAAGGAAGGTGTGATGAAAAACCCACAACTGCTTAATGAAAATCAAATCACTGTAGTGGAAAACTCCCCACCCCCAAACAAAGTAATAGCAAAGTATCGCAGAAGTCACCTCCAGCATCGGACCTGGGAGACACTCCAATGCCACAGGTCAGCCCTGAAAGCCATGCAAAGACATTGGATGTGCACAGCAGCTGTGGTGTCTGTACACAGTGAGAAGGGAAAAGAGAATGACCTTTCAGAGTAGATTAAGTCACATCAGATATGATTTCTTGTCATCAGACTGCTTCCCTGAAACATCTTTGTGCTATTTTCCTAAAAAAAATAATAATAATAAACAGCTGGTGTTAGTAAAAAATGTCAACATGAGGTTGAAAGAAGCAAAGTAGAAAGATGTTCTGGCATTGACCTCTGGGCTGCCACAGCTACAAAGGCAATACATGGAGGATCTGGGCTTCGGGTGACAGAAATGTAACTGATTTAAAGATTGCTCCTCTCTGACTTTAAAACCTTAGTACACTTAACACCAAGGAGTGTCATGGGAACTCAGGGGATCCAGGACTGCAGTCACTCTTAACTTGGAAGTGAGGGCCAGTCAAAGCCAACTTGTCTCTAGTGAGAACCCCCCACTCCCCACATGCAGTCAAATCATGCTTCAGGCCCAGTGTGGAGCAGATGCCTGGAAATCTTGCCAGCCATCTGAAGTTTGTACACGCTGTAGTATTAGAAATCACTGTTGATGGCTCATATATGTAATTTTTGAACCTGGGCAATAGAAGCAGGAAAGTCCAAGAACAAGGCTTAAACCATACAAACAGAAAGTAATCATAGTCAAATGTGGTGATACTTCTCTATAATTTTAGACCTTTAGAGGGGAAAAAGAAAAATGGTGAATTCAAGGATGTGGACTGCAGAATGAAGTTAAGGAGAGCCTAGGCTGAAAACATACTTCAAAAGTAAAGAGATTATATAAACTGAAAATGATGCTGAGTAACTAGTTCTACTTTTAACATTTTTTTTTTGCACAGCAAGCTTCATTAGCAAGCCTAGTTCCAAACCTATCACTGTCCACTGAGTCTTATTTATACGCTCCAAACATCATGTGTCCTCCATGGGTCTTGACTCAGCAAATGATTCTGTTTCAGAGGACATCACTCTGTCAATCAGCCTGAGTCCTTATAAGCAGCCAAAACCTGCAGCATGCAACCAGAGGTTTCTATGAGTGCTTCTTTTTATGGAGTCTTAACAAATGCAGCTCAACTACTAAATGTAAGATGGACCAATACATGCATGTCCTCAGCAAATATTCCTACATCATGTGTCCTATTTTCGTTTATAATATGAAAAAAGATTTTTATAGTATTCTTTTAGTATTGGATATTCTCTGTATTTACATTTCAAATGTTATCCCCTTGGCCCCCACTCCCATCTCCCTACTACATTCATGAAGATGCTTCCTCTCCCAACCACCCTCTCCATCTCAGCAGCTTTATATTCCACTACTCCGGGAAAACAAGCCTTCACTGACCAAAGAAAGGCCTCTTCTCCCTTTGATGCGAGACCATAGTGTTTGAGCTTGGTGGTTGCATAAGGAGAGGATCTACAGATGAGGTGATCCCTGAGTGATATTTCTTCAATCCCTGCTCTTATATTTGCCCATGTATTGTCTCCCATGAGTGTTTCCCTTCCAAGAAGGACTGAGGTGTCTGCATTCTGGACTTCCTTCATCTGGGCTCCATAAGGTCAGTAAGTTGTTTCCCAGGTATTCTGAGCTTTTTGGGCTAGGATCTGCTTAGCAGTGATTGCATACCATGTGTGTTCTTTTGTAACTGGGTTACCTCAATCAGGATGATATCTTTGAGTTACACCCATTTGTCTAGTAATTTTGTAAAGTCATGGTTTCAAATAGTTAAGTAGTACTCCACTTTAAAAATGTACCACAATTTCTGCATTCATTCCTCTGTTGAAGGACATCTGGGTTCATTTCAGCTTCTGCTTATTATAAATAAGGCTGCTAGGAACGTGGTATTTCATCTCCTTGTTATATGTTGGAGGATAATTTGAATATATGCTCAAGAGTGGTATACATGTTTCCTTAGGTAGTACCATATTCAATTATCTGACAAATAACCAGACTGATTTTTTCTCCCTTTTTTTTTAATTTTAATAGCAGAAAATATATATGTTTATACATAATGGGTTTCAGAATGTCATTTAAAATTTTAAAAATTCTTTATTGTATTTTATATATATGAATGATTTGTTTTATGTACATTTATGCCTTGTACATGCTTAGTACTGATCTTTTGAGGTAAGAAGGTGTCAGATTTGGTATTTCTGATCTTTGGTAAGCCACTATGTATGTTTATGCTGGGTACTAAACATGACTCCTCTTCCATAAGAACTGCTCTTAATGGCTGAATTACGTCTCCAACCTTCTGATTTTGACACATTCATAAATGCCTTTCATAAGCAAAAGTGAGGTTAAATTCTTTATGTTTTATGGGCTACTTACATGTGACTATATTACTGAAGCTTGAATCTCCACTCACAGCAAGTATTTACTATCAATAGCTCCTCAGAGAGGTGTGAAGCCTTGGGAAGCTCTCTGAAATTATAACAAAATGTCAGAATACAAACATTGTTCAAGTTTGATGTAGATAATCAAAGTTGCAGAACGTACATGAGTACAAGACTTAGGCCATCCCAGGAACTCAGTGGTCTTCATCATCTGTCTCCTTCCTTCTACCTCTATGTAGTTCTTTCTGCCTCCTGGTTTATGATAACCATTGAGTTCTAGAAGGGGTGATACTGAGGTAACATTTATGATTAAGACTCAAATATTTTTACCCGTTGTAAATCTCCAGGGTTATTTTAGCCTATAGCGTGAAGAATCATTGCTGTTCATAACTGAGAGAATTAATAATCTATGGTCAGTATGATGACTTGTTTATGTCCAGCCCAAGGAATAGCACTTTTAAAATATGTGGCCCTGTTGGAGTAGGTGTGGCCTTTTTGGAGTAGGTTTGTCTCTGTGGATGTGGGCTTTAAGACCCTCATCCTAGCTGCCTGGGTGTCAATCTTCCATTAGCTGCCTTCAGTTCCTCCTAAACCTACCTGTCTGGACACTGCCATGCTCCCACCTTGATAGTTATGAACTGAACCTCTGAACCTGGAAGCAAGCCCCCATTAAATGTTGTCCTTATAAGAGTTGCCTTGGTCATGGTGTCTGTTCACAAAAGTAAAACCCTAACTAAAACACTCAGTATGGTAGGGACAGCTGGTCCATTTAACAAAACAACAGTAGGTTATCTCATAGGACAATGGGCTTTGATCAGACTTACAGTACAAGACAAAAATTCTTTTTTGTAAAGAAGGCCTCACAGCCAATTAGAATTCTGTTGGCTAATCCCACAGCAATCATAACATTATAGCATTAGAGAATGTCTAAAAATCCTGTAGTGTACCAAGCAAAGGTAGTGATAGCCACCCTCGCACTGAGATTTTCATTTCATAACTTTCTGTGAGTAACTATGAATCATTTCTAATGTCAAGTATTTTAATATTTTCTTCTATTTATTTTTCATAAAGATACTGATTATATGAAAGTTAATACATTTGTATAATTTTAATAGAATATATTAATGTATTAAAAATTTCCAGTGAGCATTATTATAAACATTACTAACCTTATAATAATTTTAAATATTTAACAAATATTTACATGTTGTTTCATCTTAAATTTGAAATAAATATGGAATTAGTATGCAAATATGCAAATGAACAAACCAATAATGAGCTGATTTTTACTTTGGACACACATGTGTAGGTCATCTTGATGGGTTACAACTTGTTATACATGGTATTTGGAATATAATTTTATTCTGGCAACAATGGGAGGGGAGGCCCTTGGTATTGTGATGGCTCAATGCCCAAGCATAGCGGGGTGCTAGGGCAATGAGCCTGGAGTCAGTGGGTAGGTGAGGGAGCTTTCTCATAGAGGCAGGTAGAGGTTGATAAAATAGTGGCTTTACAGAAAAGAAACCTGGAAGGAGGGCAACATTTGAAATATAAATAAATAAAGCAAGCACTAAACAAGGAAGGAGAAAATAAATAAAAAACAGTTACTGTGCATGAAAACTTTTAGGAAACAACATGAGGTTATAGTTTTTTTTAAAACACTTTCTAAAAAGAATATTTTGGGTTACGATTGGTTCTATATGAAAATAAAAGATTTTGTTCTAAGAATAAAAATGAACTTTGAGGACAAAACCATGGAAGCTTAAATTCACAGCAGGTCTGAGTCATACAATGCACATAGAGTATGTATCTTAAGGATTCTATACTTTTAGTCATTAAAATTTATTACAATTTATAAAATCGTAATGCTTTTTTCATGTTAACAAAAATTATCTTAAGTATATACATCCAATCAAAAAAATTTCGTGATGTTTTGCTAACTTTGTTAAACATAATCACACTAAAAATTTAATTTTACAAAATTAAATAAAACAAATTATGTTAAAATGTTTGTGGTTTGTCTAAGCCTTATTTACATGCTATATAATGCTTAAATTTCAATCCTAGTAAAAATTCTTTTCCTGAGTGTGGTCATGAAATCACCAGAAATAGATGCTTACCAACATCTATCCTCTAAGAAAAGGGGTCACTGGGAATACCCAGCTATGTGACATAATGCACAAGTTATAATTATATGAGAATACTCAGCTTTTCTAGATAGATGTGAAAGATATTTGTCAATAAGAAAAAATGGAGAAGATATAAATTTTCTAATAATTTAAATATATAAACTAATAATAATAGATAATGTCTTTAAAAAGATAGAGACCTCTCTGCTGCTGGTAATGTGATTAATATTATCTTTGAGTAAATCACAATTAAAAATCTCTCTATAACATTGCTTAGAATTAAAGTAACTCATGAAAACTATGGGCTTATCTTCATATAAAAATGTCCTGTAACTTCCTGTATCTTAGGGGTACCGTAGGTATTTCCATAATAGAAACTAAAGTCAGTTATTTTTGTTTTCAATGTTGTCTTTGGCCCCTGAAATTCTCTCTTCCATCTCTTGTAGTCTGTTGGAAATGCTTGCATCTGTGACTCCTGATTTCTTTTTTAGGCTTTCTACCTCTATGGTTGTCTCTTTTAGTGTTTTCTTTATTGTGCCCATTTCAGTTTGAAATTCCTTCTTCTATTCCTTCATCTCTTTGGTTCTGTTTTCCTCTAGTTCTTTGAGTTCTTTGAGTGTTTTTCTTGTTTCTTTTTTAAAAGCTTCTAAATCTTTATGCTTTTCCTCCTGTTTTGTTTAAGGATGTCTATCATCATCTTGAGGTAGGATTTAGGGTCTGAATCTTCTTTTTCTGAAGTGTTTGGCATTCTGCTGTTTGCTGTGATGGGAAAGCTGGGTTCTAGTGTTGCCAGGTTGTCTTGGTTTCCCTAGGGTATGTTCTTTCGCTTTCCTCTTGCCATCTTATTGTCAGTGATTGGTTCTCGCCTTTCCCTTGTTCCTGGCCTGTGTCCCTGGATCTCCACAGCTCCTGGTGGCGGATGGTCCGAGCCCTCTTAGAGCCTCTACCACATTCTGAATGTCTTAAGAAATGAGGGTGGAGGGTTGCAAATATAAGTCATTGTGCACTTAATGTGTTTGGAGCAGCTATATGATGCCACTCTGGAGAGGGGAGTCTTATACAAAGCTGACTGGCTTGGGACTTGTTTGTCTGTGCTCTCTGTCTTTGCTCTCCGTTCTCATCCTTTTAGTAAACTAATTTGTCAATAGCTGCCCCCTGTGAAGTCTGCACTAACTCTTTACAGAGTCCCCAGGGCAGTTCATAATTAATTTAAGAATAAAAACCATCCAATTACAGAATTAAAATAAATTATATTCTATCACTTAAGAATATATAAGAATGTGAGATAATAAAAACACATTGACCAACCCTCGGTTTAGATCAGTGATGCTATTAAAGGAGTATTGAGCCAGCTGGATGTCACTAGCTGAATGACTTGGAAGAACCGAAAAACTTAATAAGACACTATCAGGAAAAGAAGATGTTTGTATTATGATGAGTAGAAAATGTTACATATTTTCTCCACAACACACTTTCTGAGGAAATAATCTAAATATACTTTAGTCAATTTTATAAATTAAGATGATAGCCCTAACAAAAACATCAGTAAATATTTAATAAATAAAATAATGTGATTTACTGGTTTGTCTGTTTATTTGATTCAGAGAGAGTTGGTATTATTGTCCTGTCATCTTCAACCATCAACTCTTGCAACACTATTGAAAGTATTTGGGGATTGAAAGGAAGTAATTTACCAGTATATTTCTGGTGCATAATGTCACTGAGCTAGTCAGTTTTTTCACAGGCCATTTCTTAGAACATGCATGCCTCTATGTGAAAACTAGATATTATCATTGGCCTTAAATCACTAATTTCTCATTCTTTTAGACAATTATTTATTCTAAAAGCAGGTTGACTATAGACTCATGACTCAATTGTCTCGATCTCGGAATTGCGAGAACTGCAGAAATGGACCAACTAATCATAAGAATTCCCAAATTGTTTGAGTTCATTTTATATTCAACCACTTTGCTAAAGTAGATTATCAACTAAGGAATTCTCTGATGAATTTTTGTGGTCATTTAAGTATAATATATCATTTGCAAATAATGTTATCTTGTGATTTCTTCCTTTCCAAATTGTTTTCCTTTGACTTTCTTTTGTTGTCCGATTTCTCTGAATAAATCTTCAAGAACTATATTGAATGGATAGGGAAAATGTAACAGCTGGTTTTGTCCCTGATTTTAGAGCTATTTCTTCATGTTTCTCTCCATTTAATTTGATGTTGGCTACTTGTTTACTGTATATAGCTTTTATTATGTTTATATATGGGCCTTGATTTTCTGAGCTTTCCAGGATTGTAACATGAAAGGGTGTTGTATTTTGTTAAGTGATTTTTCAGTATATAATCAGATGAGTATGTATTTTTTTCCTTTGAGTTTGTTCATATAGTGGATTACATTGATGGATTTTCACATAATGAACCATCCCTACATCCCTGAGTAAAGCCTATTTGATTATGGCAAATGATCATTTTGATGTGTTCTTGGATTTGGTTTTCAAGAATTTTAGTAGGTTTTTTTTATTAAAATTGGGTCTGAAGTTTTTTTTTTTTTCTTTCTTGGGTCTTTGTATGGTTTAGGTACCTGCATAACTGGATTTATAAAACAAATTAGGTAGTATTCTTTCTGTTTCTCTTAATTGGAAGAGTTTGAAGAGTTTTGATATTAGGCCTTCTTTAAATGTTGATAGAATTCTGCACTAAATCCATCTTGTTCTAGACTCTTTTTTTTCTTTTTGTTTTTATGTTGGGAGACTTCTAATGAAGAAGAGTTCAGAAGATGTCAAGATCTCCCATGCTCCTGGAGGAACAGTATTAACATAGTAAAAATGGCCATCTTACCAAAAGCAATTTATGGATTCAATGAAATCCCCATCTAAATTACAACTGAATTTTTCACAGAGATAGAAAGAACAGTTCTCAAATTTATCTGAAAAAATAAACACCCATTCTCAAGAATAATAGAACTTCTTGAGAAATTACCATCCTTGACCTCAAGCTGTACAACAGAACAATAGTTAAAGAAAACATATGGTATTGGTAAAAAGACATACAGGTAGATAAACCAAATAATTAAAACCACATAGCTATGGTCACCTGATTTTTTACAAAGAAGCAAAAACTATTAAGTGGAAAGAAGCATATTCAAAAAATGGTGCTGACTCAAGTGGCTGCCCACCTGTTGAAGAATGCGAATTGATCCTGTTGGGATTCTGTAAACCCCACCCCACAGTTACCTGGCAACAGCTAGGTATGCTCTGCCCCAGTTACCTGACGCTATAAAGAGGTCTGCTTGACCATTTCTCTTTCTCTTGACCTCTTGATGTCCTGCTCTCTTGGTCTCTTGCCCTTGCTCTTTCCTCCGACCTTGTCCCTCCTCTCTCCATTTTCCCCCCTCTCTCCCCATGCTCATTTTTTTATTTTTCTACTTTTCTCCTTTCTTCTCTTTCTCTCTCTCTGCCCCTACTATCCTCTTTTCTCCCCTCCTTCTGCCTTGAATAAACCCTAGTACTATATCTTGTGGCTAGTCCCTCAGTAGAAAGGTATTCCCAACATGGTTTCCCAGAGGCATCCCTCTTGTCCTCATGTCTCACCACAACTCCATGGAGAATATCTCCTCCCCACAAGTTTCTCATATTCTTCCTAACAGATCTATTATTATCTCCTTGTACAAAGTTCAAGTCCAAGTGGATCAAGGACTTCAACATAAAATCAAATACACTGATTCTAATAGAAGACATAGAGGGAAATAGCTTTAAACACATTGCCCCGAGGCAAATTTCCTGAAAAAAATTGCCTATGACTCAGCTTCTAAGATCAACAATTGACAGATGGGACCTGATGAAACAGAAAGGTTTTGTAGGGTAAAGGACACTGTCAGTAACAAAAAATGGCAACCTGAAGATTAGAGGAAAAAAAAAAACCTTCATTAATTACAGCCAATAGTAACCTGATATATACAAAGAAATCAAGAAGTTCGACTCCAGAGAATCAAAGAGCCCTATTTTAAAATGTGATATAGTGTTAAATAAAGAATTCTCAACTGAGGAATAGTGAAATTTTGAGAAACACCTAAAGGAGTCATCAGAGAAGCCCAAATCACAACGAACATAAGATTCTGCCTCACATCAGTCAGAATGGCTAAGATTAAAATCTCAGGTGACAGTAGATGCTGGTGAGGATGTGGAGAAAAAGGAATACTACTCCGTTGCTAGTGGGATTGCAAACTGGTACAGTCACTCTGAAAATCAGTCTGGTGAGTCTTCAGAAAATTGGACATAGTACTACCTGAGGACCCAGCTATACCAGTCCTGGGCATACATCCAAAAGATGTTTCAAAATTTAGCAAGGATATGTACTCCACTATGTTCTTAGAAGCCTTATTTATAACAGCCAGAAGCTGGGAAGAACCCAGATGTGCTTCAATAAATGAATGGATACAGAAAATGTAATACAGTTACATAATAAAGTACTACTTAGCTATTAAAAACAATGACTTCATGAAAATTTTAGGCAAATGAATGGAACTAGAAAACATCATCAAAAATGAGATAACCCAGTCACAAAAGAACACTCACAGTATGCACTCACTGATAAGTTTGTATTGGCCCAAAACTCAGAAGAACCAAGATACAGTTCACAAAACATACGAAGCTCAAGAAGAAGGAAGACCACAGTGTGTATGCTTCAGTCCTACTTAGAAGGGGGAAACAAAATAATACTACAAAAAAAGGGAGGGATAGAGGGCCTGAGAGGGATAGAGTAGGAGGGAGAAGAAAGGGGAGCAGGATCAGGTGTGGGAGGACACAGGGAGAAGTGAAAGGAGGAGAGTAGCAGTGGGAGATGGGGAGATGTGGTAGCCACTAGAAAGTCCCAGATTCCAGAAAGCAAGAGGTTCCCAGGACCCAAAGGGGATAACATTAGCTGAAATACTCAATAAAAGGGAGAGAAAACCTGTAGAGACCATATTCAGATGTTAGGCATGAGCCCGATTTGAAGGATGGAACCACCATCACAAAAAGATAAACCCTGAATTAATCCTGTCTAAAGGAAAAGCAGAAACAAAGAGTAGAGACTGAAGGAAAGGCCACCCAGAGACTACCCCACCTAAGCATCCATCCCATCTTCAGACACCAAACTCAGATACTATTGCTGATGCAAAGAAGTGCTTGATGACAGAAGCCTGGCATTTTGTCCATGGATGTCTGCCAGAACCTGACCATTCAGATGTGGGTGCTTGTGCCCAACTACTGGACTGAGCACAGGGACCCCAACTGAGGAGTAAGGAGTAGGACTGGAGGAGCTGATGAGGTTTGCAACCCCATAGGAAGAACAACAAAATCAAACAACCAGAACCTCTAGAGCTCCCAAGAACCAAACCACCAATCAAGAAGTACACATGACTCCAACTGCCTATGTAGCAGAGCAGGGCCTTATCTGACATCACTGGGAGGGGAGACCTTTTGTCCTGTGGAAACTTGATTCCCCAGAGTAGGGGATTGCCAGGGTTGCAAGGTGGGAATATATGGGTGGCAGAGCTCCCTCATAGAAGCAAGGAAGATAAAGAAAATGACAGGGGGTTTGTGGAGGGGAAACAAAGAAATGGGATAATATTTTAAATGTAAATAAATAAAATAACCAACAAAAATGAGGGAAGACCAAAGGCCTCCCCTCCTATTGATGCCAGATAAGGCCTCTTCAGCAGGCTAGATGTCCCAGTATAGAGGAATGCCAAGTTTGTGAGGTGGAAGTGGGAGAGAACCCTCATAGAAGCAGGGGAAGAGGGAAGGGGATAAGGGCCTTGTAGTAGGTAAACGGGAAAGGGGATAACATTTGAAATGTAAATAAATAAACTATCCAATTTTTTTAAATTATGAAAGAACACAGTTAAAAAGAAAAAAAAATCCCTGAATCTGTTGCCTGTCTACCTGTGGATTCTGTCAGTCTAACTGGGCTGCCTTGTCTGGCCTCAGTGTGAGAGGATGTTCCTAGTCTTACAGTAGCCTGGTCTGCAGGGGAAAGCAGAGGGGGCCATTACCTAGAAAGGGGTTTTTCCTTCTCCAAGGAGAAGAAGATGAAGGAAGGGGAAGGAAAAGGTCTGTACGACAAGATACTGGGATGTAAAGTGAATTTTAAAAAAAGATGAACAAAAAGAGAAAAAGTGAGAAAGAGTCAATTAATTTAAGAATTGAAATCAATGGCCTAAATGGGAACCATTTCAGAATTGAGCATTTGAGAGTTTAAACATTAGGTATTGCAGAATTTAGAAATTATCTATACTCTTGTTTTCTCGTTGCTTATTATATTGCCATATGAGTAGGTACCTTGCCACATATAGCATCAGAAAACACTATAGTTTGTGAAACCAAGCACAAGCTCGCATGCACACATTCCCATTGTCTGTTTTACTTAAACATTAATATGAGCAGAGTCACATGGGACTCCATTAAAATAGAGATTGATTCAATATTCAGTACTTCGGACTGGGCTGGGCTGAGGCTGATATTTCTAATCAGCACAAACTATACACTGATGTTGCTGAGGGCGAACTTTAAATAAAATGATCTGCAATCTTAAGTTAGGTATTCTTTTCTTGACATTCTCTCATAGTTAAATATTCTCATATGAATCAGAATCGACAAGTTCTTCTGGATATTTCTATAAAATATGTTGAAAATATCTCTCAAATTTTTTAAGCCCCAATTGTGGTAATGACTTTTAGCAAAGTAAATCTCAAGAGTACTGTTGGTCACATTCTTTAACTCTAAACAGTGCAATTCCAAATGGCAAGGTCAGGAAAATTAAAATAGTGCAATTAAATTTTTTTTCTTGCCATATAGTGTTCAACAACTTGTGTTATGTCATAATCTTAGGATTTGTTTTAAATTCATTTGGTTTTTAAAAACACATTAGCAGATGTTTAGTATGTTTATTTCTCTATCTATCTCTTTTTGTTTGTTTGTTTGTTTGAATATGTTTCCAACTCGGGCATGCTTGTCTTCAATGGACACTATACAAGCAAAGAAACTAGGAAAATTCATAGGACAAAAATGTGTGATGACTCCCATTGCAATGGACTACTTTTTGCTTTTTTTTGTTCATTTCTTTATTTGAATCAGTGCATTTTGGCTATACTTTAGCTATATTTTTCTTTATTTCAATAAAGAAAAAATATCATTTGGACCCATCTTGGATAGTGAAGGTTCTACGAAGAAACATGATGATTGGCTCCATCAAAATATAGAAATAGTAGTATGTATTTGCTGACTGTAGTGGCAGTTTACTTGATAAAGTATTAAACAATATTTTGGATTATTGCTTCTAGGCATTACATTTCTGTTGCTGTGATAAGACTTATAGAGGAAGGGGTATTTTTGGGTTTATAGGTTCCATCTGATAATAAGATTTTTGCAACAACAAAAGTAAAAGAGAGACCAGATCATTAAAGGAAAAGACAAAGCTGAGAGCCAGGTTTTAAGATTTGTTCTACACTCACAGGGAGGACCACAGCACAGCAGCACTAGGACTAGTATTAAGTAGACTTCATATAATGATAACCTCTGGTTCAAGTATCACTTAAAAATAATGAAATTGGAATATTGAATCAAAAAAAAAAAGAAATTGTTCTAAGATGTGTCCTAATCTAATTAGCAAAATAATGGAAAATTATGGTTTGAAATGCTAAACTATTGTTCTGAAATCATCTACACAATTAAATGTGAACGAACGTGCATCTTTACTCGTCCCAGGAGGTATGGAAGCAGAACAAACTCTGAAGAATGAAAATGAAGCTTCTTACATCTCTCTTCCTGAGACTGGAGCAGTTGTCAGCCCGTGAAAGTGTAAATGTTCTTTTTGCACATTTGAAATAAATTTCTAGAACATAAATATATCTTTGCAGGAAACTATTAAACATACACTCCTCACCTGCCCTTTACATCAAAGAATTAATGTTTTAAGCACAAACTAGATCAAAATCTGTGAACTGTACAAAAGATACATTAAACCTTTATAATTTATATTAAAATATTCATTAAAATCTTCACAATGAAGATTCAAAAAAATACTCTCTAAATTATATCCAGTCCCTGGTCCCTGTGGATCATAAACCTGACATAAATATTAATGGACTTTTAGGATTTGTGATAGTATGTTGTGAATAATTTTCATGTTAAAGTTTCAGATAAAACTCAGGCCTTATTTTTCTGAACAATGATTATTAGATCACATAAAAAACAGTTGAGAGAAGCTAGGGGCTTGATTTTAACACTAGAGATGGGGTTGCATTTCCAAGACAGTCTCACCTATTTACCCATTTGTCCCGCGCAACCGTCTCGCCTGCAAGAATGATGCGGCACACGAAATAGAATCCTTCTGCGGTAAACTTTATTATCCTTGAGAACCAGCACTTGTTACACGTGACGAAAAAGACAGAGAAGACCAAGAAATCCAAGAAGACGAACAGGACAAACAAGACGAACGAGATCCACAAGACGAACAAAACCAACGAGAGGGAGGAACTATCTAGCCCGTCCCCTTATAAAGGGATAAGTCCTTGCCTTGGACGCGGAGCCCCCTGATTGGTTGAAACTCATCAGGCCCTATGATGCCACGGGAGAGGCAGAGCTCAAGAAGTGGAAAGTTACCCAGCAAGTGTGCACATGGCTTGTTTACTGCTAACTCCAGCCGGATGTCGGCGCCATCTTGTAATGGAGAATGTGCAGGCGGCGCCCCACACCCATTTTACCATATGTCTCAATATTTTAAGTGTTTTCGTTCTCTGTTGAAATATAGCAAGACATCAATTGTTGACTATACTTAGTTTGAGCTTTACTCTATTTTCTCATTTAGTGTATTACTTAGGCTTGTTTGACATACATCAAAGAATCCTGCTGAGAAATAATGCTTTAGAATCTCTCCTAAACAAACCACTCAATATATAATAGGCAATTCCATGACAGTTTAAAAACCTCATATTGACCCAAATATGATTGCAGCTTCCACCACCATGTCTCATGTATATTTAAACTGGAAAATCTCTAAGGACACAAAGTTATAACACAAGATTCTCTCTATCCTCAGGAACCCCTAAAACACCTAGCTAGTTTTCTCTGGGAAAACAAAAAAATCATTCAACAATGAATAAAGGCCTTGCAATTAATGCCAAGGGAAAAAAAGCAGTGCTTAAGATACAATTTCTACTTTAGCTGCACTAGAACTACCTAGAAAGGCTTTATTTTTATCTTATTTTACTTTTTGATTGTTATTGTATTTGTAGAGTGGATGTAGTGGTATATATGTGGAAGCTATAGGACAGTTTCAGAGAGTTGATTCTCTCTGTGGTGGCTTGTAGGTTTCAAATTCAGGTCATCGGGATTTCACAGAAAACTCCTTTACCCACTAACCCATCTTGCTGGCCTTGAAGGAGTTTCATAACTCCACCATATAGAGTCAGCCTATGATAACAAATAAAACTGACACGATACTTGAAGTTTCCCAGATGATCTTACTACAAAGATTATGTTGATATTCAAGCATATCGTATAGATTGAGGTCAGTAACACTAATATTTTGAGTGAAGAGATGAATGAGTACAATAGTAAATGCAAATTTTGTTTTATTTCTAAACTTACTTTTATTCATACATATTATGCGGGCACTAATGGTTGCATGTGCACCATACATGTGCAGCTGCCCACACAGGCAGAAGATGATATTGCATTCCCTAAGCATTTATAGGCTGTGTTTAACTATCATGTGGGTGCTAGGAATGGAGCCCAAATCCTTTGTAAAAGCAAATTTGACCTTGACTGCTGAGCTATTTAATCAGCTTCAATTTTATATTTGATTAAAATGTACCAGTTATAAAATAATAAGCAATAGAACATTGAATAAATTCCCTTTTATGCATTACACATGACTTAAGACTAAAAAGTTTTATATTATGAGAAAATTTCATGATTTTAACATAATTCTTAAGTTTATTTTAAAAACATATTTAGAAAAATAATACTGATTAATATTAAGCTATAAAAAGTAATACTAGTCATGAGGTCATCTGGATAGATAATTAACACTGAACATGACATAGTGTCAATGGCCCTATGACAGTCATATGAGAAAATAAGAACTGGGCTGTGATGTAACTGTTGGCTTGAGAAGGTTGAGGTAAGGGTGCTAAGTTTGTTCTGGCTTCTGTTTGAAAATGTGGCACATTTGCTAAGGCACTTTGGAATCGGCGGGGGATTATAGAAAGAATATGAATAACATCATTTTAGGTCTTGTTTCTCAATGTTAAAAGAATTTGTGGTCAATGATGTTTCCATTCCCCCAACTCTAACTTGTGATGGGTCCCTTGTCAGGCTACAATTATTATGAATAAAAAATAGGAAAGTATTTAGGAAAAAATAGATGATAGATATGTAGATAGGTAGACAGGCAGGTAGATGCTCTGACTTTATCTACAAGTACAGTGTTAATCTGTACTATGTGCAATGTCAACATGAGATTTCCTAGGCATATTGGTACATTACAACATGTATTTTAACCTTGTGAAAAATAATTACTTTCACTATGCCTTTGGCTTTAACTGTAAAGACATGGGCTATGAAATATATCACTGTTTTGTATGATAGTTGAGTATGTGATTTTACAAAACATGCCAAATCTAGAAAAACTTAAAAAATAACCAACTACTCAAATTATGTTTAAATATCCTTTTGTGGGCTACAGGAAATTATTCATATTCAGTTTCTGTATAAGTTTAATATTTATTAATTTCTATTTAATTGTTTATGTCATGAGTATTTTATGAGATTTTACATTCATTCACTTACTTTATATCCTTGACTGCCTGTGTAAAATTTGCTACTATTACCTTCTCATTAACTAGTAACCAGAAACAGTATAGCAGAATCTGTGAGAATTTTTATCTTTAGAGTGCATTTAATGGGTGAACATTTTAATCATTAGCCTTAAGGAAAATCTGTGTGACCCATAGTTAAGGAAGAATCAATAATATATTATATTTCATCATAGGTGCTAGACACTTAAAAGATGATAATGAACAAGAAAAGTGTGTGGTCACTGTCTTCATGAAGCCAAGCAGCGAAGCCTGCATAGATCCTCTTCAACAAGGAGCTTTGGGGAAAATTGGACATAACAAAGGTGCAGAACATAATTTTAAAGCAAGTAAGAAAATCTTAAGATGTGTGACAATTGGCCTTAAAATTTAATTTAATTGCCATAAAGTAATAACAAAATATACTTTTTTACAGACATGCTTGTAATGATACTCAAGTGGCAAAAAGATAATAAAGCATTGTGGAAAATAAAATACAGCTTCCAAATAGACAAGTTTAAATTTTTTAATTGGATATTTTATTTATTTACATTTCAAATGTGATCCCTTTCCAAGTTTCCCCTCCGGAAACTCCCTTTTCCATGACCTTCTCAATAGTTCTAAGAGGGTACCTCTCCCACCCAACCACCTACTCCCAGCTTACCGCCCTAGAATTCCATATACTGGGTCATCAAGCCTTCACAGAACCAAAGGCTTTCTCTCCCACTGATGACCCAACAAAGCCATACTCTACTACATATGGAGCAGAAGCCATGGGACCCCCCATGTGTTACTCTTTGCATGGTGGTTTAGTCCTTGGGAGCTGTGATTGGTTGGTATTGTTTTTACTGTGAGGTTGCAAAACAGTTTCTTCACTCCTTTCTCTAACTCCTGATGTCTTAGTCTTCTGGATCTTACAGTCTTTTAAACCCCACGTTTACAATATTTCCTGAGCTTTAGGTTAAGGATTGCATTGTAGACATACCAAGAAAGGTGGACACTGGAACCAAGTAGCAATCTGGGAGAGGATTCTTGCAGGTTCTGCATGTGCCCAGAGCTGACCCTGTGCTACGGCTCTCTAAGCACGGACCCAGCTGGGAGAAAGCACATCAGCAAGGAGTGCGAACACATCTAAGAACACAGTAAGACCATCACTTCTGCTCAAATTTCAGGCTCAAGAGGAAACTTCCAGAAAGCTTCAGGACACAGGAACCAAGGAGCAATCTGGAACAGAATCCATCCAGTTTCCTCCAGTGCATGTAGTTCACCCTATGCCACATCTCTGTTTACCCAGATCCTGATGGGAAAGAACTGGTCTCCAAGAAGTGCTGATATACTTGAGACACAGGTAGGACTGCCGCTTCTACTATGGGGACCCACCCAGAGCCTTCAGGAGACAGCAGTCAAGAAGCAGTTTTGGACAAGATACTTTGTTTTTCTGTCTGAGTCCTTTGCTGATCCTATGCCACAGTTCTCTATACCCAGACACTGCTGGGAAAGAGATGTTCCCATTCTAGTACTGATAAATAGGCTTAGAGTTGGGTCAAGACACTGACAGGATAAGCAAGACCAGCTAACACCAGAGATAAGTGGATGTCATGAAACAAGTCCAAGAAATTAAGTAACAGAAACCAAGGTCACTTGGCATCATCAGAATCCATTTCCCCCACCACAGTAAATAATGGATACAACACATACACACAGACACAGACACAGACACACACACACACACACACACACACACACACACACACAAAAGAAAAAAAAACAAGATTTTGATTTAAAATCACAACTCATGATATTATTAGAGGATATAAAGAAAGTCGTAAATAAACCACTTAAAGAAATACAGGGCAACACAAGTAAACAGGTAGAAGCCCTTTAAGATGATACACAAAAATCAACCAAATAGGTGAAAGAATTGAACAAAATCAACCAGGATCTAAAAATGGAAATAAAAACAATAAAAGCATCACAAAGGAAGGCAATACCTTGAGATAGAAAACCTATGAAAGAGTCATAGACTCAAGGATCATGAACAGAATACAAGAGATAAAAAACAGAGTCTCAGTGGTAGAAGATACCACATAAACATTGACATATAGTAAAAAAAAAAATGCAAAACACAAAAAGCTCCTAACCCAAACTATCCAGGGAGTTGGACATACAATGAGAAGATCAAACCCGAGCATAATAGGTATAGAAGAGAGTGAAGATTTATAACTTAAAGGACCAGTAATATCCTTAAAAATTTTAGAAAACTTCCCTAACCTAAAGAAATAGATGCCAATAAACATACAAGAAGTCTACTGAACTACAAATAGACTGGACCAGAAAATAATTTCATACCATCACATAATAGTCAAAACACCAAATGCAAAAACAAAGAAAGAATATTAAAAACAGTAAGGGGAATAGGTCAAGTAGCATTATAAAGAAAGACCCAACAAAATGCCACCATACTTCTCAACTGAGACAATAAAAGCTAAAAGACCCTTGGTGTCATACAGATCCTAAGAGAACACAAATGACATTACATGCTACTGTAACTAGCAAAACTCTCAATTTACATAGATGGAGAAACCAAGCCATTCCAAATTTACACAACATCTTTCTACAAATTTCCCTACAAAGGATGATAGAAAACTCTGTGACAAGGTGAGAAACTCGACCCTAGAAAAGCAAGAAATTAATCTTCTTTCAACTAATACAAAAGAAGATAGCTCAACAAACAAAAAAAAAATAACAAGAAATAAAAACCATTGGTCCCTAATATCTCACAACAACAATCTAATCAAACCCCAATAAAAAACATAGACTAACAGACCGGATACATAAAGAGGACCCAGCATTTTGCTGCATACAGAAAACATACCTCAGTGACAAAGAGAGACACTACCTCAAAATAAAAGGTGGGCAAACAAATTTCTAAGCAAATGATCCCAGGAACTAAGCTGTAGTAGCCATTCTAATATCAAATAAAATTGACTTTCAACCAAAACTTATCAAAAAACACAAGGAAGGACACTTTACACTCATCAAAGGAAAAATATACCAGGATGAAATATCAATTTTGAATATCTATGCTCCAAATACAAGGAAATCACATTCATAAAAGAAACCCCATTAAAGCTCAAAGCACATATTGCACCTCAAACAATAGTAGTGGGAGACTTCAACACCCCACTCTCAGCAATGGACAGATCATGAAAGCCGGAAATAATCAGAGACACAATAAAACCAACAGATGTTATGAACCAAATGTATTTAACAGATATCTATAGAACACTTCATCTTAAAACAAAATAATATACCTTATTCTCAGCACCTCATGGTACTTTCTCCAAAACAGAAAATATAATGAGTCACAAAATAGATGCCACATATACAAGAAGATTGACATAATCCCATGCATCATATCAGATCATCATGGACTAAGACTGGTCTTCAATAACAACAAAAATGGCAGAAAGCTCATATACACATGGAAGCTGAACAATGCTCTATTCAACAATAACTTGGTCAAAGAATAAATGAAGAAAAAAAATCAAAGACTTGTAGAATTTAATAAAAAATGAAGACACATCATACCCAAACTTATGGGACACTAAAAAACAGTGCTAAGAGCAAAACTCTGAAAGCTTCTGAAATTAAACTGAAGAGAGCATAAACTAGAACCTTGCCTGCAAACCTCAAAGCTCTAAAACAAAAAGAACTCCATGAGGAGTCAATGGCAAGAAATAATCAAGCTTAGTACTGAAACCAACCAAGTTGAAACAAAATGAACTATACAAAGAATCAATAACACCAGGAGCTGTATTTTGAAAAAATCAACAAGACAGATAAACTACTAGATGAAGTTTGATGTCACGACAATACATGATCAGACAGTAGAGTGTGAGGCAGGGACAAATTTGGTGAATCAGAAGAGGAGGAGAATAAAGAAGAAGACTCTGAATAGAGACAGCAGAGGAAGATGGTTCAGACCTAGGTGAATCAGATCGATTTTATCTTATTTAGTTGGGTGCTTTATATTATTTAGATGTATTGTGGATTAAGAATTTAACACATAAATCTGTTTGATAAGTTATTGATTGTTGAGTCATGTTCTTTCTGGGCTGTGGAGGACAGTGTGAAAAACAACACAATGGGATGGTTGTTCACCACCTGGAACAGAAGCAGCCAGGATGGGTGGAGTGGACCTCACCTAGAAAAAAACAAGCTGGAGTCTGTGAGTACAAACATGGAGCCACCACTAGTAAAGAATAAAAGGTTATCCACTTTTTTATTTTTATCAAAAATCCATACTATCCAGAGGACACAGAAACAGTACACAAATTAACAATCAGAAATGAAAAGGGAAACATAACAAAAGAAACCGAAGGAATTAAAGAAAAAATTTCAGGTCCTACTATAAAAGCTAAACTTAACAAATCTGGAAAGTCTGGATGAAATGAACAATTTTCTACACATATACTAGGTACCAAAGTTAAATGATGTTGAGATAAACCATCTAAACAGTCCCATAATGGCTAAGAAAATAAAAGCAGTCGTAAAAGACCAGAACCTGATGAGTTTAGTGCAGAATGCTGTTAGACTTTCAAAAAAGACCTACTACAAATACTCTCGAAACTAATCCACAAAAGAAATGAAATGAAAGGAACACTAACATTCCTTCTATGAAGTCACAATTATGCTTATAACAAAGCCACACAAAGACCAGGAGAAAAAAATACTTCAGACCAATTTTTCTTATGAATATTTATGCAAAAATACTCAATAAAATTTTTGAAAACCAAATCCAAGAACACACACACAAGAAAATAATCCATCATAATCAAGTAGGCTTCATCCCAGGGATTTATGGAAGGTTCAATATACAAAATCGATCAATGTATTTTTCTATATAAACAAACTCAATAAAAAATACTCACATGAATATGTTATTCAATGCTTAGAAAGCATTTGACAGAATTCAGCATGCCTTAATGTTCAAAGACTTGGAAGATTCAGGAATTTAAGACCCGTGCTGGATCATAGCAAAAACAATACAGCAACTGGTAGCCAACATCAAACTAAAAAGAGAGAAACTTGAAGCAATCTAATGAAAATCAGGTACTAGAAAAAAATGCCCACTCTCTTTCTACCTATTTAATATAGTACTCAAAGACCTAGCTAGAGCAATTTTACAATAAAAGGTCAAGAAGTTGCAAATTTGAAAGAAAAAATTAAAATATCACAGATTTTATTTATAAAATTTACAGATGATATGGTAGTATACTTAAATGATCCAAGAATATCCACAAGAGAACTCCTAGAGCAGATAAACAACTTCTGCAACATGACTGAATATAAAATTAATTCAAAAAAATCAGTAGCCTTCCTCTATTTAAAGAATAAACAGGCTGAGAAAGAAATTAAATTAGTGACACCATTCACAATACTCACAAATAATAAAAAACATTTCAGTGTGGCTTTAACTAAGCAAGGGAATGATCTGTATGACAAGAACTTCAAGTCTCTGAAGAAAGAAACTAAAGATGTCAGAAGATAGATCACCTATATAGCTTGAGGTCAGGGATAGTGATTCCCGCAGATGTTTTCTTGTTGTTGAGGATGGATTTTTCTATTCTAGGTCTTTTGTTATTCCATATGAAATTGCACATTGATCTTACCAACTCAATAAAGAACTGGGTTGGAATTTTGATGGGGATTGCATTGAATCTGTAGATTGCTTTTGGTAGGATGGACATTTTTAAAATGTTGATCCTTCCAATCTATGAGCATGGGAGATCTTTCCATTATCTGAAATCTTCCTCGATTTCCTCCTTTAGAGGTTTGAAGTTCTGGTCGTACAGGTCCTTTACTTGCTGAGTTAGAATCACACCAAGGTATTTCATAGATTATGTGACTATTGTGAAGGGTATCTTTTCCTTAATTTCTTTCTCCACAAGTATGTCCTTAAAGTATAGGAAGGCTACTGATTTGTTTGAGTTAATTTTGTATCTAGCCACTTTGCTGAACATGTTTATCAGCTATAGGAGTTATCTAGTGAAATTTTTGGGTCACTTAAGTACACTATCATATCATCTGCAAAGAGTGATGTTTTTACCTTTTCCTTTCCGATTTGTATCCCCTTGATCTCCTTCTGCTATCTAATTGCCCCAGCCAGGACTTCCAGTACTATGTTGAATAGGTAGGGGAAGATTGGGCAGCCTTGTCGAGTCCCTGGTTTTAGTGGGATTGCTTCAAATTTCCCACCATTAAGTTTGATGTTGGCTGTTGATTTGCTGTATATTGTTTTTATTATGTTTAAGTATGGACCTTGGATTCCTGTTCTTTCCAGGACTTTTAACATGAAGGGGTGTTGAATTTTGTCAAATGCTTTCTCAGCATCTAGTGAGATGACCATGTGATTTTGTTCTTTGAGTTTATTTATATGGTAGATTACATTGATGGATTTCTTTATATTAAACCATCCCTGCATCCCAGGGATGAAGCCTACTTGGTCATGATGAATGATGGTTTTGATGTGTTCTTGGATTCGGTTTGCAAGGATTTTTTTGAGTATTTTTGCATCAATGTTCATAAGTGAGATTGGTCTGAAGTTCTCTTTCCTTGTAGGGTCTTTGTGTGGTTTAGCAATGAGGGTTATTGTAGCCTCAAAAAATGAGTTAGGTAGTATTCTATCTGATTGTATCTTGTGGAATAGTTTGGAGAGTATTGGTTTTATATCCACAATAAATGTCTGATAAAATACTGCACTGAACCCGTCTGGACCTAGGCTTTTTTTGGTTGGGAGGCTTTGATGACTTCTTCTATTTTTTTATGTGTTATGGGATTGTTTAGATGGTTTATTTGGTCCTGGTTTAACTTTAGGATCTTGTATCTGTCTAGGAATTCATCCATTTCCTCCAGATTTTCCAACTTTGTGGAGTATAGTCTTCTTTAGTAAGATCTGATTATTTCTTGAATTTCCTCAGTTTCAGTTGTTATGTCTCCACTTTCCTTTCTGATTTTGTTAATTTGTATAATCTCTCTTTGCCCTCTAGTTATTCTGGCTAGGGGTTTATCAATCTTGTTGATTTCTCAAAGAACATGCTCTTGGTTTTGTTGATTCTTTTGATGGTTCTTTTTGTTTCTATTTGGTCTATTTCTGCCCTAATTTTGATTATTTCTTGCTGTCTAATCCTCTTGGGTGTATCTGCTTCCTTTTGTTCTAGAGCGTTTAGCTGTGCTGTCAAGTTGCTAATGTATGCTCTCTCCAGGTTCCTTTTGGAAGCACTCAGGGCTATGAGTTTTCCTCTCAGTACTGCTTTCATTGCATCCCATAGGTTTGTGTATGTTGTGTTTTCATTTTCATTGAATTCTAGAAAATCCTTAATTTCTTTCTTTATTTCTTCTTTGACCCTGCTATTGTTTAACAGAGCGTTGTTTAGTTTCCATGTGTATGTGGGCTTTTTGTTGTCTTTGTTGTTGTTAAACTATTATAAGACCCCTTTTTAGGACTTTCTCATGCCCTAGAGCCACTGCTCTGAAGTTTGATAGTTATGGAAGGGTAATGTTCCCATTCTAACTTTTATAAGGAGATCTGAGTCTGACTCTGGTGTTCCAGGTGGTAAACTCCTCCCACTTTAGAAAGCAATAGGATAAAATCTTAATTTTTCCTTTGCTTAAAAATAATTAGTGGACACAATCAGCTTAAGATTTATGCAGTCCATTTTTAAATAACTCTTTAGCTTTTTCTGGGGTGTTGTTAAATGTCTACATTTAGCTTTTAATCATATTTTATATGTTTTTTAAATAAAATGTATACCTGTTTATTTATCTCACCCAGTATAATTTTTGTAAAGCTCTTTTGTGCAATTTTTTCTGATTTTATGATGTCCTTGCATTTATGGTCTTCTTTCTCCCCAAAGAAAAGTCCACCACCGTGATTGGCATTACCCTGATGGCAGTTAACTTTCAGTGAGTTCAGCTAGTGATTTCAAGGTCCAAATATCCCTTCCATGATGGGAATCAATGGTACTTTTCTGAGAGATTAAATCTGGGTCAGAGTTCTTTGGTGAATACAGTTCTTATGTATATTAGAACATGAAATAGAAAATAAGATCAGGGAAAATTCAAAACGAAAGTTTTCAATCAGTTAAGATTTTTTTTCGACCTAATATCCCTGCTGAAACCATTTTGGAGAAGATTTAAATACTTCCTTTCCTAAAGATATCATTTTAGAAAGGTGTTTAATGTCCTGTCAAGAAAAGGACATTTTTTTAACTGACTCAGTGAATACCTCTCGCGTCTCAGCTTCTCTGCCTTTCTGCCACAACTTCACATCTTTCAACTTCGCCTTCAGTGCCCTGCGATCTACTGACTGCCCCATCCTTCTTTTTACCAGCATATATTGAATACCAGCGTTTTCCAAAGTTCCCCACCCTTGATGTCTTCAAGACCCTAGCGAATATCTTGCATCTCAGAAACAGCTCCTTGATGCTGAGAGAACTAATTGATAGTGACAGGCTATTTGAAATGTGCAGCTGAGCTTAGAGACGCCAACCATCTATGCAATGTCTCATCAGACCTTCAGGACTCTTAACTCATCACTCTCATGAGACTAGCAGGAGTGCAAATGCCAGTATTATCTTCCGTTGGTATTAGTGAGAAGCTTTCATATTGAAGCAGTAGCCTTTGTTTTATTCTAGTATCTGAAGAAAAGAATGTTCCTGGCTGATGATGATTATCTAGCATATGAAAAGTCCTAATTTTTATCTTTAGCAGAAAAAAAAATAAAATAGTGACAATCATGTACAATGACTCAGATACAAGGTTTAAATTATTTTTATATAAAAATTTATTAAAATCTTGCAAACCATATTCATATTGATCCAGCGATAACAAAAAAAATACATATATGTGTGCACATCTGTGCACATTCATACATCACTTGAGGGACGTTTGTGTTCTTTCTTCAACACTTGCCATCTATGCCTCTTGCTCTCTGGTGGTCTAGAAATGAATTGTCCTCTACTTTCACTAGCTCAACAAATACCTTAATACCACTAACTCATCACAGCGGCCCATGTGGCTGCTTTTAATTTGATCATAAAAGGCATCAACATTGCATACACTATTAAAGGAGACACAGCTTGGACACTTTTGTTCTGCTTTTGACATTGGGTAAACTAAATCCTAGTTATATAAAAAGTGATTTGGCCAAGGCAAGAATGAGGCAGAGACAGAAGGCTAAGTAGTATGTAATTGATTATGTAAGGCTGGAACCCTTGCTCATCTCCTACGCAAGCCTGGAAACCCTATCTGCCCTCTGTCCCCAACCCCACCAGAAGTGAGAAAACTCCACCACCTGCTTGGAGAACCAAGTGTACCTCCATCTGTGGTATCCATGTACGCACCATAGAGATGCCTCTTAGCAAACCTGCCTTTACCTAATTATTTTAAATTATTTTACTTACATTCCACCCATTGCCTGCCATGGTTCCCCCTCTCTGGACCCTTCTCACAATTCCTTATCCCATTTATTCAGTACGCCTCCTTATTCCATGGAGCCTCAAGTCTCTCAAAGATCTAGGTGCACCATCTTCTACTGAGGCCAGACAAGAACCGTTCTCTGCTATATGTGTGTGTGTGTGTGTGTGTGTGTGTGTGTGTGTGTGTGTGTGTGTGTGTGTGTATCTGCATCTGTCTCAGTAAGATGCTGCTAGGGCCTCTCAGAGGACAGCCATACCAGGCTCCTAATCCTAAGCACATCATAGCATCACTAATAGTGCCAGACATTTGTGCCCCCCACCCCCATGAGATAGAATTTAAGTTGGGCAGGTCACTGGCATGTCATTCCCTCAGTCTCTTCTCCATTTTTTGTCTCTGCAGTTCTTTTAAACAGGAATAATTCTAAGTCAGAAATTTTGACTGTGGGTTAGTAGTACCATTTCTCCATTTGAGGCCCTGTCTATCTTCTGGAGGTAGACACTTTGAGTACCTTCTCCCCCTTACTGGGCATTTTAGCAAAGGTCATTTCCAATGAGTGTTGCAAGTCACCACCCAGGTCTCTAATACACTCTAGAAGTCCCTTCACCTTCCACTTCCAGTGGCTGTATATTTCTATTTATTCCCCTGGACCTCTGGTTGTCTCTCCTGTATGCCAATATATCTAACCCTGTCCTCCCTTTTCCCTCTCCCTCCTCTCTCCCTCCCCTCTGCCACCCAAGTTCTTCTCTCCCATTGCCTCCTATGATTATTTTCTTTCCCCTTCTAAATGGGATTGAAGCATCCTCAATTGGGCTTTTCTGCTTCTTAAACTTCTTCTGATCTGTGGATTGTAATCTGGGTATTCTGTACTATTTGGCTAATATCCACTTATCAATGAGTACATACCACAAGTAGCCTTTTGGGTCTGGGTTGCCTCACTAAAAATAATATTTTCTATTTTCATCCATTTGCCTGAAAAACTCATAATGACCACTTTCTTAATAGATAGTGTTCTATTGTGTACATGAACAACAATTTCTGTATTCATTCCTCTGTTGAAGGACATCTGGGTTGTTTCCAACATCTGAGTATTACAAATAAGGCTGCTATGAACATAGAGAAGCATGTGTCATTGTTATAAAATTATCAGTCCAAGTTGCTGCTGAACATGTTGGAGGTCTCTATTGTGTTTGTCTTTGAAATCATCTTCCACATCTTTTGATGTCAATGAGGCTACTACTGGTATATACTCGTTCTCCAGCCTTAATCATTGTTTGTGGTGAACAGGCAGATGGAAGAAACTCAGATGAATTTTCCTTTCATCCATTGCTCCTTGCTAATTTCCGTCTTGGAATACAGCTTCCATTTTGATAGCACTGTGTGCAGTTCCCTTACTACACTGTACTTTATTTATCCTTTTATTCTCTTTCCTTTGATAACCTAACAGTTAAAAATATAAAGAATACCACTTTTATTATCTTTTTCTTCTTTTTAGACTGAAAGAAGATAAATTAACATGTTGGTGAAAATTGCATGTGTAGAACATAACTGCATATGTGGAAACTAAAATCAGAGCAAAGTTGTGCTAAGCATTAAGCTTTGTAATAAGGGCAGACACACAAATTTTTATTTAGTTTGCATTTATATTTCTATCATAGTACAAGCAAAAGATAGTGGGGCAAAATTCCACCCAATATTTCTATCTTTTAGGTAAGTACAGATCGTGGGTTTGAGTTTCCAGATTTTATAGAAGACACGGTTTTCACATGTTCAATTATAACTTACTAAGCAAACTAGAGAGTTGACTCAGTTTTTAAGAGCTTTAACTGTTTTTTTAAGGACCTGGGTTAGAGTCCCACACCCAAATAACATCTCACAAATACCTCCACTGTCAGGCAAGCTGATGTTCTCTTTTGTTCTTCATGTACAACAAGCATCAACCTGCATATATGCTAGCAAATTACCAATAGCCATAAAATGAATAATAATTCTCAAACATTAAAGTTTTTGTTTAATAAAACCCTTTGAAATGTCACTTTCATTACCTCAGATGAAGTGATGAGATGAGAGCCATACCCAAGCTGTGCAAGTACAGAGCTCGGTGTGACCCCTGAACATTTCTTTCACTGTTTTATACTTAGCCCTAGGCCTGGAAGCTTCTAGCTTCTGTACAATCTAATCTTCCAAGCTGACTGATTCTATCTGGATACTCCCAACTTCTGACTGAATTGCTCTGCTTGGCTTCATACTAACTTTTGCAATATGTTCTAATCTTCTGTCTTTTTCTTACTCTCTAGCTTTTTACTCTTTCACATGCGTTTAGATTAACTCTCTGCAAAATCATCCCACCAACTACCATACACACACCATTACCACTTTTCTCTCTCTAGTTGCTCTTAAATAGTCTCTATTTCCTGTGTTGTTTATGTGTAAATTAAGTATATGCTATCTCTAACTCATTCTATCAAATCACTTTGATTTATATGCTTTATCACTTTGTCTCTCCCTCAATTAGATGTCCTATTCAAGCATGTCTTATTCCTTCTACAAATCAAATTTATAATTATTGTTAAGCATTTATAATAATCATAATTTATAATAATTTATATAATAATTTATAATTATTTATAATTATAATAATTTATAATTATTGTTAAGCATAAGTACAAAGGGGGTGTCTATATTCCAGCCAGATCATACAAAGCATGCCTGCATTTTAGTTGAATCATAAAGATCTAGAAGGACTTTGGATGTGATTCCCTTGCCAGAGCAGCATTGTTGATGGATTAAACTTTTTCTTCAAATCCTCATCAATCAACCAAGGGGCAAGATCCTAAATAACAGAGTAGAGTAGAGCAGATATAACATATACTGGCATTAACAAAGGAGGACTTAAAACCACTTTGATTTAAAACATTTATGTAGATTGTACTATTACAAATATGCAAATAAAAAAACCTCTCAGTTCACCAAAATGATGTCTAAAATATGCATAATTTTTTTTCATAAACTCAAATGAAAGACCACAAAACCTACTACTTGCAAAAGCAATTTTCCATTAAGACATATCATTAAAATAGTGAAACAAACGTAGTAGAAAGAAACAACATTTTAAAATAGTGTTTAAGACCTACAGGGTTATTTAGATGGTTTACTTGGTACTGGTTAAACTTTGGGACCTTGTATCTGTCTAGGAATTCGTCCATTTCCTCCAGATTTTCCAATTTTGTGGAGTATAAGTTTTTGTAGTAGGATCTGATGATTTCTTGAATTTCCTTATTTTTAGTTGTTATGTCACCACTTTCCTTTCTGATTTTGTTAATTTGGATAATCTCTCTTTGCCCTTTAGTTAGTCTGGCTAGGGGTTTATCAATCTTGTTGATTTTCTCAAAGAACCAACTCTTCGTTTTGTTGATTTTTTCAATGGTTCTTTTTGTTTCTATTTGGTCTATTTCTGCCCTAATTTTGATTATTTCTTGCCGTCTATTCTTTTTGGGTATATCTGCTTCCTTTTGTTCTAGGGCTTTTAGCTGTGCTGTCAGGTTGCTGATGTGAGCTCTCTCCAGTTTCTTTTTGGAAGCACTTAGGGCTATGAGTTTTCTTCTCAATACTGCTTTCATTGCATCCCATAGGTTTGGGTATGTTGTGTTATCATTTTCGTTGAATTCTAGAAAGTCCTTAATTTCTTTCTTTATTTCTTCTTTGACCCTGCTATCCTTTAACAGAGCGTTGTTTAGTTTCCATGTGTATGTGGGCATTTTGTTGTCTTTGTTGTTGTTAAAGACCAGCCATAGACCATGGTGATCTGAGAGGATGCATGGGAGTATTTCAATCTTCTTATATCGATGAAGACTCATTCTGTGTCCAATTATGTGGTCAATTTTCAAGAAGGTGCCATGGGGTGGTGAGAAGAAGGTGTATTCTTTTACTTTAGGATAGTATGTTCTGTATATATCTATTAATTCTAGTTGGTTCAAAGTCTCTGCTAGTTTTGCAGTGTCCTTGTTCAGTTTCTGTTTCCCTGATCTGTCCATTGGTGAGAGTGGGGTATTAAAGTCTCCCACTATTATTGTGTGGGGTGAAATGTATTTTTTGAGCTTTAGTAGAGTTTTTTTTATGAATGTGGGTGATTTTTTATTTGGAGCATATATGTTAAGGATTGAGAGTTCCTCCTGACAGATTTCCCCGGTAATGAGTAAAAAGTGTCCTTCTTTATCTTTTTTGATAACTTTTGGTTGCAAATTTACTTTATTCGATATTAGAATAGCCACTCCAGCTTGCTTCTTGGAGCTGTTTGCTTGGAAATTTTTTCCCACCCTTTTACTCTAAGATAGTGTCTGTCTCTGTCTCTGAGATGAGTTTCCTGTATGCAGCAAAAGGCTGGATTTTGTTTATGTATCCAGTCTGATAGTCTATGTCTCTTTATTGGGGAGTTGAGACCATTTATGTTAATAGATATCAAAAAATAATTGTTTCTGTTTCCTGCCATTTTTGCTTTTTTGGGTTGAGTTGTGTCTGTGTTTTTTTCTTTAGTTTTCTTGTTTAGGAATTTTCTTGTTTTTACTAGGCTGTATTTTCCCTCCTTGTATTGGGTTTTCCACCTATAATTCGTTGTAGTGCTGGGTTTGTGGTCAGATATTGTGTGAATTTTGATTTGTCTTGAAATATCTTTGTCTCTCCATCGATGGTGATTGATAGTTTTGCTGGGTATAGCAGCTTGGGCTGGCACTTGTGCTCTCTTAAGGAGTGCATGATGTCTGTCCAGGCTCTTCTAGCTTTCATAGTCTCTGCTGAGAAATCGGGTGTGAGTCTGATTGGTCTGCCTTTATATGTTACCTGACCTTTTTCCCTTACTGCTTTTAGTATTCTTTCTTTACTTTGGGCACTTGATGTTTTTACTATTATGTGTTGGGAGGTATTTCTTTTCTGGTCCAACCTATTTGGAGTTCTGAAGGCTTCTTTTATGCTCGTGGTCATCTCATTCTTGAGGGTAGGGAAGTTTTCTTCTATGATTTTGTTGAAGATATTTACTGTGCCTCTTAGTTGATACTCTTCTCCCTCTTCTATTCCTATTATCCTTAGGTTCGGTCTTCTCATTGTGTCTTGTATTTCCTGGACATTTTGGGTTAGGAGCTTTTTGTTTTTTGCATCTTCTCTGGCTGTTTTGTCTATGTTTGCAATGTTGTCTTCTGCCCCCGAGATTCTCTCCTCGATCTCTTGTAATCTGTTGGAAATGCTTGCTTCTGTGACTCCTGATTTCGTTTTTTGGTGTTCTGACTCTAGGGTTATCCCTTTTAGCATTTTCGTTATTGTGTCAATTTCTGTTTTAATTTCCCTCTTCCATTCCTTTATTTCTTTGGTTCTGTTTTCCTCTCGTTCTTTGAGTTCTTTGAGTGTTTTTCTTGTTTCTTCTTTAAAAGCTTCTGAATCTTTTTGCTTTTCCTCCCTTTCTTGTTTAAGTAACTCTATCAGCATCTTGAGGCATGATTTCAGGTCTGTATCTTCTTTTTTTGGAGTGTTTGGAATTCCGATGTTTGCTACTATGGGAGAGCTGGGTTCTGGTGTTGCTAGATTGTCTTGGTTTCCGTGGGATATACCCTTTCTCTTTCCTCTTGCCATTTTGTTGTCAGTGATATGTTCTTGCCTTTCCCTTGTATCTGGTCTCTGTCCCTGGTACACTTTCCGTGTGCACTCTGCAAAGATCCATCTACTCCACGGCAGCCCACGTTCTGGGTGGCAGCTGGGCCAGGCTCCGCTCTTCGTCCGGAAGTCGCCTCCGGGTGGAAACAGATGTTCCTAAGATCTGTTCCTGGTCACAGATGCTCAGCCTCTACGAGCTGCCTTTCCGGCTGGCAGGTGGGCCAGGCTCCGCTCTGCATCCTGAAGTCGTCTCCGGGTGGGAACAGAAGTTCCTAAGATCTGTTCCCGGTCACTGGATCGGGGAGGACAGGGCAGGTCAAGGCAGGGGGTGCCCTTTCCGTGTGCACTCCGCAGAGATCCCTCTGGTCCCCAGCATCCTAGGTCTCCCATTCACCAGTTGCTCAGCCTGTACCAATTTTTGTTATTTTAACTGGCCTTTTGTTGCGCGCGCGCACACACACACACACACACACATCCTTGTCCCTTGACTTAGGAGCAGAGAGGAAAGAGAGACTTGTGTCCTCTGCTGCAAGTCCATACTGTGAGTAGTCATGTGACTTCGACTTCACCATCCAGGGGGACAGAAGACTTATTTTAGTGTAACAGTGTTTGTCTTTAAACTAAACTATTTTAATTCCTTTTTTTGCTCTGATTCTTTACTACAAACTTGTATTTTTTTTATATACTTTTAATTCCTTTGGCCTTTAGATTGTCATACACAGTGTACTCTGATGAGGATTCAGTGTGTAATTAGAGACATTGTATCTGGCATGTGGGTTATAGTAAAGTCAGAGGGACATTGACCTATCTTGTTTAAACACGATTTAGGAAAGAGAATCGTTTTCAAGTAGACGCAGGCAGATTAATTCCTAAGCAAACCAGGAAAGAGTTTTGCTGTTTTATTGCAGCCTTTTTATTTAGGACAGAAAAGATGCCTTTAATTGACACCCACAAGTATAAGTCATAATTGTAAATATTTAAGATTCCTTCTCTGGCTGGGAGTCTGTAATGCTTGGCATTGAGCCCTTGTTACATGCTTCTTCATAGCCCCAACCCCTGTCCTCTCTCTTCACAAAATAGTGTTATCCTTTCTTATGTGACTACCACAGTTAACCATTTTGCTAAAGGGTTAATGAACATTAAGCAAGTTTGTGGTATCTGCATGTTAACACAGTACAGATAGAGCTATGAACACCTGTTGGCATGTGTTTGGGAGGAACTCTAACTACACAGGACATGCATGTGCGCAGATTGAAGCCATCAATTTTTCTTTCTCTAAATTTATTTGGTGTTTTGACAGGCATGTGTGGGTGCTTGCATGCATGAGTGTGTGTTGCCCAAGGAGGCTAGAATGGAGAACCAGGAGCTAGAAGCCGCTGGAACTGGAGTTATAGATGCTTTGAGCACTAAGAATAGAGCCAGTGCTTCATCTCTTCTGCACGTCAGACCCCAGCCTTACCAGTAGTAACTGGCTTTAAGGACAAGCAAAGCTGTGTGTGGTGCCTTTAATTCCAGCACTAGGAAGATAGCCCCAAAAGGGTCTCTGAATTCAAGGCCTGCCTGGTTTACATATAGGGTGTTTCAGGAGAGCCAGGGCTACATAGTGAGACCCTGTCTCAAAGAAAGCAAAAAAAAAAAAAAAAAAAGTATTTGATGTAAGATTTGAGTAGTAAGTTTTGTTCTAGGTTTGGATGGTGGTGGTAGTCTTGTTCTCCACATGTGAGTCTTTGCCTTTTCATTTATCACTTAGTAGCAGTAGAGTAGTTCTATATACTTTATGTTTTGCCAGAATTATATCAAGTTTGGTAGCACTGGCATGTATTGGATATCACCTATAGCTCTTTGATGAGCTATAAGCCTGTGCAATTTCCTTTACCTTCTACCTCAGCACTGAAAGAGTGAGATCTCAGGCCAGCTGGCTGGGGTCAAGACTCATACAACACGCAGGGGTAGAGGAGTTGGACCCCGGCCTGAACTTGTAACAGGCTTATAAAGACAAAAATCACAAAGGAGGGGGAGGACAGGTGGAATGAGGAAATTCATAAGGGGAAGAATCATACATTTTTTATCAGTACACCCCCAGGCACACCTAGGGCGTTGGAACATTCCACAGAGGTCATCCGGACCTTCTGTGGTATTTTGGAGACTCAAATCTCAAGAAGGTGGGATTTCCTGGGAGCGGCAGAGGAAATCCCTAGGGCAAGGAATCAGTGTCCTTTGACAACCTTTTACTCTTTATTTACCCGTTTTTCTTTTTGTAAAAAGCTCTAATCTTAGAGCGATCCCTCAGCTTCTTGTAATATCTGGTATTGTTGTCTTAGGACAATTACCTGTACAGCACTCACCCTTTCTTTTATAAAAGTCACCAGTCTATTGAGGATGCATGGCCCAAAGGTTAGGATTAGAATTAAAATGAGTAAAGGCCTGACCAAAGCAGAAACTATTATAGAGAACCAGGGTGACCGGTTAAACCAATTTTCATACCATCCTTGGTATGTTTCTCTTTCTTCTTTTTTTTTCTGTTTTCTAGTCTTTCTCTAAGCTTTGACATAGAATCTCTTATGACACCAGAATGATCTACGTAAAAGCAACATTCTTTTTTTAGGGCAGCACAGAGCCTTCCTTTCTTTAGAAAAAGCCGATCTAATCCCCTTCTGTTCTGTAGCACTACCTCTGATAATGAAGTCAATGACTCTTCTAGTTTGTTTATGGACTGTTCTAATGCTCCCAGGTCCACGTCCATAGCTGCTCTGAGTTCATTATAGTAGTAAGGTTGTTGGATGAGGGCAGCTGCTCCTGTTCCAATACCTGCTGCCACTCCAAGTCCTAACTAGACAGCTAAGGTCAAAGTAGCAGCGGTTTAAAACAACAAATGCACTATCAAGCAGATTGAACAGGCGGTCCTCAGTTCTCATAGGGAGATAGGAGGGTGTGGTCAAAAGGGGATACTAGTCCTTCTTTGGTGACAGGGTGAGACAAGGAGGTCTCTCAGGCCTGTGTGCAGGGTTATCAAGCACTGAATTGGGGCCTACGGGTCATGTGGGCTGACTTTCTATCTTTATCTTAATAACAAAAATGAATCTAGGGTCCCCTCTGCCAGTATAGACTCTCCATCCCCAACGGTTTCCTCTTACCCACTGACGATCTTGTTTTCCCTATGGGGTGAAGCTGATATTTAGAGGGTTATAATAACTGTTTTTGCACGGTCCCTGAGGGCTACCAGAGCTTTCAGAGGCACACCCAGTCCTATAAGCCAGGTATTTGGATGGATCTCGTTCCCCCTTTTCTGACTCCCCTGGCCTACGACCCTTTTTAACTATAATTAGATCCCAAGCAGAGGAAGGGTTCCAGTAGGCTTCTCCCGTGGTCTCACATCCCTATTTACTACAAAAATAGTCTGAGGCCCCTCCACACTGTCTCTTCATTTCCCTGGTGTGTCCCTGTCTGGGGCAGACATAGAAGTCTGCTGCCTGAAGGTTGGCTCGGAAAAACTGTCCTGAACACCTCAATGTGCTCCCTATGCCATGAGGGACACACTGTTCTTCTGGGGGTGGCTTTTCTAAATTGGTATAACTGGAAAGATCCCAGGCCATAGAGCTGGCTGCTAACTTACAGACATCGGGTGCAAGATCAGGCCACCACGTCCAAGGGGAGTGCACTGTGGTTGTTGACCACACGACGTCGCCCACTTCATTAAGCACTTCCCAGGTTAATTTTTGAGGGGCATGGGGGTTATTACCAAAGGTTGGGGCTACGACAAAGGTGCAGCTTAAGAGAATTGTCACCAGCTGCCACTGTACCCAAGCAGCAATCCCGTTGACCTTGACTGCCGAGGGGGTAGTCAACAGCACCAGGTAGTGTCCCTTCCACCGGGGCTCAAGCATGCCAGCGCGATGTCATCTGACCAGGACTGACTCTCTGACCTGGAACCTGTGTGGCACTGCGGTGGTTCCTGGAGTGTAGGCTGGAAAGTAAGTCTTAACTAAATACTAGAACCAGTGAGTGAAGAGATCTGTGTCATTCATGCACTTACCTTTTCCACATGTTCTGAGTTCTATCGAGGATGGTCACATCCATATACCCTGGAAATGTGTTTCTTGTTCTGTTTTTGTTTGGGGGATTGGTTAAGTAGGAGAAAAAGGAACATGCCTATCTCTTTACAAGCTAATGAGTAGTGTTCAACAAGATCTAGCAAGAATGAAGGAATATTGGCTTAACTTTGGATATTTTAAAAGAAAATACATGTTTTTTGTTTATTGCTATTTTTCTTGTACTGATTGACCTCAGGTTTTGTGCATGCAATGTAAGTGCTCTGTCACTGACTTACAGTCCCTTGTCACCCCTACCCCTCTCCCTCTCTTACTTTTTAAGTTTTAAAAACTAATTTTAAATGTATGCGCATTTTACAAATGTGTATATTTGTATACTATGTGTGTACCCAAGATCCTTTAGAGGAAAGAAAAAGGGTCAGATCCTCTGGGGCTGGAGTTAGATGTTGCAAGCCATGATTTGAGCATTGAATGTTTCCTCTGGCTCCTGCCAGAACAGCAAGTGTTCTTATCTACTGAGCAGTTCCCTTTTATTAAGATTTAGTTTTGCTTGTGTGTGTGTGTGTGTGTGTGTGTGTGTGTGTGTGTGTGTATGTGTGTGTGTGTGTGTGTGCATGTATGGAAAGGCATAGGTATGTGTACATGAGGCTCAAGGCTGACTCCAGGAGAATCTTTCTCTTTCTCTTGCTGTCTGAGGAAAACTCTTTCTCATCCAGCTAGTCTGACAGGCCAGCTTGCTCTTGGACCTACTATCTCAGATAGAGAATTCTCAGGTACAGAATGTAACACATATGTATACACACATATTTACATAATTCCTCCACACTGTTAGAAATCTCTGCAATTATACTCAGCTTCATGGCTAAGTTTTAGGAGAGTCCCTACACGCAACTCTATATATTTGACTCTTCTTTGTTTTGTATATTTTTATATTACCAGTTTCCACCTAGTTATCCCAAGAGGAGTATAAAGCATAAATTTCATATCTGTTATTTATTTTGACTCCCCATACCTTCAGCAGAATTATCTACAAAATAATTTCCTGGAGAACACTGAATGCAATCTTTAGCAGTCTGTTCATGCTAGAAACCCTGGGCCTGTCTTGAGTCCAATGATTGAACAACTCACTACTGGATATGTGAGGACATGGCTCAATATAATACCATCCTTTCAACCTGCTTCTATCCTGGGTGGCTGCTTCATTTGTTTATCTTAAGCCATTTATATCAAGTTCCTCTTTAGTGTCTTTGAGCCTAACATTAACAAAATGAAAGTCAGTCATAAGTGTGATGTATTTAATCTAGCAATCTCTGAGAGTTGAGGCCATTGAGTTTCCATCAAGCCAGAGATACTTAGTGAGACGGTGTCTTAAATATGAAATAAAATATACACTAGTCCAAAAAAAAAAAAAAAAAAAAAAAAAAACAAGCTATGTATGGTGGGTGGCCCATGCCTTAAATTCTAGCACTAAGAAGGCAGAGACAGGTGGATTGATGAATTCAAGGCTAGCCAGGTCTGAATAATGAGTTCCAGGCCAGCAAAGGGGATATCTCCAAGACTGAGTCTTAAAAAAGTAAATAAATAAATAAATAAATAAATAAAATAAACCAAAACAACAACAATAAAAAAAAAAACGTTGGTGGCACAAGCCTTTAACTAAAGCACTAAGAAGCAAAGACAGGTAGGTATCTGTGAGTTCAAGGCCAGACACATCTGGAGAGTAGATTTTAGGCCAGATAGAAGTTAAATCGTGAGATTCAAAGCAAACAAACAAAAATAAATTCTCTAATATCATATATGCATCAAGAACACCCGCTTTGGACTCTATTATATTTAGTGTTGGTTTCTCAGCTGATGGAATTTCAAGTTTAATCTAGCTTTGTGTAGCCCAGGTTGCTGTAGACCTCACCAAATAGCTCGCTCACATTGCCCAGATCCTTCTGCCTCTACCTCCTAAGTTGTACACCATGAGTAGTCTTCAAATAGCTTTGCTAGACCAAGAACTGAATTCAGGTAGGCAAGGGCTCTACCACTGGGCTCCTTCCCCCTACATCCACTTGATTTAACTATCTTGAAGTTCCTCAAAAATCAAATTATAAGTTAATGTTTCTAACTGTAATTTAAAACTTGGTAAATATTCTCTCTTGACATTTCTCTCTATGAATAGGCGCTATCACCCTCAGCCTAGCTTTATAAGTAAGGAAACCGAGTTAAATAAGAAATAAGCAAGCACCTGCCTAAAGTCAGAGAGTTGGCTAATAGCAGAGCCTAGATTCAGATGCAGTGAATCTGACTCCAAACTTCCTTTTCCTGTTGTTTCATTAGAACTATGATGACATGTCATCATTTATCTTTTTTTTTTCATTAACAATGATATTGGAGAACTGAAGAAGGTAGTGGATACTTTGTTTACTACTTTATGATGGGAATCCAGTGTTTCAATACAGCAGAACTGTTTTTACCATACCACACTGTTGGTTGGTAAAAACCTGTTTTGAGAAGATGCATGATGTAGTTACAGAAAACAGACTTTATGAAACTGTTTTCAACCTCGGCAAAGGGTTTCCAAAATCAAAGGCCTGAAAACACTTTAAAAGAATATTTCTAAAGTATAAATTAGGTGTTTTCTGTTTGTTTTCTTTTTAAAGAAAACACTTAATGAATTATCGAGAAAGCATTATCATGTTCTCAACAATTTATTAATTTATCACTTACAACTACAATGGTTGAGGATATACTAAGATTTACACCCATGATCTTCCCTGGCCACAGCTGTACAATTAGTGCTGATTCAGTATACCTCTCACATGCCCAACTACCAAATTGAGATGAAGGAGTCAGAGCAGCTATCCCACTGCCCCTGTTCTAGCAGAGCTTACAGCCTTAGGGGAGGCACACATGTGAACAGAACTCTGTAAGGTCAGTGCTGGGGCTGTCACAGTCTGTACACAGGAAGAGAAATCAGAACATGGTGGGAACAAGTCTACCAAGTCTTCCTGGAAGGAGATGCTAGACTCTGAAAAAACTCGGAGATTTTTTTTTCTGGGGTTTTATTGTTTACAGAACATTTGTTGTATTGAGAGAAAAATAGCCAAAGCATCTTCGACAGAAAGTTCTGCAGCAAACAACACTACCTGCAACCTAAATGTGGAGTCCTCTTCTCAAAGTGAGCCTCTGGGAGCATGGCTTTCCATTGCATTCTCCCCCACTCCCATTCTGGACCACGCTGACCTTAAAGCCAGCCCCTCTTCTCCCTCATAAGGAAACTTACACTCGTTTATTTTGAGCATCTCCACATTTGAATGACCTACATAAAGACTCAGAAGAAGCCATGAACCTCATTCTCCCCTTGTTCACTAACTCAGCAAAGAGTTTTGGTGGGTGCTTTTGAGACAGGGTAGGCTTAGATTCCTGGCTATCCTCCTGCCTTCGACTCCTCTCTGCAGAGACTGCAGGTGAGCCAAGTCTCCCTGGCAAGACCATTGCATGTTATGACTCACCTTTGGACTGATCAAACCAACATAATCTTGTCACCCTTAGGTAGAGAGAAGCAAGTGTGGGGCTGTCTGTGTAGAAAGTGGAATCTGACCAGAAAAGGGACTATGAATGTACAGTCCAGTCACTCAGGAACTTAATGCAGGTACAAGAAACTTATGTCAAAGTGGCCACAAGATTCTTACCAGGAGATGGACGAATATATCTCCATGTTTACTGCTAGAAACCAAAGCTTTGTGAGAAATCTTGAATTAATGGGGACGGTGGGAAAGGGTGTACCTGCTTGTTCTTTCCAGACCTCTCTCCTGAAATGCAGGAGAATAAGCCCCCTGGGGCATTGGTGACCCCACTCGTGAGGTGTTTTATTTCAAATCATTTTTTAATACATGATGACTTTACCTTCCCTTCTATTCCTTAAGAAAAAAAGACTTGTTGGTACTCCAAAAAAAAAAAAAAAAAAAAAACAAACAAACAAAAAAACAAAAAAAAAAACAGGTATTTCTAGAACTAGGGTTTTGCAAATAAATGGGAGTTTAACAACTACTCCTAAACTCTGCCCAGTGATTATCCTAGTATTTCACACAGAAAATCTGGAACACCATATTCAAGCTATCTGGCACCTATGCCGGTAATTTAATCCTTCCCTCAAAATACCCACTTAAGTTAGGTTTATCTGAGAAACCCAATGATACTATTGCCCATTATCTTCCCCATTTGCTGATGGCAAACCTCTGTGTGCTCAACTACCTTATGAGGACACTCATGACATCTGCAACTTACATGGTATTTACACATCACATGTGTTGGATGTGGGCGTGTGCGCATGCTGTGCCACAGCACATGTGTGGAGTAATTTCTCTGTTTCTACCATGTGGGGCCCAGAGATCAGACTCAGGCCACTTAGCCTGGCAGCAAGCACTGTTATCCTCTAAGCCATTTTGCTATCCCCAACTAGCGTTTTTTATGTATTGACTATTCATATGCATTTACTTATTTTCTATTACATATAGACTACTAGTTCCTGTGAGTTTTTATATTCAGATTAACGACCTGTTATAAATGCTTTCAATGGCTATGTTTTTATTTATGATGTTTGATACAAAGGATTTTTAGTTAGACTCATCATCATCCTGAATTTCTTCCTTAGAATCACATCCTACACTTGAAGGGTTTTTGATGTGGTTATGGTGGACTGCCACGATACTGGTGATGTAAACTACTCTAAGATACATTAAGAAAACCTAACTTCCCCAAAACTTGTCTTCACAATTCCAACAGTGATCAATATAAAACATAAATTGAAAACTAAGGCCTTAGTTCTTTTTTTTTTTTTTTTTTTTTTTTTGCTTCAATTTGGTTGTTAAGACAACTTAAGAAAACAGTTTTGAATTTAGAAAATCTATTCAAAATTCCCTTTAACCCACAGGAAGCACAGATCTCTTGCTAGTTATCACACACCTCTCAAGAACCTGTTAGGGATCCTTATGATGGGACAGGACTGAAAGAAGTGCCTCCTAACTGGGTCCCATCATATTTTCTTCTTATCTGTCATCACAATTATCCGCAGTAAGTCAGACACATACAACACATGGCAAATAATACATAGTTACTGTATTATAAAGACAGAAAAACAGAAAACAAAACAATACTTGAATACAGAAGGAAAGTGATATAAAGTATCATTTAACTCTGGAAGTTAAAATGACATAATACATAAACAGTGATGAAAGACTTCAAGTCTTACCCCAACAACACAGTCATGTGCACCTTTTTAAAGCTACTCATAGCTGACTCAACAGTGTGTGCACTCAAATAATCACAATTGCCATCTTGTGGCAAAAATTTGCTGGGAATTTTAGAATCGATTACAAAGAACAGTCTTTTAAAGCACATGAAGCACTTACAGGGAGTTTCACTACCTCCTCAGACACCAGACATGCATGTGGAGCACAGACATACACATAGGCAAAATGCTCAGTAACACAAAACAGTAAATCAGGGAAAAAAAGCAGAAGAGAGGGGGAGGAGAACCATCAGATTAGTAAAGCACACATATGAGTACTTTTGTGAGGGCATTCACATGACATTAACTAGGCAGGATAGGGAGAATAATTAATTAGAGGGATAGGGAGGACCTGCCCTGAATGGGATGGCCCATTTTTTAGGATGGGGCAGCTGCTAAAATAAAAAGAGTAATAAAAATCTAACACGCTAACATTCCACTCAAAGTTCTCAGAGGTGTTCAGGTGTCCACCTGAAAAGGTATCATTCGAAAACTTCACAATAGCAAATTTTGCTTTAATATTGATCACTTTTAAAATAAATGTCTTTCTTTTCAATGTAGGAGAGTGAGCACTTGAGTATCTATTTTAGCACTTATATATCATTAGTTTTTAATCTCTGCCTTTTGCTCTTAAAAATTAAATGATAAGAGAGGCATGTCATGGTATTTCTGTAACCAAGAAATATGAACTCAAGACCAGACACAGTAGCATGGTTTAAATTCCTGCACTTAAGAAGCAGAAGCAGGCAGATCACTGGGAGTTCAATGCCAGCCTGGTCTATAATATTAAGGTCCAGTACAGCCAAGGTTACATACTGAAGGAACACTACCCTCATCTCCTGCAAAATAAGGAGACAAGAGATAGATCTAAACCCACATCTTAGCTCTTCCTTCCCGAAGGCCTCTTTGGAGGCTTTATTTTGAAAAACCCCCGGAGGGTATCTTCCGTCTGAAGAGACCCGTCCCAAGGAACAGCGAGACCACTCACTTCGGATGCAAGTAGCAAGAGGTTTATTTAGATACACAGGTACCTGTGGGCACACAGTCTCTGAAAGGACTTGCGCGCCGGACCAAGGGGCAGTCCCCTTTTTATAGGGCTTGTGGGGCAGAAGCAAGGTACAGAAGCAGAAGCATAGCGACAGGGTTTTAATTGGTTAGTTTAAATGTAGCCAGGGAGTGAGCCCAAGGATATGGCTCTAAGGAAACAGCTCTTGGTAACAGCTGGGTCTGCAGCTCCTGAGAATAGTTGCCCTGGGCTTATCTAAGTGTGGGAACTATGGCAGACATATGGCTGCGAGGACACAACTCTTGGTTCCAGTTGGGCGCTGCAGCTTGTCCGAAAGCTGGGCTTGTCTGAATGTCTTCCGTTCTTTGTCTATTGCTAGCTGGCCGCCCACTGGTATCCTGCTTGGCCACCTGGAACCCTGACCTAGCCTGCACAGCCTTACAGACCCAAGTTCTCAGAAGAGGAGGGCGGCCTTAGCACCCCCCTTTGGGACAAGGAGTTGTTTTTCGTCCTTGCCTCAACATGTGTGGCAGGATGTCCTTGCCTCAACATGTGTGGCAGGATGTCCTTACCCTGGTCCAGGTGGTCAACTGTAGATAGTTTTGTTCTGACAGCGACTGGGCCATCCTCTGGCTCACTTTGGTTTCAGAATTTTTTTTATCCCTGCCTGTTCTGGGCCTAGCAAGAAATGGCATTACTGCAGCTAAAGCAGGAGGGGGTCTTTCAAATTCTATTTTAAATCCCTTTTGAAATAAAGTACTATATAAACAAAGAGCAAATTAAACTGTGACTCATAAAGTCATGCTGTATTACGTGGTCTAGTCTGCTTAGCTGCATCACTGTACATGTGCAGAACAACCGCACATGTTACTAGAATGTACCAGAACTTCAGCAGAGCCACTGTATCTGGAATGGATTCCAGAGAGCTGGCAAGTAGGCTTCCGTCTTATCGGAGATTTACAGAGTTGTTCCATTGAAGGATTCTCAGCCCCTCTGCATAGCTTTGAAACACAACTGGCAAACTAGGATGTCTTGTATGGCTGAGGGTTGTTTAAGGTGATACTTCTCTCAAAAAAACTCTTAGATCAGATAAAAGGTTTTGGTACATGGAAATTGACTTGCTAAAATGCCTTCTGTGTAACAATAAAGATGCTCTGATAAAAGGGTTTGTGTTCAGTCCTTGAGAAGTTGATTATCTGGCTGCTGAGAAGCCTAAATTCATCCTTGCTTGCTTGGTTCAGACAGAAAGACCTGCACATGAAGCTGCTATGGTTTATCTAGAATCACTTTTATACAGCACAGGCTGACCTTGAGCTCTTTCTACCTCATTCTCACAAATTCTAGATTACAGGAATTAAGCATCACCAAGCCCAGCTAAATCACAGCATGTGAATATAAATTTCTCTTAATTACTATTACAATCATGCTCTTGATTATAGTTCAGTTTGGTACCTAAAGCAGGTATGTCTAATAAAGGCATTTAACTAATGCTTGCTAAATGAAGTCTAAGACACTGATTCTCAGTAAAAGCAGTCTTCTAGCCCTTCAAATGAATTACTCTTCTATGATTTTTATATTATCTCCATTATACTGCGGATTGCTAAATCTCATTAAAAGTCAAAACCAGATTAGGCAGGTCATGTTGACTAATAGAATACGGTAATGTTTTCTTTCACACCAAAATTTCTGAAGTTAAAGAAAACAAAACCTTTTAATTAAGAGCATGTGTGATGATCCTATAGTAGTGACACAGACCTGTAATTCTAGTACCTGGTAAATAAAAGCAGGACAGTTTCCAATTCATTATGAGTTTGAGGCCCACCTAGACTGCCCAAGACCCTTTCACAAACAATCAAAACACGGATAGCCTCAGCATGAACTCAGATGATGCTCTTATAACCCTAGCTACAGAGTAAGGAGCTGTGGACCACTTACTCACCTCTACTGCACCTCCCTAACCTTAACAGCAGCAAGCAGGTCTTTAAGCAGTACACTGAGGCAACAACAACTTTCTGCCTATGGTGCTTTGAGTGAAATGGCCCCCAAAGCTGCATAGGTAGTGGCAGTTTTAGGAGCTATGACATGCTGAATTAGGCATGGCCTTCTTTTATGAAGTAAATCACAGGAGGTGGGCTTTGAGGTCTCAGGTTATCAATCCAGGTCAGTGCTAGAGATCCAGATGTACAACTCTCACCTTCTAAAGCATCATTTCTTCCTATAAGCTTCCATGATGATAAAGGACTAAACCTCTGAAACCGATAGCCAACCCTAATTAATTGTTTACCTTTATAAGAGTTGCTGTGGTTGTGGTGTCTCTTTGCAGCAATGGAAACGCTAATTACGAAACTGTCTTTACACATTGGACAAAGCGTTTGTGGGAATGTAAAATTCCATTTGCTCTGCAAAACTGTCTTGCAATTCATCAAATGGATAAAAATATTCCACAGAGTTACTACACGATTCAGCAATTGTACTCTGAGTTTACCTAATGGAAACACATTTCCAGACATCTGTACACAGGTATATATTCACATCAGCACTATACTTAACAGTCAAAAACTAAAAAAAACCTGTGTACATATCAACAGATGGTTTGGTGAATTATTATGGGAAAGATAGAAGCATAACAGGAGGAGTGGGATGGCTCAGCTGGTAAAGGTGTTTGTTATGATGACCTCACTTTGATCCCTTGAACCCAGTGGAAGAAAAGGGACTAACCCCCAAAAGAGTTGTTCTTTGACCTCTACATTTACACCTTGGCTCTTGTGTGCCAGATAAACCACATGCATAAACACAAACAAAGACATGTCAATAAATCAATAAATAAAGTCAGGGTCAGAAAGATGACTCATGGATAAGAACACATGCTTCATAATCATGAAGACTGACCAGCAAGGAAAGATGACCACCATCAGAGGATTCTTCTCAGATCACGCTTTATTGTGGGAGTCTCTTGATTGAAGAGGAGAGCAGGAAGGGAGGGGCCCCGAACTACCCTAGCTGTCCGCTTATATAGGAAGAAGTGCATACGGGGTTTGCCATGATTGGTTGTCACCAGTCTGCTGACACCAGAGGCCGCGGGATTGGCCGGAGATAGGTTATGTACTGCGCATGCGCAGGGTGCAGTGCCTTAGCTGACAAGGGCATTGCTATATGTGGAGTTGTTTACCTCAAACCTTGAGGGAGCCAGCGCCATCTTGTAATGGCATCCGCATTTGGCTCCCCACAAAGAAATGAATCATTACTAAGAAGAAAAAACAATAGTCATGAAGAGAGAAAGAAAACTTGTCTTCTCCATGTTTTGTTTTATTGTTTTCTGAGACAAGGCTTCGTGCAGCCATGGCTTCGAGGAGATCCAGCTTTCCCGCCTCTCCTCCTCAGGCTGAGATCAGACACTTGCTACCATGTGTGGCTAACACACCTTCTTCTCTACCACTTCAATTTTACAGTTATTTAAAGCTTTTAAATTAAGAACTCATGATTGTTTTTCACCCAGCTTATTGTTAAGTATGTCTTCCTTTTTGTCATTTTCTGTGTTAGCAACAATGTTTAACCATTTTTCCTACTAACACATTTACTTAATTAAACTCACATATTAAAATGTAATACTTACTTGTATTCTGTCTCACAATTCCCTTGCTCTCTGAGCTCTATCTCTAAAATTTTAATTCATAAAACAGCAACACCATTCCTTATTTTTTACCTACATACATAAAGATTATTAATTACTAAACTAAAAACCAAAGGATATTCTTAGGCTGTGGGGCAAACATAGCATCATATCATAGAAAATAGCAGAAAAGGGTTTAAAGATGGCTAAGAAGGTAAGTGAGCTTGCTGCCAAATCTAATGACCCAAGGTCTAGTCCTAGGACCCACGTGGTAAAATGTGTAGAAGAAACCTGACTCTCAAACGCTGCTCTCAGACACCCATATTCACACTGTGGCAAATGCATGAAGGAATGAGTGCACACTCACACAGACACACACACACACACACACACACACACACACACAAACACACACACAAACACATACACACACACACACACTATGTAATTCTGTTCTAAAGGAAAACGTATTTTAGAAATAAAAAAGATAGCAGAGCAGCAAGGCAATATTCAACATGTCAAGAACAATGCGCTGACACAATGTCTGATTTAGCACCTGATACTTCTAAGGACTCAATATTTTTTATTTGTCCAGAGCCAGTGGGGCTGTGAAGGACTTAACTATAGCAATCAAATCATTGTACATTAGTATCTTACATGTAATGCCAATGCAGTAATTTAATTATTTTAAAATCAAGATAGAGAAAAGTTTCAAGACAAGGTTTCTCCATGTATCCCTGGCTGTCCCAGAACTCACTTCATAGATGAGCTGGCCTGAAACTCATAGAGATCCACCTGCCTCTGACTAAGAAGTGCTGGCATTAACAATAGGGGCACCACTGCTCAGCCTAAAAAAAAAAATCTTAATTTATCCACTCACCTATCTTGCCTGCCTAGATGCCTGCACAATGCCTATGCCTGGGCCCCGGAAAGGAGTTACAGATGATTGGTCGTAAGCCACTAGAATGCTTGGAATGAAAACCTGCTTCTCTGAATGTGCAGTCCCTTAACTCCTGGGCCCTCTACAGTCTCCAGTTAAAATTGTTAGTACATTACATTGTGGTACATGCATACAGATAATAATTTATACATATGCATATGTATGTATAAACACACACAGAGATATGGTATGTCTTTCCCAACAATAATCACACACACACAAAGACTACGTACACCTTAGAAAACTTGCATGATACTAGGAAAGTGTACAGGGAGAAGAGCCATATCAGACAGGTGAGAAAAAGCTCCAATGAAAAATAACAGTTGAGATCCAGTAAAGGTAAGTTAGTAAGAAGGAAGTGTGAAGGCTCCTCCTGGACAGAAGGTTTGTGCATGGCTTCCTGTGGTGAGGAAGCAGAGAGCACAGAACCCAAAGAGGACCAACCAAGGGGCAGATGGTGTGGTGCCTGTTAGGACCCCCTAAGGGTTTAGCCTTACTGTGAACACAATGAAGCAGCAAACGTGGTTAGGTATGTGCACATGCCTGTGTTTCTGCACACCTGCATGCCTGTACCCTAGAAGCTGACACAGGAGGATAGAAGGTTCAAGGCCAGCCTAAACAAAGAGGAGACTATCTTAAAAGCAAAACAGCTACGAGTAAATGGCAGTAAGTAGAGGTTATAAAAGATTTGTATTTTCCTGTCAGTGGTCTGTGAATGGAAGGTTCTAGCAGAAGTAGGAAGGCTGCTGAGGAAGCCACTGCAGTGACTCTAAAGGACAATAAAGGTTTACTTACAACAGAAGCAAATGAACAAGACTAGCCAGTTTCAAATGATGTTGGTGGAGATCTTACAGAAACCCCGACTTCAGATTCCCATAAGTAGAGAGGTAAAGCCTACCACCAAACCAGGCACAGCAGCACAAGCCTTTAATTCCAGCACACAGGACACAGAGAACAGAAGATCTCTTTGAGTCTGAAGTCACCCTGGTCTACGAGCTATGGAGTAAGATTTTGTCTTTTAGACTTTCTCAAAAGACACCATCCCTGAGAACCAATGGGAGCATTCCAGGACAGCTACCAGATGTACTGCTTTGTTTCATAGGGACCAGACACAAGAGAGAAATGCAAAATAGAAAAAGGTTCTTCCAGTATGTGGAAGCCTTGGTAAAGAAGTATGAGTTGGAAAATAGGAATAGAAGTCAAGAGAGTGGAAAATTAATAAAACAAACAAACAAAAAACCCAAAGACAAAAACAAAATCAAGAAAAAGGAGGAAAAGATAGGTTTCCAGCATCAGCCATAAAACAGACCTACACATTCCTATTCCTCAATTTCCACTTAAAATATTTTGAATTATTTCAAAAAAGAGTAAAGTGCTATACTATGCAATACCTAGGAGAACAAAGGATTGGTTTGAAAAAAAATATTATTTATATCAAAGTCTATTATTGAGATTTCAGATATTTTCTAATTTGAGAACAAGGTTAAGATGGAGACCACCTGTATGGGAAGAAGGAGCTGAATGCCACCCAGAAGGAAGGACGCAGAACAAAGACTGATGACTCCACTTCTCCAATTTTCATAGCCTAAGCACTTTTTATCTTCACCTTTGGACAAATGACTGTTCTTATCCTCTCACACTAAGGGAAGGTAGAAATAGCACCACCCTTCAGGCCCTTATTTGAAATCATGGCTTATACTTCCCTCGTGTGGTAGCAGAGTGGAACTGCACCAATAAGTTACAGGACCCTAAGAATGCCCACATGAAGTTCATGGTATAATTATTAATCCATGCCCAAAGACTTAAAGATTGCAGGCAGAGAGCAAACTTGGAATCGTGCTTGCCAAGGGATTTAATTTCTAGGCTAGTAATGCACAAAACCAAGGGTTTTGTTGTTAACTAGGCATAACCAAAAAAAATAAATAAATAAAATAAAGTCTTCTTTTCTCCTTGTTAAAGATCACATAGTTAGCAATTTCAGGATACCCTGTCTGATACTGTCCTTTTCTAATCCAATTCATGGTATATTTGATTATATGCAAATGACTCAATTTTATTTTAATGGCATGCACAAATGGGTTAATGAACATTCCTGGCACACATTAAAACCATAACACAAATATTAGTAATTGTCTCTTTGAATAAGTAATATTCACTTATTTATCTTCAAATTAATCAATTGATTTCTTTTTTTACTACATAGGATAACAAGTCACGACAGTGAATACAATTCAGAAAAAATCAGGTTCTCAAAACTATCTAAATAAATATTACTGGTAAAATCAACACTAGTCACACATACAAACAAACACACACATACAAAACATGGCAAGGTCTAATGCATCATTCCTGACAATTCTCTTCCAGGTAAAAAAAAAACCTGTCTCTACAAGCAAACAAACAAACAAAAAACCAGGGGCTAGAAGGATGTGTGCAGAACTCTGGCTGGTCAATGGAATACCTGACTACAATTCCTAGTACTTACAGAGCAGCTCACACCCATCTATAACTCCAAATCCAGAATCAGAAAATCTCTCATAACCACCTCCAGGTGCTGGGACATATTAAATTATTAAGTTAAGTTAATAAAAAAAAAGGCAGGACAAACACAAGTCCAGTGTGATGGTACTTGGCTATCTCCCCAGCCCAACGCCTCACTGGTGATGGTGCTGCCTGTCTCCTAAGAACAACACCTTACTGGTAGAAGTAGAAGGCCCATATATTCAAGTGCCTTGGGTATATAACAGGTTAAAAGCCACCCTGTAATTTATGAGACTGTCCCCAATCAAGCCCCAAAGCCTGTGGACTTAAAACAAGGGGAAAAAAACTTAATGAGTGTTAATTTTTCAAAAGAATTGTACTCCCACAGCTGGAGGGATGACATAGCAGTTCAAAGCACTGGCTACTCTTCCAGAAGAACTAGATTTGATTCCTAGTACACACATGTCAATTTACAAACACCTGTAATCCCAGTCCCAGAGTCTAATTCCCTCTTCTGGCCTCCCCCACACATAAGGTACACATACAAACAAAACACTCATATGCATACATTCTTTACAAAAGAATTGTACCAAGTGAACAGCCTGATTCTAATATAAGGTTTCTTCACTTATTTTATGCATATGAGTGCATTAGAGGAGGACACTGGATCCCATTACAGATTGTGAGGCTCCATGTGGTTCCTGGGACTTGAACTTAGAACCTGTGGAAGAACAGTCAGTGCTCTTTAATAATTGAGCCGTTTCTCCAGCACCAAGAAATGTTGTCTTGCTAGGAGAACTCTATATAACCAAGGAATGGTAGGACCATTTTGCCACCCTTAACAAATTAAGAGACCTTCCCCTGGAATGTCTGCCACCACTAGCATCACCTGACAGTATAACATGGTAATGAATTAGGCTTAAGGGAGGAACAATGAGGGCCAGTGAAATGGCTCAGTGGGGAAAGGCAGAGAGAAGGCAGGAGCCGAAAGGTGGGAGGCAGCACTTTGAGACTCTACTCATTGCACTTGAGATAAACACCAGCTATGGCTGCCTGCACAGGACCAGGCAGCTCAACATCCCAGCACAGGTCTGTGTGGAGGAAGCAGAGTCCTAAAGCTCTACTTCTAGCTGAGGAACTCTGCACAACTGATGGCTACTGGATGAGGGTCATTTGCCTTCAACGGTGTGGCTACTGGTAGTTGCTCACGCTCCAGTGTATAAATCCACACCCACACACACAGGGAAGGCCAACTGCACTCGGTGGTTATATTTAAATAAAATAAGAGCTATGGCTCAGCAGTTAAGAGAACTTATTCTAAAGGATGCAGGTTTGATTCCCACCATCCTCAGTAGACAGTTCACAACTACCTGTAGTTCAGTTCTTTACACACAGAGTACACATAACTTCATACACACACAGGTAAATAATAAATCTTTCAAAAGCTGCTGTACATGCTAGTAATTCCAACCACTCAGAAGGTAGTGGCAAGTAGATCTCTGTGAGTTGGAGCTAGTCTGTTCTACATATGTTCTAGGCCAGCCAGAGATATAAAGTGGAATACTGGCAACAGAAGGAAAGATTGGGAGGGGGCAGGGTTAGCTGGAAAGATGACTTGCCTGTTGAAATCACTGAGAACTCTTCCAAAAGAACTGTATTCCACTAACAGCACCAACAGAGTGGCCCACAGCCATCTGTGACTCCATTTACAGGAAACCCAACCCCCTTTCCTGGCCTCAATGTGCAGCCATGCTGCCACAGGTGCAAACACTGTTCATAAATGGAAAAAGAACAAATGGAGGGCGTGGCTGTCAAGACAAGTTTATTGTTTAGCCCTGGAACTTAATCTGTAGACCAGCCTTGAAATCAGAGATCCACCTGCCTCTCTAACTCCCAGCTGCTGAGACTGAAGACATGCGCCACCACTGCCCAGCATAAAAAGCAAATATTTAATGGAGAAAATTAGCAAACATATAATAAAGAAAATTATGTGGAAAAAGATATACAAAAAATCCTATGACAGAGCTCAAAAAAACAGCCCAGTGGCTAAGAGTAAAGGCTGGGAATGTGGTAGAGTAGTCTGGAGAATCCTGGAGAAAGGTGAGCAATCAGATTAGAAATAGCTGAGAATTGATGCTTGTTGCAGTTAGATAATGGATACTCAGAGTTTATTGTATGTCTCCCTAGTTTTGAAACAAAGTTTTAAAGCTGGGTGAGGTGACTCACCTTTAGTCCCAGCACCCAGAAAGCAGAAGCAGATGGATTTCTGTGAGTTTGAGGCCAGGCTGGTCTACAAACAAATTAAACAAGAAAAATGTAGATTTGATTTTTTTTCTCATGAAAAGTTTTTAAGAAAAGTTTTCAGGACTGGGGAGATATCTCAGTGGTTAAGAACGCTGACAACTCTTTCACAGGTTCAGAGGTCAATTCTCAGCAACCACATGGTGGCTCACAACCATCTGTAAGGGAATCTGATGCCCTCTTCTTGTGTGTCTGAAGACAGCTACACTGTACTTATATATAGTACATATCTTAAAAAAAAATACTTTTCAAAGAAAGAATTCTAGATTACACTGTTTCGATGATGAACTTTGGCTGGTAATGATGCGGCAACACTGGCTCATTGATTCTAACCAATGAGCCACACACTGGCCTGGCTGGATGGGGAAACTGCACATCAGGCACAAGATGGCTGTGAACTATCTGTACTTTCTATGTAATTTGCTGTAAACTGAATACCACTCCAAAAAATAAAAGTCATTCATTCAAAAGTTGTATTTGTGGGTAACTGCCCAGGAAGTAGCAGGAGCTAGAAAATTCTTCCCTGTAGATAGTCAATAGCCTATATTTTAGTCAGGAGACTCTAGAGTCACAGAACTTATGCAATGTATCTATATATTAAGGGAACTTGTTGGGATGACTGATAAACTGTAGTGCAACTGTGGGCAGCTGTGAATGGAAAGTCCAAGAATCTAGAAGTTTCTCAGTCCCAGGAGGCTGGCTGTTTCTTCTGGTCTTCTGTATAAGCTGGAATCCTGAAGAAGTAGGTCCCAACAGATGTGATGGCAAGTAAGTGCAAGCAGGCGAAGAAAGTGACTCCTCCTCCTCCACTGTCATAAAGTAGGCCTCCAGAAGAAGGTGTGGCCCAAACTATAGGTGTCTATAACTGGATTTGGAACTTGCTTTTCCCCAGGACCTTACATCTGTTTGCCACTGTCTCCTGGGATTAAAGGGTTGTAGTACCTCACCTGGACCTATGCTTTTCATGGTCACTATGCCTCAAGGTCCTGATCACAGGTGTGCCCTCCATTTCTGGATTATAGTTCCTTGTACATGTACTCAAGTTAACAACCAGAAAGAGCATTCACATGGTCATACTGTGTGAGGACAGAATAAACTATAGAACTCTTGATGAGAGAGAGAGAGAGCGCTCAGGCAAGCCTTGAACATCCTATGTAGCAAAAAATAATCTTAAACTTATTTTTTCTAAAGATTTATTTATTATTATATTTATATGAGTACACTATGGCTGTCTTCAGACCCACCAGAAGAGGGCATCAGATCCCATTACAGATGGTTGTGCGCCACCATGTGGTTGCTGGGAATTGAACTCAGGACCTCTGGAAGAGCAGTCGGTGCTCTTAACCACTTAGTCATCTCTCCAGCCCAGGTCCTCAGTTTTTTAAAGAGACCAAATTTCCAAAATTGCAATTACACATGAGTGCATACACATCTGTACAGCAATGTGTACATTTATCTACATCACAAACACAAAAGGAAAATAATAGTAATGGATAAGCACCAAAACAAAAGACCAATGGGGCTGAAGAGACTCCTCAGTAGTAAACCAGTCTCCCCTTGCAGAGGACCTGGGGCTCATTCATGGCCCTCAAACATACATACATTCAGCAGGACAATCATTAACACAAATAAATACATTTAGAGAATAAAAGATTAGGGACACTTGCACAGACATGGATTTAGGCATCTCAGGAAAGCCACACTTAGGTGTCATATGAGTCTGTGGCTTCTTAAGTTGCATTGATCCAAGCTTGTAATTAAGATAAGGTTTAAAGATAAGGTTTTGCTGAAATTTCTGGCTCTTGGATGGCTGCAGGCATATGACCAAATTCTGCAGTAAGAGGGCTTTTTTTCTTCCCTTTTCCCTCATATTTTGGAAAGAGAGCCTCATGGAATTCTGACTGAACTGAAACTATGGGGACCAGGTAGCCTCAAATGAACAGAGATCTGCCTGCTTCTAAACCTATATGATAGATCCATGGGTTTCAAGTTCCAGTGTCTAGGAACTGTGTTATAGTCAGGAGCCATAGGACATAGGCTGAAAGACGAGAGCTGAGCCTGCTGTCTCCTTTGCTCATCATCCCTGTCAATCAGTCTTCCAGCTTTGGAAGACCCTGTGCAGGTTTCTTCCCAACAAGCCCACTTCAGTACTAAGACTGGGTTTCCACATGGTAGTGGTGGCACTTGGGAGAAAGAGGGAGGCAGATCTCTGTGAGTTCAAGGGTAGCCTGGTCTACAGAGATAGTTCCAGAACAGCCAGGGCTACATAAAGAAACCATATCTGAAAAACAAGCAAACAAAAATACAAAAAACTGGGGTTTACAAACCCCTCCCCACCTCTCCGTCTGCTGCTCTACAAAAAGTAGTTTCTTTTAAAGATTTAATTCTGTGTGTGTGTGTCTGTGTGTGTGTGTGTGTGTGTGTGTGTGTGTGTGTGAGAGAGAGAGAGAGAGAGAGAGAGAGAGAGAGAGAGAGAGAGAGAGAGAGAGAATAGGCATGTATACATCTTCATGCAGTTGCCTAGAAAAACAAATGGAGGACAATCAGATTCCCTGGAACTTGAATCACAGGTGCTAATGAGCTACATACCCAACATGGGTACCAGAAACCAAACCAAAACCACACAAGTGGACAGTGCTCTTAACCACTGACTCACCTCTCTAGCACCAAACCTATCTCACCTTAAAATAAACTTTTTTGGTTTCATTATCTAAAGTGTATGAATGTTTTGCCTGCATGTTATGCTTGTGTACCATGTGCCCTGGGAGGTTGACAAAAAGCCTTGTATCCCCAGTGAGAAGGGATAGTTATGAACCACTGTGTAGATGCTTGGGACTGAATCTAGGTCTTCTGCAAGAACAACAAACACTCTTAATGGCTTAGTCTTTGCTCCAGGCCCACTCCCTTTTATAATGTAAACTAGGCTGACCCTGAACTTTGCAGGTAGGGCTGGCCCAGAGTTTCTGAAACTCCTGCTGCTACCTCTGACAGTCAGAGGCATCATACAGATGATTTTCTCAAGACTCTGCAGCCAATGGGGACTCCAGAGATGGTTCAGTGGTTAAGAGCACTGACTGCTTTTCCAGAGGTTCTGAGTTTAAATCCCAGAAACCACATAGTGGCTCACAACCATCTGTAATGAGATTTGATACCCTCTTCTGGTGTGTATCTGAAGACAGATACAATGTATGCATATAAAACAAATAAATCTTCTTTTAAAAAGACTCTGCAGCCAAATTAGGTCCTCAGTGAGCATTCTTTAAAGTATGTATATGTAAAACCCCCTTTTGGGGACCCCCACTCGAGTCTCAGGACACCGGGTTACCCAATAAAACTCGAGAGACATTATTCCTGCAAAATCAAGAGGTTAGTTTAATGATGGAGCTCCGGGCTCATACATATATCACGCAGGAGACAGAGATAATGACCCTGAACTCAATTAGGGGGACATATTTATAGGGAAAATTACACAAGCAGTTGGCATCAAGCACATAATAATTTCATTGGTTTATTCAAATTGGCACTATCTGTCTGTTTTTGGATATGATTCAACTCTAGACCAATCTGTTTTGGGGCACACTGACCTTCACACTTTGTTTATCTCAGGACTGCAAGGCCAGCCCAGACCTTATTGAGTCTAGCCGGTCTGGGTTTGGGCCATTTCTTTAAACAAGTTATTTTGCTCTTAGCCTTGAAGCATACTTGTCCTCAAAGCAGGGTCAGTGGGGCCAACTTGAAATTTTTACTCTTTCATATAGTCATAATTTTAAAATGATAGGATGGACCTTAGCACATAGCTCAGTGGTAGACTGGTTACCTAGCTTGTGTGAGGCTGTGGGTTGGATTCCCCCAGCACTGACAAGCTCATCTCTTTTGTTCACCATTTTATCGACCTTTCCCAGTATACCAGGGCAATAGTAAATAATGGTTGCTAAGGAATGGAGGTTGAGGGTCAAAGCCATAGACTTCTTCCAATAATAACACAATCCTATGAAGGATTTCAAATTATTTGTTCTCACCTAAACACTATTGTTTCCTTACCTGGAAAAAATTGTAATTTAGGAGAGTACCGTGTGACTTTTAAAAGACCCCCCGCTTAGCAACAATAAATGCCATTTCTGTAAGGCTGTGCACACACGGGGGAGGCTAGATCAGGGTCCCAGGTGGCCAAGCAAGATACTGGTGGGTGGCCAGCTTACAATAGACAAAGAAAGGAAGACACTCAGATAAGCCCAGCTTTCAGAGAAGCTGCAGCCCCAACTGGTACCAGGAGTACCTTCCTTGGAGCCATATTTCTGCCACAGTTTCCACACTTAGATAAGCCCAAAGCAACTATTTTCGGAAGCTGCAGCCCCAGCTGGTACCAGGAGCCGTGTCCTTAGAGACATATTTTCAGGCTCACTCCCTGGCCAAATTTAAACTAACCAGTTAGAACCCTGTTGCTATGCTTCTGCTTCTGTACCTTGCTTCTGCCCCCCAAGCCCTATTAGAGGGGACTGCCCCTTTGTCTGGCATGCAAGTCTTCCAAGAGACTGTGTGCCTGCAGGTACCTGTGTACTTTGATCAAATAAACCCTCCTACTGATTGCAGCCAGTGGTCTCGGCTGATTCTTGGGTCCTGGGGTCCCCTCAGATAAAGGTCCTCTGGACGAGGGTCTTTCACTTTTATTTGTAGGCTGCAATAGAGTACTTCAGCCCTTCTGAATCTGGAGTGCCATCGCCTTTAAAACCCTTTATTGTGGTGGCACATAACTTGAATCCCAGTATTCCAGAAGCAAAGGCAGAGGCAGGTGGATCTCTTGAATTCCAGGACTACATAGAAATCTATATCAAAAAAGAGAACTCTTTGTTAATCTAAATATGCTAATTCATCAGACAATAAAATACCTACATTTAAAGAATATAACCACTCTTAAAAATTCTTTAAGATAACCAGGAAAGGGTGAGACTTACAGTCACTATTTTGATAGACCAGGGGGCGAGACTTAACTCAGAATGTAAGTTTCTGAGCCACTTAACCCTAGGCGCTGGAGCAGGGGGCGGGGAGTGCAGCAGGTAAATTCAGTCTGTGACTTGGTGGGTGAGGTTGTATTATTCCTGAACTCTGAAAGAGGCAAGGCTTCTCTGATTGCTTGGCTTCAGTTGCCTCCAGTTGTACCTGACACCACATCACTAGCAAAAATTTGTAATTTTTTTTTTTGAGAGAACTGTTAGCTGAATACTAAAGCCCGTGGAGTCTCACAGTATAGTGAAGCTTAGCGACCCCTTCACTGAAGAACAGTCTTAAATGTAAAAAGCAAATTACATGGAATTGTAAATGAAACAACCACACAGTAAAAAGTTAGCAAGGTAGGAAAATGAAGTTATGTGGTAACATGCCATTTCCCTCTCTTCTTCCTTTTTTAAATATTTAATGTTGGGCTGGGAATTAGATAGCATAGCATATACTGAGCTCAAGATTTAATCCCTAGCATTTTATTAAACTGGTAATAATATCATAAAACTCTTAAGTCCTTGGAAGGTGGATAATCAGAAGTTCCAGGCTAATTTGCCAGCCCGTGCCAGAAAGAAGTGTAGCGAGGAAGGAGAGGAGAAAAAAGAGTTAATATCTAGTAGCATGTTAACATTGAATTATGATACCGTGAATACTGTTTTAAAATATAGTCAGCCTTATTGTGAGCAAATTTTTTCTCATGGTGACAATTTCACAAATGTTTTTCTGTCTTTTTTAAAATTTATTTATTTGTTTTATGTATGTGAGCACACTGTAGCTGTCTTCGGGCACACCAAAAGGGGGCATTAGATCCCATTACAGATGGTTGTGAGCCACCATGTGGTTGCTGGGAATTGAACTCAGAACCTCTGGAAGAGCCGTCAGTGTTCTTAATTGCTGGGACATCTCTCCAGCCCATGACTTGAGTTTTCTAATTGAGGTAGTGAGAAGCAAGGGTTCATGTATATAACAATATCTAAGCTATTCTTTCTCATATTAAGATTTGAATGTATAGGCCAGCAGGATGGCTTATCAGGTAAAGGTGATTTTCATGCAAGCCTGGTGACCAGAGTTCAAGCCCTGAACCCATCCAAAGGCAGAAGAAAAAGATCTGACTCCACAGAGTTCTTCTCTGATTTCTATACATGTGCCTGGGCAGATATATATTACACATACACAAGTACACACACATATTACCCACAGTAGAGATCTCAACACTTACGAGGCTGAAATAGAAGGATTCTGTGAATTCTAGGCCAACGTGGGGTATAATGTGAGACTCTGACTCAAAAAAGAAAAATAAATCTTTCTGTGAAATGTTTTAAATTGTATTAATATTAAAAATATAATCCCTTGAAGGCCTTATTTTGTGTGTACTAAAGTTATGCAAAACATTGTTGGAGAACTGTGAATGAGGTAGGAGAGGCTGGGTAACTGTAAAGAGTTCTGACTCCCAGACTGAAGAATTTAGAGGATATTTAGCATTGTGAAGTCATGAGGTATATTAAGCAGAGGAATGCCTGAAATAATATTTAGAAACTGGAAATCTAGTTTAGGTTTGGTATGTGATGTGTGTGGGATAGTTAGGCTCAGAAGATTTAAGAACATTGATACAATGCTGGAAAGATGGCTCAATGGTTAAGGCACTGACTGTTCTTCCAGAGGTCCTGAGTTCAAGTCCCCGCAACCACATGGTGGCTCACAACCATCTGTTTTGAGAACTGATGCTCTCTTTTGGTGTGCATGATGACAGTAAAGTGTATTTGTATATAAGAAATAAATAAATCTATAAAAAAAGAATAGTATAGCGATCAGTAACTTGGTTTCAGAAAGGACACATCTGCCACATTCCAGTCAGTTGATAGATTGCCTCAAGCAGAACAGCCTGGATTGGAATCTACAAGCAAAGAAGTCTCATTTCACAGAGTGGAATCTTTTCTATATCCTTTTCAGTTTCTGTAAGTGGTCCCATGTGCTGCAGAGTTGTTACCATAGAGACACTGCTGCACTGTAAGGGATAGGTGCTGCTGACTCTGATCTTTTGCTGTATATGTGTGGGTGTTTTTCCAAAAGATAGCATGCCACACACCTTTAATCCTAGTACTTGTGAGGCAGAGGCAGGTGGATCTTTGAGTTTGAGGTCATCCTGGAGTACAGAGCAAGTTCCATGACTGCCAGGACTGCAAAGAGACCCTGTCTCAATAAAATACCAAAAAGTCCTTGCTGCTCAGTTAACTCACAGGTTGCCTGTAATTCCATCCACAGGAATCCAAACCAATTCCTCTGGCCTGGGAGGCACTGGCACAGATGTGTGCATACCTAATAATACATACATAATTAAAATTTTTATTTACGTTGAGATGTATCCTCTATTATGTAGACTTGGGTATATTGGATGTCCTTGTAAACCAGCCTGGCCTCACACTCAAAGATCTTCCTGCCTCTGCCTCCCCAGTGTTGGGATTAATGGTATACACTGGAATGCTCAACTTACAACTATGTTTTTATTTTTAAAAGATAGATTCTCACTATGCTGTGCAAGATAGTCCTGTCCTTGTGGGCCTAAATTGCCCATCTGTTACACCTTTATAGTAGCAAGAACAATTGGCATGCTATAAAACATTTGAGTCTTTCTAAACAAAAAGTTCATAATTTGTCCTCTCTGCTTATTGACTAGCATCCTGTAAAACTTGTATTTTAAAAATGGCAATAAAGCTGAAGAGATTGCTCAGTCGTAAAGAACCCTGACCCTTTCTCCAGAGGATCTGAGTTTGAAGCCCAGCACCTACATGGAAGTTTCCAACCATCTTTAACACATATTATAGGGCATACAATGCTTTCTGGCCTCTATGACACTGCATGCACATAGTGTATAAACAGACATGCAGCCAAAACTCATGTAATGTAAAACTTAAATAAAAATAAAAAGTGATCTTTAGTAGCTGGAATAGTGGCTCACACCTTTAATCGAGTAGAATTTTCAGGAGTTGAGATTGAACTCTGGGTTACAGATTGAACTCTACTCCAAAAACAACACTGAAGGTTAGGGAGAAGACTCTGGATGAAACATGAAGATGAGAGTTGGGATCCCAGTACCCACATAAAAGCTGGTGGAAATGGCAGTGTACCTGTAAGCCCAGCAATCAGGAAGCAGAAATGGGATCCTTGGAGCTGGCTGGCTAGCCAGCATGAATGTTTATGCACCATAGGTATCACATGTATGCCTGGTGTCCAGACATCAAAAGAAGTTATCAGAGCCCCTGGACCTGGAGTTACAGATGGTTTTTGAGCTACCATGTAGGTACTGGGAACTGAACCAGAGTCCTTTGCAAGAGCATTAAGTGCATTTAACCTCTGAGCTATTAGTTCAGCCTCCACCAGACTAGCTAAAATGGTAAATTCCAGGTTCAAAGAGACACTTCTGCCTTAATATATAAAGTGGGCAAACAATAAAAAAACACCCAATATCAAACTCAAACTTCTACATACATGTGTTTCCCTACACATGCAAACGTACACACATATACATGTTTACAATACATACCAGAAAAACTGAAAGACTTTGCCATTTTCTTTACTGTCTGCTTTTAATGAATGTATTCCTATATTAAGAATGTGTTCAAGTTTTAATTATGCTTGGTTTTCATATACATGATTTTCCTTAACATGAATACTCTTTGAAATGGGTGGGGAAGCCCCCTGAACTGTCTCCACTTATCTGTGCAAAATATAGTTGGATCACAGTTGAGTGTGATATGCTCAAATGCTCAAGCTGCCAGGCATTCTTCTGTGCCAGTCTGAAGCCCACCTTTGACTTTGGCAGGTGTAAGTATGAAGTCCAGATTACAGTTTTGTCCACAACAGAAGGTCCAATGGAGCTGGTGACATAGCCAGTGGTAGAGCACTTGCCTAGTATGTGCAGGGTGCTGGACAGACCGTCTGTCCCAGCAAATGATGGGCTGTTCCACGTGGGATACAGTGAAGTTTGGTGGTCTCTGCCTTGGTTGTTCTCTTCGTGGTCTAGATGGACTTCAGAACAAAGAGAGCACATTCTGAAGGCCCAAGATTTGGAAATCCCTACCTTCCAAGTTGCACAGTGTACCTTCTTTGCACTAACAAAAGATCTTTGTTTATAGATAGGGCTTCTTAAAGGTGTGTACTACCACACCTGCCTAATTTCATATTTTCTAAGGTAAACTAATATTTGAATGTATGTGTAGTTATGTTTGTCTCTAGAAGACTCTTGGCATTGTTTGATCATGTGGAGTCTGCATAACATACAATGACTGTCCCCTCTTATGCTTTCAGAAAAGGAGCAATGTGCTGAGCTCAAGAAGTCCTTGTGCAGTGCCCATGAGAAGTTCTGTTTCTGGCCAGACAGCCCCTCTCCAGGTATACATTTTAAGGATTGCCATTTACCATTTCTCCTGGCACATCATGTTCCTAATAATGTCCATTTTCTTGTAAACACCACTTTGAAGTAGCTTTTTTTTCCTTTTTGTGCTTTTCAAGACTTGTATTTATTAACTTTTCCAGGTACATTTGTCCTACCAGCTCTTGAGAGAGTGGAGAGAGAACTTGAACACATTGAGAGGATAAACGTAGAGGAGGCTTTTCTCTCTCTTCCACCATGTGGGTCCCAGGGATCAAACCCAAGATCAACTTGGAAGAATGTATCTGTAGTTACTGGATCCTCTCTCTGGCCTTCAGCTGGAATTTTTATGTATTCTGGGGTTCGACTGGCAAATCTCTGTTAAGTAAAGATTTAACAGCAGAGTCTTCTGGTGGGGAATCTCTCCAAGTCCAGGTACAAACTCCCTCAGACCCAAGATTTCCTAACAGTGCTGGTTGTTCATGTATGTTGTGGTTTCTTGTCAGTACAGTCTAGGTGTATTGTTTTGTTTTTAGTAGGTTGGCTCAAGCTGATTCGAGGGTTACATGGCAGGAATATTCATGACAAACAAAACCTATCAGAAGTGACTAGATTTCTCTCTCCTGATGAAATTTCTGAAGTGAAAGTGATTGTAAAGCAGGGATTCCCGTATCTGCCTGCTTTCCTTTCCTCTGCATAACATAGCACAGCTCAGTCCTGTATTAATCTGAGTCTATCTCTGGCCAGTCAGCTGGGCTCTTTTTTGGGTGTGTCCAGAGCCGTTGCTGGTCCCCAGCTCTTGTTATATGCTCAGAATTCACAATTGAACTCTCCTTGAAGAATTCCTATCTAGACCTTTTTGAGCATGATTCATTTTCAACTACCTTATCAGCTTAATATTATAAGATGTCACTGGCACTCAGAAATGCAAAGCTGAACTTATCTAATACTTAGGTTTGTCTTGACCTTCCATCTAGTTGTTATTGCCAGAAATCTGAAAGTTGTTTTAAAATTGTTAATGCATTTTTTAATGCTTTTGTAACAGAAAACATACAGAACTTTAACTGTAAAAAGTGATTTCTCACTGACTGGAAGTCCAGAGTGGGTTTTTTCAGGTTCTTTACTTTTAATCAGTGACTGGGACTCCGCTTTCTTCGTTGTGCAGGTGCACTGCATTTATCAGCAACTGTCATGTCCATGTGCACATGTGCTCATGCGTGTTGAGCCCATTGAAGATGGGAAGAAACACAGGAGGCTCATGTTGGAGGTTTGCATTGCTCACGTCTGGATGCAGGGTATGTAGCTTATATGCATTCTCAGGATTACAAGTAGCTGCAGTGAGCCTATGAAGTAAAGTCCAGATGAGCTGGGCATGGAGGGGCATTCCTACACACACAGACACAGACACACACACACACACACACACACACACACACAGAGAGAGAGAGAGAGAGAGAGAGAGAGAGAGAGAGAGAGAGAGAGAGAGTTTCTCTGTGGAGTCCTGGCTGCACTGGAACTTGCTCTGTAGATCCCACTGGCCTCAAACTCAGAGATCCAATTGAGAGCTGGGATTAAGGGCATGAGTCAACATCTCTTGCCTAGGTAGGGCACACCCTTGATCCTAGCACCCAGCAAACAGAAAATGTGCTCTCTTCACCTGTGAGGGCAGAGTGTGTCCAGACCAGCACACTGCTAGGGAGACTGCCAGTGGTTTCTGAATAGTTGATTTGCATGCAGCCTCAACCTCAGCATCACTGCCATCTATGGAAGGTTAGTTGAATTCCAGCAGCAGGCCTGGTTTTAAACTCCCACCTTCCCAGTAGCAATGGTACCCCAGGCTTTTCCAGGCTGCTCACTGGGTATGACTACAGAAAAGGTGAAACTGCCTTAGGTAAAACAAAAGCTTCTTTGTCCCTAAAGAAGGTTGGATGAGGAATAAAAAGATTCCAGGTGTCTTTCTGAACAACAATGCTGGCTGTCCAGAGTAAGATAATGAAGAAACAGTTAAAAATAGGAAGTTGAAAACAAATGTAACTGCGGAAGACTGGAGGGATGGCTCAATGGGTAAGGTGCTTGCTGTGAAAATAAGAGAGTATGTCTGCAACCCCAGCACTAGAGAGATATGGGGGGAGGAGAAAGACAGAGACTAGCTGACATCAGCAGCAGGATGGTCAGCCAGTCTAGCTAAATTGAGAAAGCTCCAGATTTAGTACTAGACCTGTCTTTAAAAGCAAAATCAAAAACATTGGAGGGATGCAAGAGCAGTGGCTGCTCTTCCAGCTCTGGGTTCAGTTCCCAGCACCCGCATGAAAGCTCACAGCTGTCCTGTAACTCTACTGCAGAAGATCTGACACCTTCACACAGACATACTTGCAGATAAAACACCAACACACATAATATAAATAAATATATGATAAAAGGACCCTAAAAACCAGCCATCACAACAAAACCAAGCAATGACAATGAAAGGAAATGGAGATGCAGAAGATATGTGGCTTTAGCTTCTGGCCTCCAGACCAACACATGTAACACACAGACACAAGGAAGATTTGGATAACAGTGGATAAAGTAAGGTATATATGTAAAGTGTTAGAAATGAGTACTGTCTGAAGACTGTATTTGGGCTAAATGGTTATGTATTAAGGGGGAAAAATCACATAGCTTCACCTTGTGCTGCACTATGTCTATTTTAAGAGTTCCATTGCTGTGACAGACACTCTGACTAGGAAAACTCTTATAAAGGACAACATTTAATTGGAGCTGGCTTACAGTTTCAGAGGTTCAGTCCATTATCATCATGGTGGGACACATGGCAGTGTGCAGGCAGACATGGTGCTGGAGAACAGCTGAGAGATCTATATCTTGATCCAAAGGCAACCAGGATGAGGCTGGACTTGTTTCACACTGGGCAGAGCTTGAGCATTTAAGACCTCAAAGCTCCAACCCCACAGAGGTACACTTCCTTTAACAAGCTCACACCTTCTAATACTGCCCATTCTTATGCATCAAGCATTCAAACACATGAGTCTATAGGGGCCAAACCTATTCAAATCAACATGGTGGCCAGTGTAAGAATGCAATTACCGAGACTGAAAAGGAATATGTATAATTGAAAGAAATCTACTCACAATTGCAAATGTCCAAACTATAAATGAAAATGACATTATTTCCTGAAATCAATAAGATAAAATGGTATTAAAAATAGGATGAATGTGTAACCAGAATATCTGCAAATTAAATATGTACAACTTAGGGATTTGCTAATTTTTTCTAACATCCTGAGAAGATATAAATGCCTTATTTTTAATATCAGGCCTGCAATTAATGTATGTAATTTTGAAGAACATAATATTGTTTATTCATTGGATGAATGGAGACAAGTCTCTCCTTCAGATTCATTTGATGTAAAAATCAATGTCAATATCTGTATCTCTAACTATTAAGAGCATGGTTTTTAGCTTGTGTCACCCTTTGCTTATGGGAGAACAATTTAATATCACTTTTAGATAAAGGACAGACAGGAAAAGATTGATCTTTAAAAAAATTCATGGAAAAAAATTGCACATTATAAATCATTCATAGGCAGTGCACTATAAAACCAGAGACTTGAAAAAAGTCCTCTCTCATTCCAGTATGAACACAGAGCACATCCTACATTTACAGGGAAACATGGAAAAGTATTTTTAATTGTCGGGTACTCAGTTAGATGTGATTGTCAATTTCAGTACCCCAGTCTGTACTCAGGAGACAATGACAGAAGGATCATCACAAGTCTGAGATCAAACTTGCCTGTTGAACACAACAACAAAGTTGGCTGGCTTACACAACAACAAAGTATTCCCCTACTTCTGAAAGCAGAAAGCCCAAGACTGACATGTAAACAGGGCTAGCAAGGTTCCTTATCTCCATTGTACTGTGTGTTTATGTGGCCACCTTCTGTGCCTGTGAACTCTTGGGGTTTATCTTCAGGACCAAATACTCTCTTCTGTTTTAAGATAAATTGGACTATGGCCCCCTTAAAGACTCCACCCTACCTTAATCTCCTTTAAAATGGTATCTCCAAATATAGCCAAAATCTGTGGTATCCAGGCTGAGAGGTTCTGGCATAGAGATTTAAGGGATGCAGATGTGTCCATAACAAAATGAAATGGCTGCTTCTGAGGTTACCTGGGGGTCTGGGCAAATGCTTTATAGAGAATGTTTGCTCATTCCTGAATCTCTGGTGCAGGAATATAAAAACACAACTCAGGTGGCAAGTGCCCCTAGAAACCACCAGGGTTCATAGAGGTAAATAGTAAAATTCAGGGTTTGGTGCTAATTAAGGACTTTAAAAGTCTCCCAGCCTGTAAGATTTCAGAGTCACACTGATTCATTTTTCTAAACTGTAAATCAGTATCTCAGGGTTGCAAGTTACTCTCCACAACATCAGAGAAGACTAAGGTTTCTTTAAATTACATAACAAGCACTTTACAAGACCCCTAGCTTTAACCCTATATTACTAAATTCGAAACACTTAGCGACTTCTGTGTCTATCCTAGTCAAATTGAGCAGAAAATTGAGTAATTACTTGTTTGCTTACATTGTACAAACAATTGTCTTAATAGTAAACTTGGTTTAGCTCTTGTGAACTTGATTCCTGTCTGACTTCAATAGCATGTCTGTTTAGGGTTCAGAACATTTAAAGAAACTATTTTGATGCAGTGTTATAAATTTAGCTCTTTTGCTGTCAAAAGCACTGACATATTTTTAAGACACATGGTAAAAAATATTTTATTATACTTATAGCTTTAAAATTATGTTGGAGGGCTGAGGAAATGGCTCAGTAGTTACAAACCCTGGCTGCTTTTCCAGGGGACCCAGGTTTAATTCCCAGCACCCATATGGCAACTCATAAATATCAGTAACTAAAGATCCAAGGAATCCAATATCCTCACACTGACAAAAAATGCAGATAAAACACTAATGCACGTAAAATTAAAAAATCATTTAAAAATGTATGTAAGTGGCCAATAAGATGGCTCATAAGGTAAAGGTGCCTGCAGCTAAGTTCAATAATGTGAGTTCAAGGCTCAAAACCCACAGGACAGAAAAGACCTAGGCCCCACAGACTGTCTTCTGACCTGTACATATGTCTTATGTGGCACTCCTGGGAACACCTGAGCAAGCACAGTGTGTATACACACAAAGTAAAGAATGTAGATCTGTGTCCAGAGCCAGAGCTGGACACTGCCATTGGGACACACAGTCTGCTCAGAGAGCTGAGCACCCAAAAAAGACTCAGGAGCACTCTCTCCTGATACCACAGAGAGAGACCTCCGGGAAATCTCAGGGCACAGGTATCGAAGTACTGCATGGGTCTGGAATCCTTTGGGACTCCATCTGTGCTCAGAGGTAAAGCTCAAAATTAACCGCATGCTCATAAAGAGCTGAGCACCCAGGACCAATATCCCTCTGGAGCCTCTGAACCCTAAGATGAACAGGAGAGTAAGCTACAATCAGAGACAAGATCAACTAATATCAAAGACAACAAAATGGCAAGAAGCAAGCACAAGAACGTAAGAAACAGAAACCAAAACCACCTGGCAACATCAGGACCAAGATCTCCTACCACAGCAAGTACTGAATAACCCAACACACCAGAAAATCAAGTTTTAGACTTAAAACCATTTGTCCTGTTGATGCTGGAGGACCTCAAGTAGCACATGAATAACTCCCTTAAAGAAATACAAGTAGAAGCCCTTAGAGAAACATCAGAAAACACAAGTAAACAGGTGAAGGAATTGAACAAAAACATCCAGAATCTAAAAACAGAAATAAAAACAGTAAAGAGAAACAAAAGGTAAGCAACCCTTGAGATAGAAAACCTAGGAAAGAGGTCGGGAGTCACAGAACCAAGCATCGCCAAAAGAATAAAAGAGATGGATGAGAGAATCTCAGAAGATACCATAGAACTCATTGACACAACAGACAGAGAAAATACAAAAACCATAAAGCTCCCAAAACAAAACATCCAGGAAATCTAGAAAACAAGGAGAAGACAAATTCTAAAGATAATAGGTGTGGAAGAGAATGAAGACTCCCACCATAAAGGCCCAGTAAATATCTTCAGCAAAATTATAGAAAAAAACTTGAATAACCAAAAGAAAGACATAACCAGGAACATACAAGAACCCTACAGAAAACCAAATAGATTGGAACAGAAAACAAATTTCTTCCAACGCATAATAGTCAAAACAACAAATGTTCAAAACAAAGAAAGTACACTAAAAGCACAACGTAAAAGAAAAAGAACAAGTAACATATACAGGCAGACCAATCAGAATTACACCAGAATTCTCAACAGAGACAATGAAAGCTAGAAGATCCTGAACAGATGCCATGCAGACCTTAAGAGAACACAAATGCCAGGCAAGGCTAGTGTATTCAGCAAAATTCTCAAGTACCATAAATGAAGAAACCAAGATATTTTAGGACAAAACTAAATTTACACAAGATCTGAACACAAATCCAACCCTACAAAGAATAATAGATGGAAAACCCAACACAAGGAGGGAAACTACATTCTAGAAAAAGCAAGAAAATAATCTTTTTGCAACTAAACCAAAAGAAGACAATCACACAAAAATAATTCTACCCACAACAACAAATTAGAAGTAAACAACAATCACTATTCCTTAATATCTCTTAAAATCAATGGACTCAATTCCCCAATAAAAAGACATAGACTATCAGACTGGATACAAAAATAGGACCCAGCATTTTGCTGCATACAGGAAGCTCATCTTATCAACAAAGAAAGGGACTACCTCAGAATAAAATGTTGGGAACAAACTTTTCAAGCAAAAGGTCCAAAGAAACTAGTTGGAATAGCCAACCTAATCAGGAATAAAATAGATTTTCAATGAAAAGTCATCAAAAAAGGCAAGGAAGGACACTTTTTACTCATCAAAGGAAAAATCTATCCATATAAATTCTCAATCCTGAAAATCAGTGCTTCAAATACAAGGGCACCCACATTCAGAAAAGAAGCTCTATTAAACCTCAGAGCATATATTGCACACACACAGAATATTAGTGAGAGACTTCAACACCCCACTCTCATCAATGGACAGATCACAGAAGCAGAAACTTAACAGAGACACAGTGAAACTAATAGCAGTTATGAACCAAATGATTTTAATAGAACAAAAAAATATAAAGAGCAAAACGATATACCTTCTTCTCAGCACCTCAGGGCACCTTCTTCAAAATTGACCATATAGCTGGTCACAGAATAGTCATTAACAGATATAAGAACATGAAAATAATACCATGCATCTTATCAGATCACTATGCACTAAGGCTGGTCTTCAATAATAGTAACAACAACAATAACAACAACAATATAAAGCCCACATACACATTAAAGCTAAACAATGCTCTACTCTATGATAGCTTGGTCAAAGAAGAAATAAAGAAAGAAATCTAAGCCTTTTTAAAATTTAATGAAAATGAATCCACAACATACATAAACTTGTGGGATACAATGAAAACAGTGCTAAGAGGAAAGCCCATAGCACTGAGTGATTCCAGAAAGAAACTAACAACTTGACTGAACACCTGAAAGCTCTAAAATGAAAAGAAGCAGATACACCCAAAAGGAATAGACATCAAGAAATAAACAAACTCAAAACTGAAAAAAACCAACTAGAAATAAAACGAACTATACAAACAAGCAGCAAAATCAAAAGCTGGTTCTTTGAGAAAAGCAACAATATTGATAATATTAATAATAGTCCATTAGCTAGACTAACTAGAGGGTAGAAAGAGAGTATCCAAATTAACAAAATCAGAAATAAAAGGGGAGACATTATAACAGAAACTGAGAAAATTCAAGAAATCATCATATCCTTCTATAATAACCTTTATTCAACCAAACTAAAAAATCTAGATGCAATGGACAATTTTCTAAAGAGATACCAGTTATCAAAGTTAAATCAGCATCAAGTAAATCATCTAAATAGCCCCATAACCCCTAAAGAAATAGAAGTAGTCATCAAAAGCCTCTGAATTCAATCAGACCATCATAGAAGGCCTAAAACCAAAGCTCTCCAAATTAGTCCACAAAATAGAAACTGAAGAAACACTACTAAATTCATTCTTTAAAGCCACAATTACACTCATACCTAAACCAGACAAAGGTCTTGCAAAGAAAGAGATCTTCAGACTAATTTCCCTCATGAACACTGATGCAAAAATACTCAATAAAATTCTTGCAAACCGAATTTAAGAACACATCAAAATGATCATTCACCATGATCAAGTAGGTTTCATCCCTGGGATGCAGGGTTGGTTTAACATATGGAAATCAATCAACGTAATCCACCATATAAATAAATTCAAATCATAGATAAAAAAGCACATGGTCATCTCAAAAGATGCTGAGAAATCATTTGACAAAATTCAATACATCTTCAAGTAAAAAGTCTTGGAAATAGCAGGAATCCAAGGTCTATACCTTGACATAATAAAAGCAATATACAGCAAACCAATAGCCTACATCAAACTAAAAAGTGAGAAACTAAAATCAGGGACTAGAAAAGGCTGCCCACTCTCCCCCTACCTATTAAACATAGTACTGGAAGTCCTGGATGGAGCAATAGACAGCAAAAGGAAGTCAAAGGGATACAAATTAGAAAGAAAGAAGTAAAAAATATCACTATTTGCAGATGACATGATTGTGTACTAAAGTGACCCCAAAAATTTCACCAGAGAAATTCTACAACTGATAAACTACTTCAGCAAAGCAGTTGGATATAACATTAACTCAAACAAATCAGTAGCTTTCCTCTACTCATAGGATAAACAGGTTGAGAAAGAAATTAGAGAATTGACACCTTTCAAAATAGTCACAAAGAATATAAAAAACCCTGGTGTAACCCTAACCAACCAAGTGAACTATCTCTTTGACAAGAACTTCAAGTCTCTGAAGAAGGAAATTGAAGAAGATCTCAGAAGGTGGAAAGATCTCCAATGCTCATGGATTGGAAAGATCAACATAGTAAAAATGGTCATCTTGCCTAAAGCAATCTATAGGTTCAATGTAATCTCCATCAAATACCAACTCAATTCTTCATAGAGTTAGAAAGAGCAATTTGCAAATGCATTTGAAATAACAAAAAGCCCAGGAAAGCAAAAACGATTCTCAAAAATAAAAGAACTTCAGGGAGAATCACTATCCCTGACCTCAAGCTACATTACAGAACACTCATGATCAAAACTGTATGGTATTGGTAGAGCAACAGGCAGGTAGATCAATGGAATAGAACTAAAGACCCAGAAATGAACCCACATATTTATGGTCACTTGATTTTTGATAAAGGAGCTAAAAACTTTCAATGTAAAAAGGACAGCATCTTCAAAAAAATGCTGGTTCACCTGGCAGTCAGCAGGCAGAAGAATGCAAATCAATCCTGTCTTATCTCCTTGTACAAAACTTATGTATAAGTGAATCAAAGACCTCCATGTAAAACCAGGTATACTGAACCTAATAGAAGAGAAAGTGGGGCAAATCTTAGAACACAGAGACACAGCAAAGATTTTCTGGTCTAGAACAGCAGTGGTTTATGCTCTAAGATGAAGAATTGAGAAATGAGACCTCATAAAATTGCAAAGCTCCTGTAAGGAAAGAACACAACCAACAGATTGACAAAAGATCCTTACCAATCCTACATCTGACAGGGGGCTAGTATTCAAAATATACAAAGAAAACAAAACAAAAACAAAAACAAAAACTCAAGAAGTTATACTTCAGAGAATCAAATAATCCTATTAAAAATGAGGTACAGAGCTAAACAAATAAGTATCAAGTGAGGGATACTGAATGGCTTAAAAGCACCTAAAGAAGTTTTCAACATCCTCATCATTAGAGAAATGCAAAGAAAAACAACCCTGAGATTCTGCCTCACACCAGTGAGAATGGCTAAGATCAAAAACTCTGGTGACAGTATATGGTGGAAAGGATGTGGAGGAAGAGGAAGTCTCCTTTATTGTTGGTGGGTTTGCAAGAAAATTGGACATAGTACTACCTGAGGACCCACCTATCCAATTTCTCAGCATATACCCAAAAAATTCTCCACCATATAACAAGGACACATGTTCAACCGTATTCATTGTAACCTTAATTATAATAGCCAGAAGGCCAAAAAACAAAACAAAACAAAAAAAAAACCCAGATGTCTTTCAACAAAGGAATAATACAGAAAAGTGTCGTACATTTAAACAATGGAGTAATACTCAGCTATTCAACAATGACTTCATAAAATTCCTGGGCAAATGGATCAAACTAGAAGCATTATCCTGAGTGAGGTAACCCAGTTACAAAACAAGCAAGCAAATGAAAAAAAGAAAGAAAGAAAGAAAAGCACTCATTATATGTACTCACTGATAAGTAGATACTAGGCCAAAAATCTCATAATACCCAATTCACAGACCTTATGAAGATAAAAACAAAAATGATTAGGAGGTGGATGCCTCAGTCCTTCTTAGAAAAGAGGACAAAAAACTCACGGGAGGAAATAAAGGAACAAATAGAGGAGCAGGGATTGGAGAAAAAATATTCATGAGACCGGGGGATTCATCCCATATTCAGCCACTATACCCAGGCACTATGGATGATGCCAAGAAGTGCTTACTCGCAGGAGCATGATGTGGCTGCCTCTTCAGAGGGTCTGCCAGAGCTGTACTGATACAGATGAGGATACTTGGAGCTACCCATCAGACTGAACACAGGGATGAAGGAGCTAGAGAAAGGACTGAAGAAACTGAAAGGTTTTCAGCCCCATGTGATAACTAACTTTATCAATAAATCAAACCTTTAGCAGCTCCCAGGAAATAAAACACCAACCAATGAGTACACATGGAGAAACCTATGGCTCCTGTTGCATATGCAGCAGAGGATGGCATTGTCTGCCAACAGTGGGAGGAGAGGCCTTTGGTTAAGAAAGGTGTGTGTTCCCAGTACAAACCAATGCCAAGGAACTATGGTGGGCGTGGGTGGTTGGGAGAGTGAGCACCTTCATTAAGGCAAGTGGAGGGGAAGGGGGATTGGAGAGGGAGGGAGGAGATAACATTTGAAATGTAAATACAGAGAATATTCAATTAAAAAGAGTTAAAAGATGTTCACCACCATATTCAGTAAGACATTATCTTCTCAAATATGTGCAATAAAAGATCACTTTATCCATGTCATGCTCCATTTAAAAATGTGCTTTTTCCATTGGTCCGGCCAAGGTCCCATCCCCCGTACAGGGGAATGTCAGGCAAAGAGGTTGTAGAGGGTGGGGGGACACCCTCATGGACGCAGGGTAGGAATGGGATTGGGAGTTATGGAGGGGAAAGTGGGAAGGAAATAACATTTGAATTGTAAATAAAATATATCCAACAAAAATGTGAAAAATTTGAAATTATGTTTATAGGTATACTAGATATTTTTATCCATATCCTCACAATCTCCTCAGTTAGAAAGCTTTTTTTTCAAGATAGCAAGAAATATTGTAAAAGTTTTAGACATCAGAACTTAGGAAAGAGGCAGCAAGATTGTAGGGGAAAATTCCTAAGGAGTAAAGTGCATCAATTGAAAAGAAAATTTTTCCTGTCTCTCTCATTATTGTCAAATTTGGGAGACAGCTCTAGAGGGTTTTGTAGGCTATTGCTGGGCTATATGATTGCCTAATTCTGATTATGTAGAAAATTTAGAATATTTTTATAATAAATATACATTATTCGGTATTCCAGAAGATATGGTACAATGATGTATATGATCCAAGTGAAATATATAACTATATCAGATCCCAATGAAGAGCTTCCCCTGAACTTGTGTGGGTATAGTCCCAGCCTCATGGTGTCTCTTCTGATGCAGACTACTCTAAATTATCTATTTTTTTCTAGACACCAATTGGTGTCTCCTTTGATGCTACCTGTCTCCAGACCTCCCCCTTTACTCAAATGTCACTTCATTGTCCATTTTTCTTTGTACTAAATACAATTTAGAAGAAACTTCTTATCCTTCTCCCATAAGAATAGGACATGGATGGGCTTACTTAGCTTCTTGACTGCTAGAGATACCCTGTTTCCATTGAACTTCTTTTCATAGTTATAGCCTCTGATGTTGCTCTGAATACTCAAGTGCCAACAGTCTAAGTTATTAATGGTACATCACCTTGCAGTAAACTTAATTTATATAATGGTAGTGTAAAATATAATTTTACTTCAGAGGTGAAATAAGAGTAAATAAATGTTAAGGTTGGACAAAGAACTGCCGCCAATATTACCTTGTAGCTATCATTCAGAGAACAGCTTTTGATGAAACAGGACACACTCACACATATACTCAGATGACACAGGACACATTCACACACATGTACTAGGATGACACAGGACACACTCACACATGTACTCAGATGACATGGGATACACCCACACATATACTCAGAGTGGCCACCTGGTCAGGGCTTCTGGTACCTTCCAGAGGATGAAGCCATAGTCAGTCATCTTGGCTCCTTCTTATGGTGACCAACTGCTATTGCTCAGAATGAATGAAGACATCAATTTAATCATTAAAGTGCAAAGTGTAGCTGTTCACCCAAGACTCCCCATATCAAATTGGTATAACCAGAATGAAATGTCGTTAATTAACAAATTCTGGATTGCCAGTGTTCTTAGTTTTAATCAACATATAATACTTAAAACATATTTATGTAGTAAAATGTGGTAACTTGATAAATGCTTACAATTCATAATCAAATCAGGGTAATGGGCATATCCAACTTCTTAAAAAAGATGGTTTCTTTGTATGTTGTCTGTTCAATAGTTTTGTTTTGTTTTTTAATAGGAAAACAAATGGAAAGAATTCAATTTTTTTTGACAAGCAAAAAAAGTTTTCCTTAAATTTTTGGGTCAATATAGATTTCTTTTCATTCTGGTTTTATTTTCTTCTCTGTTGGTTGATATGTATATTGGGTCTCTCTATAAACTTGGGGTCTATTTCTCCTACACACCTACTGGTGTCTGTTTTGATGCTACCTGTTCCAGACCTTCTCTTTACTCGAATAACTCAGTTACTTTGTAATTACTCTATCTGAATTTTTCAATAGAAAATTTCATTTAGAGGCCTTCTTATCTGTTGGTTTAGCATTTGCTAAAGCATGGTACTTTGACAACTAGACCCTATCTATCTATCTATCCATCTATCTATCTATCTATCTATCTATCTATCTATCTATCTATCTATCTATCTAGATATCCATCTATGTAATACACACACTCACACACACACATGCACACACACACACACACTCACATACCTTTTCAGATTTACTTTTCTCCCATACAGTACATTTGACTTCAGTTTCCCCTCACCAGATAAATTTGCCCAATAAATTTTATACAAATTCTGGGCATGTGTGTATATAAAATATTTTATAATATATTATTTAAAGATTTTTTACCCACCTAAATAACACAATAGAAGAAATAATAGCTTTGTTGCTTTCTGGACATTTACTGTGAAAGAATAAAAAAAAATATAGCCTAACCCCTCCAAGGACCCCAAGCTAAGGGTGATTTAACCCTGTCAGCTAGTCAGGCTGCTGACCATGTGGCCTTAGCCAGATAACTGCTGATAGTCAGATGCCAGCTAGCGAGGATTTATAATTATCTTAATTCCTTATATTGTTTCACAAGAAATATAAAGTTGAGTTTTATATTTGCTTACCTCTTGATTTAGTTTTAACTCATTCCTAAAAAGGTAACAATAAAAGATAAAATAAGAGCAGGCCTTTGGAGCCCTACACCAGAAGTTAGCTCATCTAGAGGCCTGCCTGGAGCCAAATGTCTGGCCAGGCTGCTTGCACAGGTGCTCTCAGTTTAGAGTTGATGGCTGTTTTTCCTAGACAAATCCCTGACTGTGTTTATTGAGCTCAGCTGGTGATAGGGTGCTCATTTCTTTAAATTACAGCTAAAAAAGGTAATATTTATGTAGCTTAACTATATTAAATGTGTGGTTACTTCATGTTTGCTTTGACTGGTTTTAAAAGGTATAAATATGCTCTGTATGTCCTCGTCTTAGATTATTGGCTTATAAGCAACTGGGTATGATTACAAATTTGTAACATTGGTAACCACAGTTTTTTTTTTTAAAACTAGTAACTTGGTCGGAGTCATCCTGGACAACAACACATAGCTTATGCAAAGTGTTTTCCATATGTGGGAAATAGTTTTCTGTGGATACCTCAAAGTTGGAATAATACTTTGTGTTTCTTTAAGAAACAGACATAATAGATATAATTTAACATAATAAAGATATTGAGCTGTGCCATCATGCATTCATATATATATATATATATATATATATATATATATATATATATATATATATATAAACTTGCAGCCAAACTTTGTGGAATAAATGTAGTAAACTTGGTATTGATTTTTTTAAAAAAAGATCATTTACACTGTTAAAAAATTAGTTTTCTGTGAGAGTTTCTTGAAACTCAAATCTCGAAATGTATGGCTACCTTGGATAGAAACAAACAATAAGGGGCAGATTAGAAACCCATGTCTACTCCAGTGGTGTTGAATGTCACTGACAGGGTGAAGTCTTATTTTCTAAAACTGGGGACAAGGTGGATGGTCTCAATGTTATCTGGAACTTAACAGAGCACAGTCCTGTTAGGGTTGACGTATGAAGAACGTTTAGGAGGAGGGATAAAATGTTTGAGGTGCGACAGATAGACCCAGTGAGTGAGTCCCTCAAGTTAGGCAGCAGTGGGTGTCAAGAGAATCCTTAAAGGTCTCTGCCATTTAGGAGAGAGGGATGAGCGCCAGTTGTCTGGAGGGGATAGAAGAATTTGGTCTCCAGTGTTGACAGGCAGTGGACAAGTTTCAGTGTGAGGTCGAGGTAGATGGTGGACAGCAAAATTCCATAGGAGAGAACTGAGGTGGCAAAGTAACAGGGTGAGTAAACGATCTGGGAGGGGAGAGCATTTAGGTGAGAGGCCAGGAGTTAGGACCGGATGCCCATACATGAGTTCAAAAGGTGAGGCCTGGAGACATCGCTTGGGGAGAGCTTGCACTTTGAAAAGAGACAGAGGTAAGAGTTTTACTCAGTCAAGGTGAAGTTTCAGTGTCAGCTGCACAAGGGTGGGTTTTAGAGTGGGTGGTTCTTTCTACTTCACCTGAAGATTGAGGGTGGTGGGGAATTTGAAAATGTCAGGGAATGTCAGATTTTGAGAGATTTGGGAGGTAAACTCAGTGGGACCATTGTCTGACTGCAAGAAAGCTGGGACACTGATTCAGGGGATGATCTCTCAGAGAAGGAGATTAGAGACTGTCTGAGCCCTTTTGTTAGTTGTGGGAAATGCCTCTACCCACCCCAAGAAGGTATCTCCCAAGAATAGGAGGTACATGGCACGTCTGACAGTGGGCATGTGAGTAAAGTAAAGTTGCCAGTCGGTTCCAGGAAGAGAACCTCGGGCCTGATGGGTAGAAAAGGAGGCGCTAGATTATTTCGAGTTGAAGTCTGATGCCTGGCAGATTCTGCAAGAAACAGTGATAATTTTAAGAAACTTAAATCTTCAGGAGTAGGCTGTGGATGGGTCTTAACAAAATAACAACTCTTGGCTGTTAGGATGGAAGTGTTGGTGAAGACAAGACAGTTTGACAAGTGTCAGGGGGTTAATAGTTTCCTGTCTGTCTTGGAAAAACCTCTTGGAGTTTTAGAAAATATACCAGTTTTAAGGCTGCTCTGTGGAGACTGGTCAGGAGGAAGGTTATGAATCTGTCTCTGGATAAAATAGCACCTGCGGAGTAATGATCCCATTGGGGATCTTGGTCTGGTACTACCTCAGATCAAATTGGGTATGTTCCATCTCATTGATGGATCTTGTCTGCATGCATTTTTGCCTACTCCCAAACCTGCTGTCATTTCTCAGGAATTAAATTATTAGTAACGGTCATATGTACCTCATGGAATGTCAAACTGTAAGATTGGGCCATGTATTAGAACTGTTTAATAAAGAGTTGGAGGTGTAGGAACCCAGTCTGCTTTCTATTTTGGAGAGTTGATTTAGTGAGGTACGTGGACATAGAGTAGCCCATTGACACCGGCCACCTCATTTATCAGAAGTACAGGTGCTGGGCCAGGTGTCTTTGGAAATGAAGAATTTGGTGGGAGTTTGGCTGTGGCCTTGGAGCAGGTAATGGGAGGAGTAAAACTAGGCACCAAGGTAGATCGACCTGCAGCTTGCACCAGCAGAGAGCCAGTGTGTGTGGAGATGGGGTGGGGTTAGGGGTGTGGTGCAGAAGAGGACGAGAGAAGGCGGGAAGGGGTCCTCAGGGTGGGTGGTGTGTCACACTCGAGTGTGAGTCCAGTGGTGGAGGAGAGGAGGGTTCTGGAAAGTTTAGAGTAGCAGGAGTGGAAGCTGAGGAGGTAGTATGTATTTTGCCTCGGAGAGGGAGTGGCTTGTTAGCTGGTATGAGAGCTGTGCTGTCATCTGCTGTTTGCCTCATTGCTAAAAGGAGTTGGGTGGGGCTACAAGAGAAACACAGAGAAGGGCTAGAGCAGAGATAGATAAATGCCTGTACACAGGGAACCACTTATCCATTTACCAGATAGTTGGCAGTATGAGTGAAGGTCTCATAAAATTAACAAGTCTAGGGTGCCATCTTGTGGCCAATTTGAGTCATTGTGTAATGAATATTGAGTCCAAATATTATTGCAGAGGCGTATCAATTTTAGATGTCTGTCCTCAGCTGGGGCATTAGTTTTAGATATTTGAAAAATATTTCCAAGAGATATCCCAGTGGGGAGCCCAGTGATACCTTCTGAGACATTGAGTTGCCCATTGGGAAGGGGGAGCTATTGAGTTATCTCAACTAATGTCCCAGTAGATAAACTCAATAGAGAGGAAAACATCCACCTCCTACCAGAGGTCTGAGTTGTCACTCCCCACCAGACCTGGACTTCTGTAAGAGCCCTTAGGGGGTAAAAATTAAGGAGCGTTCCCGAGAAGGTCAATGTCTATTTTGGACCTTGGCTGCAGAGAACTAACCCTCCTTGCCCACAAAGGCTGGCCAAACCTTGTTTGTGAAATTGGGGGTTCTCTTTTCCAACTGGAGTTGTAAGATCTATTAATCTGCTCTTTTAATTTGCTGGTGTTTGTGTGGGAACCTTAGCCACAATCTGATATCAGGAAAAGTGAAATTGTGTGGTGTGTAGCTGACCTGCCTTAGTGGCCCATGTGGCACATGGTGGGCCACAGTGGGCAGCGGCCCACGAGTATGTCCAGTGGCCTCAGTAGCAGCAGCGAATCACATGGTGGAGACTGTGGCAGTGGGTGGGTGGAGGTGGCAGCATGAGTGGTGTTTATCTGCTGCCTGGGAGGTGGTGCAAAATCGCTAGGCAGTGGTGTCAGCAGTTAAGGGAACCAGGCAGCTGCATTGCCATGCAAGGACCCAAGGTCAGGCAGATCTGGAAAAAATCTAAGATCACCGTACAGACTCCCACTCTCATTAATTAGAATTCTGGGCTCACTCTAACTACACAAAACCTGCTTGGTCCCACGTGGAGAGGTTTAATAGACTGAAGGAACAGGGGTTGGGGTCAAGAGGAAAGAGAAAGAAGGGGGAGAGAGAGAGAGAGAGAGAGAGAGAGAGAGAGAGAGAGAGAGAGAAAGAGAGAGAGAGAGAGAGAGAGAGAGACACAGAGAGAGAGAGAGACAGACAGAGAGACAGAGAGACAGAAAGAAGGGTAGGATGGTTCTGTCTTTTATGGGGTAGTGACATCATTTACTTAAAGGTGAAGGTGGGCTTCTGAACCTGTGAGTCCTGGGAATGCTTGGCTGTTTCCATGGTGATGGATGTGCCAGGTCCCTGTCACCTGTGGGTGGTGCCATTTCTGAGGATAGGAGCTATCCTGATGCCAACAATATTAATTTTTGATTCTTCTTCTGCTATTTTGCTTTTGTCTTTCATATATGGAGTTCTAAAATTTGACGATGGGTGTGTGTTTGTTCTCACAGCTAGGCCTTTCCTGGCCTGAGATGCTATGAGAAATAGAAAGAGAAGGTACATTGTCCCCGGGGGTAGGCAGAGAATTGCAGTCAGTACCGACAGAGGTGGAGAGCAGCAGGTCTTTCCCATGCTTCCGTGAAAAATCAGCATGCCAGGGGCCCCTTCATACCCTTTTTCCTTTCACTATCTTTATTCTGGCTGGAATTCATCTGAAAGCTCCTGAAACTTTTGTATAAAGAACTGGGAAGGTTCTAGAGACCTGCATCTGCTCCATTTTATTCCATAGTTCAAATATATCCTATGTACTAGTAAATAAAATTGCTTTTTCAGATAAACCTCTCTTACCTCAATTACTGGGGCTTGAACCTAGGGCTTTAAGCAGGTTGTGAGATATATCACTAACCATTTTGTACTTTTCATTTTGAGACAGGATGTTACTAAGTTGCCTAGAAAGGCTTTGAACTGAGATCTTCCTGTCTCATCCTATTGTTGGCTTTACAGGCCCGTATTACCATGCCTAATATTTTTTAACTCAGTTATGCTAAAATATTTATAAATGGTTGAGTGATCTCTATCTAAAATGATTGCTTTTGATTTTGGATTTTTTTAATTGGAATATTTGTGGGTATATAATGAGATACAGAGGTGGGACCCAAGTATAAGCATGATTACAATATTATTTCATTTATATAGTCTGGTGGGATTTTTAATATTTTTGGTCTACATGTGTTTAGAGTACAACCTTCCACACTGAGGTCATATGAGAAATTTCCCCTGGTGACATCTTGAAGCTACTCAATAAGCTTCTGATTTTGAAACATTTGGATATTAAGGATTTTTATTTATTTACTTAAGTTTTAGATTACGGTTGCTTGGTCTGTCATGTAATATTGTATAATAATTGATTAATACATCAATTTAATGATATACTATGTACTGTAATGCTATTTTTTTCTTCCATAGTTTGTTCTCATTGTATGCTAGTTCTTCTCGGAGAATAGAGCTCTAAATCATGTGACAGTACTAGTTCCTTGATTCTGTTGTGTCTCGCAGGTAACTTTTGTCATTGATGTTGATAGAAAACTCAGTATTCCTACAGGGGCTATTTACATTGGGTTGGGTAGGTATGAGAGAAAGTGACTAGGCATGACACAGTATCTCAGGCTTGGCTCCAGCTCCTGGGTACTCCAGGAACGATTACAGCTATTGCTGCTATAGCAAACCTGAGATGAACAGGAGAGAGAGAGAATTTCCTAGAAACTTTAGAGATTAGCTGAGAAGTCTGCTTGACTAGAGCCAGAGCTGACAAATGGCGTTCTGGCAGAGAGGAGGACAACAGGAGCCCAGCACTCTCCTTCTCACCTTGCAGTCTCCTGGTGTCCATGAGCAATGTGTAACCCAACTGGAAGCCTGAAGTCAAGGGCATCCTTTGCTCTGGTCCATATGGTCAGCCTCCTGTGCACAGAGCTCAGGTAGAAAATGGCTCTGAGGTGAATGGAGGTTCTCCAGCATAGTTAGGCTTAAAGGTGTTTTAGGACCTGCAGATGTTCTTTCTTCTTTTAGATGTTCATCTGGGAAGCTCAGTGTGTCTCCTGGACAGGTACTGCCTGCCAGGATGTCAATTCCTTTTACTCTGAGTATTTGCATGTTAGGAAGTAGTTTGTAGATAAATTAGTAAAAATTTATTTATAAATTAGATGAATTAGTTAAAAAGCATTTCAACATGCTGTCTGTGTGGAGTGCCTGTCAATTTACCCCTTCCAAGGAACTGCATGTACTTTCTTGTGGGGAGCCGAATGTGGACGCCATTACAAGATGGAGCTGGCTCCCTCAAGGTTTGAGGTAAACAACTCCATATATAGTAATGCTCTTGTCAGCTAAGGCACTGCACCCTGCGCATGCCCAGTACAAAACCTATCTCTGGCCAATCCCGAGGCCTCTGGTGTCAGCAGACTGGTGACAACCAATCATGGCAGGCCCGGTACGCGCTTCTCCCTATATAAGAGGACAGCCATGGTAGTTCAGGGCCTCTTGCTTCCTTCTCTCCCCTTCAACCAAGAGGCTCCCACAATAAAGCGTGATCTGAGAAGGGGTGGTGGTCTTTTTTTCTCCCTGGTCAAGGAGCACACCACATTGTTCCATTGTCTCAGACTCAGGTCTTCCTTTTAAATGGGGTGCTAATGTTTCTAGATGAGTGGTGGCTTGCTCTTTGACACCTCAGATAAAGAGGAGCTGAGGGAGCAGCTGGACATGCATTCAATCATCATCTCCTGTGTCAACGAGGAGCCTCTCTTTACTGCAGACCAGGTATGGAGGTGAAGCCTGGGCCTGAGAGCCACTTCTTACACTGGCAGCAAATGAAGCTTGTCAGAATACTCTCCTTTCCTGTAGAATAGTGTAGGCAGTGCTGGCTTGACATTGAGGGTTCAATGGAGAGGTGAAACAAGCTGTCTACTGTCCAAGGAAGATTATGTTTTTGAATTGGGAAGATTTCCAGGCTAGTCACAGTCTGTGATTGATTACAAGTAACAGAGGGTTAGTGTTTAAACCAAAATTTAAAAAAAAAAAAAAAACTTAAGAAATTTCTGCTTTTTACAAGGTTACCCAAACATGATTGGACTGGAATATTTGTTTGTTTTGAGCAAAGGTCTCCTTACATACCTTGGCTGGCCTGGAACTCCCTTCGCAGACAAAGGTGTTCTCAGACTATGGAGACCCCTCTGCCTTTCCCTCCTGAGTGCTTGAAATCAAAGATCTGAGCTGCCCAGCTTGGCCCGAGCAGGCTCCTTTCTGTAGAACCCTGGGTAAGAATTTTTAACAAACAATAAAAGTGTTTGTTATATTCTGTAGACAGAAGCTGGCATTATACCTGTGGGGTGTGGTAGTAATATCAAAGTCATCTTGAAACCAGCTGAGTCAGCCCTGCCATTGAGCACTCCTCCTGCACCTGTACTGTTGCCAGAGTGGGACATGGCTGTTTAGGCTGCCCAGCTGTGCATTCTGTCACCTTTTATTTTTAGTCAGGGAAGAGAAGGTCAGTAAGAAGATATGTTATGGCTAGGTCAGAGGAGTGCGTGTGCACGGCAGGAATGTCTTTCAGATTTCCTGATTACATTTGTAGTTGGATTGTTCTAGGCTTAGGCAACTGTGGTGCTAATAAGAAAGGTAATGACAGTTCAGAATGCACTGTGGCACTGAACAGTCTCAGTCCCCAAGAAATATGCTGGATCCCATGTTGTTTCTGTTTTTAAGGTTTACAGACTCCCCTGCTACAGCCTCCTGGAATGTCTTACTGTACTGTTCACATTGCTATATGGGGAGGCTTCCTTCCTACTCAGCATGGTCCCTCTTGGGTTGGCTTTTACTATCCCCAGCTGAAGAGCTACATGTAACATTCATTGATGCCTAGGTTCTTTCAGATGTACTCACTGTGTTTTACATCAACATTGAAGTGCATTTTTATATGTTTCTTAATTTTAAATGCCCTCCCATTCCCTTTTAGGTAGTGAGTATCTTTCTCTTCCCTTTAAAGTTTCTACTTCCCTTTTCTCTTAATCTGGAATCAGACAAGGTAGAGTTGTAAGGCTTGACTCATACTGAATATTAAAGTAGGTCCTGGTGTAATTAAAGCTAGGTTCATTTCTGGAGTCTTCCTTCTTCTCGAAGCTTTTTTCTGTCTGATTCTGGTTTTGGTAATTTAAAAATACCCCATTTGTCCTTCACTGAATTAATAAATGAAATTCTTTTTCTGCTAGAGAGCTGACTTCCTGTTCTATTTGTGAATATTTTTATGTATATTACATTTTGTAAGTTTTTGTCAAATTAATGTAGAATACATTGAAGTTGAGCACACTTGTGTGGTTTATAGTACATTTTCCAGTATTTACCATCTTTCAACTCTAGCTATGATCTGCGTATGAGTAAATTACAGCACATTTTTTTCAGACACATGAAGATCTGCTAGGGTCTGTTGAGTAGCAGTAGACATACAAGATCATATTTTATTTAATTTTGTGTTCATATATTATAAATTCCATAAGCAGTGTTCACTTCTACATGTGCTTCCTGTACATACTACGCATTTAACATCCCTCTACTCAGGTAATCTGGTAAGTACTGTGACACAATCAGTTATTTTCTTGGTTAATTTATTTGATTAACAGCAATGTACATGTTTTGGAAGGTTATTGAAATTGAAGAAATGATGCAGGAATCACCAGACCCAGAAGATGAGGAGACCCCCACACAGTCAGACCGCCTCTACATGCTCTCCCAGGAGATTCAAACTCTTAAGAGTTCTAGCATGAGCAGCTATGAAGAGCATAAGAGACCCTCCTTATGTCAGCCTCAATGCCTTCTGTCTACATTCAACACAAAATGGCACGTCTCCAGAAAGCTTTAATTTTCTTGGGTCCTCTGGCCATAAGTTCTGTGCACATACTTTGGCCATTGTGCAGGACTCTGTTGCATTTTCCTCAAGCCCTGGACTGGTTTGTTTTTGGGAGAATTTTCTGCAGTCTGGGGTGCTTCAACAGCCTGAGTTTATTTCCTGGTTGTTCTGATAAGGTCTGAGGTTTGGCTTCTCTCAAGCCTCCTCCCTGGCCTGTGGCTGGCCATCCTTTCCCTGGGCTTCCTTCTGTATGTACCAGTGTTCCATGCTTCTTCGTCTTCCTGTGAGATATTGGTCACATTAGATTGAGAACCGGCTTGTGCCTCATTTTAACTTAGTCATCTCTGTAAATATTCCAAACACTGGTTTATTCTGTGCTCCTGTGAGTTAAGACTTCAACATGCATTTTCTGGAGAGAAACTTTAGCTTATAAAAAGCAAGATAGTAATGTATTTATTGAAAAGAATTCCTAAGTTTACGAACAGTTGTCTTTGATGTAGCTTTGAAGAATTTGGGGAAGTGAGATTTCTTTAGAGTTGGATCTGTGTCTGGATTTGACAGCACTGGACTGTAAGTACCAGGTGGCTGGTTGTCAAGAAGAGGTCCTGAATAGCCATACCCAGCATGGGATTGCTCTGAGACTGGCAGCTGATGCATCATGATTATTGATTGCCAGGCCAGGTTCCCTCCTGGGTAAGATCCCATTATGATCTGGGCTTGTATCTATGTTTTTTTGTTTTTTGTTTTTTTGTTTTTTTTTTTTTTTTACTTTTAAAATGCACTTTAATTGGATTTTCTCTGGTCAGTGTTAACATGGTACATCAGGGACTCTAGGGGAGGGCTGGTGACTACTGCTGGTACATTGGTTTTAATTTCAAAAAAGGGAGAGGTTTTGATAATGACAGCTTGACTGTCAGCTTGGGGGAAGGGTTAGAGTAAAACAAAAAGTGCTCCTAGACAACACCCCTCTTGGAGGACAGAGCTGTCACAACGTTAGTGTAAAGACTGCAGGGTCGCACTGTGCCATGGAATGTCTGTCTGGGTCTCAGGGACCAGGTGCCCTATGACAGGGCAGACACATGGTTCCCGATCTCCCAGGTCTGCTGCTAGGAAATCAAAGACAGAATCACCTCATGGTGTTAGGAATCTGGAATATAAAAATCATCTTAGCTAGAAAAGAACATCCGATTAGAGCCAGCCAGAGAAGGAGAAGATATGGAGGTGATTTCTGTGTCACTGACACAGGTGGCCCAATGACAGTGGATCATGAGAGAGTGATGGTCAACTCAGTCTGGATCACAGACTCCCTGTTCTGACCGTGGGAGCTGTCCACTTTTTCCAATATCCTCTAAGTGGGCTTCAGTTAGTTTGTGCTTCCCTTTGGTTTGACACATAAGGAGACAGTGGACATGGCTGTCACTTGTCTACAACTGAGAACAGGTGAAGGCAGATGCCAGGCTTGACCCTCATTGAGGTGGTGCTTTGAGTATGGGGCCAGGCAGGCTGGGCACTGCCACTGGCCTCCCTTCTGTGGTGGAGGGACAGAAGGCTGGAGATGGAGGCTGCCGTGCCCCCACCCAACCTCTCTCCAACTGTGGCAATAGGCCTAACTGGCAGATGACACAGGAAAAACAGCAAAATTCTAACTTGGTCCATCTCTGAAGGTGGAGAAGATCAGATGGTTACTAAAATAATCAATTTCTCAATCGAGTCTGAGCATTGGAGGTGGAGGCTCACCCGGGGCAGGCACAGTCAGCTGGGCTGAGCACAGGCTCAGGATGGACAAAAATCTTGTCCTCAGAGAAGACTGCATCGGAAGAAGCTGGTCCTCCTCTGCCACTCCACTGTGATCTTGAGTCTATGGCTGCTCCCCTGAGTGCTGTTCCCTTCCAACATTTTGTCCATTTTTGCTTTGTTATCCCTGGTGAGAGTGAAAAATGCATTCTCCACATTGATGTTGGCCTTCGCACTGGTCTCCATTAACTTGATCCCATAGTCGAGCGCCAGCTTTTCTCCTTGTTCCTTGGACACCTGTCTCTTGTCATTCACGTCACACTTGTTCCCCAGTATCATCTTCTCCACATTTGCCGAGGCATGCTCCTCAATGTTCCGAATCCAATTCCGGATGTTGTTGAAGGACTTCTCATTGGTAATGTCATAGACCAGCATGATACCCATGGCACCCCTGTAGTAGGCTGTCGTGATTGTCCAAAACCGCTCCTGGCCGGCCGTGTCCCATATTTGCAGTTTAATCCTCTTGCCATCAAGCTCTATGGTAATCGTAGGTCTTCGCCATATTATACTCTCTTCTGTATCTATGTTTTGACCAAAGATCTGAGGCTGGCCTACCTTAATCTTTGTGTATTATGTGGCTTCTTATTAACCTTCTGAAAATTTTCTGACACAGAACATTTTTTTCTCTGATATGATTTGGCCACAATTTGGTCTGTAGATAAGCCATTAGCCCTGCTGGAGTACTAAATCCAAAATCCAGTCTTGATATATAAGATATGGAAAGTATGTATTAGTTAAGCTAGCATTCCGAAAAATTTCCTTAGACTGGGTGGCTTAGACAGTGGAACTTACCGTATCTGAACTTTGTGGGCCAGAGGTTAAAATTCAACTCCTTGGCTTGTGGCTGGGGATAGCTGTGTTTCTCCTTGGTTTTCAGGAAGTGATGTCTGTTCTCTCCATTCTGTAAAGATAGTGGTTACATTGGATTACAGTAACCTCACTTTTGTTTTATGACTTTTGTAAACGCTTCCCTCCAGCTCATTCTGTCTCATTTCAAGGTGCAGACAGTAGGGCTTCAGCGATAGCCCCCTGGCTCTCCTGCTTTGGAGTGCTGGGGAAGAACCGAAGTGATTGTCATGGACTGTCCCTCCTTTCATCCTCCTGAGGATTGAGCTAGCATTTTATTTGATCCTTTCTGACTGTTTCTTGTCCCTGCCAGCTTGCTTGTCACTCTGAGTCCCTTCACTCTGCTTTTGTGTCTGTTCTTTTCCTCAGACCAGCTCATTTCAGTCTTGGCTATAGTACTTTCCTGGGATGCTTGATTCATACATATAAAAATAGATAAAGTTTTCATCTCGGCTGAGTACTTTACTCATCTCTACTCATATGTACCCACCAGAGCGTCATAGTTTCTGAGAAGATCCCAAACACTCAGTATAATTGCTTAGACTTTGATTTGTCCTTTAGTTTAAAGCACCCGTTATGCTGCCGTGAAACAATCCAGTCTCAATGTTCCCTGTACTTTGTTTCTGGCCACAGGAGTGAAAAGGCTGTCAGTGTCTGAGCTAAAGGAACTGCTGGAAGAAATTGAGACAGCTATTAAAGTGTACTCTGAGGAGCTGGTGCAGCAGTTTTCGCTGAGAGATGAACTGGAGTTTGCGAAGGAACTGGAAAACAGCTTTATTTCTGTACTTATTGAGGTGCAGAACAAGCAGAAAGAACACAAAGAGACAGCCAAAAAGAAGAAGAAGCTCAAAAATGGCCCCTCACAGGATGGGAGGAATGAGAGAAGTCACATGCCCGGCACAGTAAGTGATGTGAGCAGGAAGCACCTGATGCTGTTCACAGGTAGCCGCAGCACAGCTGGTCAGCAGTGGGTCTGGCAGGTCACACCTGTGCACCCATGGGGCTCTGTTAGAACATGCTTCCTCAGTTCCTCCACAAAGGTGTTTCTCAGTGATGCTTACTTACTGTGGTCTCTGGATACCTCTGCACCTCAGTGTGCAGGGGGGCAGTCCATGGAAGAAGAGAAGAAACAGGACGATGCCTTCAAGCAGAGGACTGGCCAGTGGTCACTTCTTATTACCTCAGAATGATAGTAGAAATCAGTTTGGCTGGCATGCTCATGAGTGGTTTTGGTTTCTTACTTGTGCTTAGCTCTGGGGGTTGTATTATAAGAAATGAAGAGAGTGCTTTTAGAGATAGCTGAGAACTGTGCCAAACATAAATGAAACAAGTTCCTACAGACTCATCAGAGGGTAGGAGTGGCAGTTGTGTGACATCAGCCACTCGGCTGTGTAGTTAGCTGATGTGGGTGGCTGGCAGATGAGGAACATTGGAATATTTAAAACCTCAAGCCTTCATAAAAGGTATTTTGTTTTCTAAAGTGATTTCATTGGAAAAGCTTCATCATAAATATTACCAGTCAGTTCTGTACCTTTTTTTGGGTGACCAGTGGGGTACTGTATAGTGCCACCCTGACTTCATATATGAGCAAATGTTGGTTCTGTTTTTAGAGTAGAAAGGATGGGTAAGGTGATTCATTTTTCTAAAATGTACATTTTTGCCAATCACAATATAACACAGTAATACATGTCACAAACTAGTCCTTATAGTTTAAAAGAATACATGTTTTCTCTTTAATTAAGTCCTTAATTTCGTTCTTTATTTCTTCTTTGACCCTTCTATGGTTTCACAGAGCATTGTTTAGTTTCCATGTGTATGTGGGATTTTTGTTTTCTTTGTTGTTGTTAAAGACCAGCCTTAGATCATGGTGAGCTGAGAGGATGCATGGGAGTATTTCAGTCTTCTTATATCGATTGAGGCTTGTTCTGTGTCAAATTATGTGGTCAGTTTTCGAGAAGGTGCCATGGGGTGCTGAGAAGAAGGTGTATTCTTTTACTTTAGGATATGTTCTGTAGATATCTATTAATTCCAGTTGGTTCATAGTCTCTACTAGTTTTGCAGTTTCCTTGTTCAGTTTCTGTTTCCATGATCTGTCCATTGGTGAGAGTGGCGTATTAAAGTCTCCCACTATTATTGTGTGGGGCCAAATGTATTTTTTGAGCTTTAGTGGGGTATCTTTTATGAGTGTGGGTGATTTTATATTTAGAGCATATATGTTAAGGATTGAGAGTTCCTCCTGAGAGATTTCCCTTGTAATGAGTAAAAAGTGTCCTTCCTTATCTTTTTTGATAACTTTTGGTTGGAAATTTACTTTATTCGATATTAGAATAGCCACTCCAGCTTGCTTCTTGGGGCTGTTTGCTTGGAAGTTTTTTTTTCCCAACCTTTTACTCAGAGATAGTGTCTGTCTTTGTCTCTGATATGAGTTTCATGTATGCAGGAAAATGCTGCATTTTGTTTACGTATCCAGTCTGATATCCTATGTCTCTTTATTGAGGAGTTGAGTCCATTTATGTTCATAGATATCAAGGAATAGTGGTTTCTGTTTCCTGTTATTACTGCTTTTGTAGCGACTTTGAGGTTTCAGGTTTAATGACATACTGTGTTTTAAGATTACCATATATCCTGAGTAATGTTAGTTATTGTATATGAACACCTGCTTACTAGATATTCTGCTCAGAGATCTCTCATAGGAATCTGACCTTTATATTGTGAAACCAATGACTCACACAGACTCATTGAAATTAATAAGATTTCTAGGTCTTCACATTAACAATGTGAGAGACACCGTTAGCCAGTACTTCCCAGAAGTAAAAGTATGATTGGCCTTTTAAATTTTACTGACCTGGTAGGAAGCTGTGGTTTGATTTATTTGTATCCCTTCCTGTGTTGATTATGATGTCATAATTGAGGTGGTTTTTGTTGCTCTTTTTGTGGAGGAAATATTTCAGCTACTGCAGTAACATGTTGTGTTGTAGTCATTGGCTCCCATCTCCATGTCATACACAGTGCAGGCTCCTAAAGGGCACATTTGCAGTTGATAAGTTTCTCACCCGCTTCCAGTGAATACAAATTGACTTTCAGAAGGTTTGGAGTTTGGATTTGAATTAATATTATTTCCCCAGGATTTATTTTTCTGATGGGGGATTGAGGGGGAGAACCAGGCTTCTATTTATACAAGACATTTTCACAGATCATTAATTTTTAGAGGCAGTTCCCTTGGGTATAAAAAAAAGGTAAAATATTCCAGGATATGTTTTCATTCCGTCAATCCTATACCTGCAGAATTATCTCAAGTTTGAAAGACACTGTTGTTTACCTGCCTCTGTAATTGTGTAGATAAAAGGGGACATACATACCCTTTCAGAACCATGAATCTTTGGATTATAAGAACGGTGGGAGGTACCTTACTTTCCATCTCTGGCTGCAAAAATATAACCCTTTAGTTATCTTTTCTACTTGGTCTGATCACTTTGAACTTTCTAGAGAGTTTAAAGTCTTATTACTCTCAACACAATAAAAATATATTAACTAGTGTAATTTGGTAAGCTTGTCTCTAATAATGTTTGGGAGATTAGCAGGTGATTACTTATAAGTTCTAGAGAAAACAGGAACCTTGATTATAATTGATCCTACATCACTGCTTTTGAAGTTGAGAAGAGGACTGCTTAAAGATGAAGAAGAGCTAGGTGGATGCAAGAAGCTCTTCCTAAGATGCATTTTCTCCCATAGATGCATTGTTTCTGATCCACCTCTTATTATGAATACTGGCCAAATTTTCTTTAATCCTTCTTGTCTTGCAAGAGTACCCCCAGTGATAGTTTTCCATTTAATTTTGTTCAAAGTTGACATTAAGTAAAGAGAATTTTGTTTTCATTTAGACAGACACTATTAGATATTTTGGAAATTATTTTAATTCTAGTTCTTACCCTAAAAGGTATATTCTGACATATCTATTAAAAACTTTGGCTTTTGCTTGGAATAACTAAAGTACCAGAGACCCTCTTTTTCTTTTTTTTTTTAATTTGGAATTTTTAAATTGATATTTGCAACGGTAGTAAAGCAAATTGCTTTTGCCCCAAATTACTTCTCTGTTTAGTTCATAGATAGTTTTACTGAAACACAGCCATGTCCATTCATCTACTTAGCACCTGTGACCCTTTTTATACTGTGGAGACAGAGTTAAAGAGTTTCACTGGAGGCTCTGTGGCCAGCATAGCTTAAAATACTTAGTCTCTGACCTTTGACAGAAACAGCTGGCTAGTTCCATATTTAAACTGAGTATACTAAATGTTTGGGAAAGGGACTAAAGAGAGAGGGCTCAATAGTTAATAACATTTCCAGCACCCTTATCAGTTGGTTAAGAGCAATTTCTCACTCTTGTTTATAGATCTAATGATCTTTTTGGCCTCCAAGGGCATTCAATGCACACGGTTCACATATATATGAAGAATATTTTCTAAATATTCTAATATAAAAGAAATATAAATTCTAAAATATAAAGAAATATTTTTTAAAATTTGGAGGAAAATATAAACTCAATTTATATTTGAATGGACAGACCACAACATACAATTCACATAAAATATTGCTGTGTTCTGTCCTAAGAGTTTGCCACTTGCCACTTCTTCAGTAGCCTGAGTTTAGCTTACAAGATGGCCATATATTGGCCAATCTATCTTCAAGCCTCACAGGATCCTTGACCAATAATAGAGCTTTGCCCTCTGTGTGTCTAAGCAGTAGCTAAGCAAGGTACCTGGTAGGTAGACCAGTTGTCTCTAGTTTGGAAATGAATATGTTGAATAACTATGTTGGTTGTTTTCTGGGCACAGTTTTCCCACATAGTGGTAAAAGTTGATTTAACAGAAAATGAGTGGAGAATGTGCTGATCAATTCTTCCCTTTTTAAATGGTTCTCCATGAAAGGATAAGTTTTTTTTTGTATCCACAAATGCAGATATTAATATATTTTCAACAGTAATTTGTGGATGATAATTGGTAGTACTTCTTTTTCTTCCTTTCCCCTTTTTCTTTACCTCCCTCCTCCTGGTCCTCATTTCTTTTCTCATTCTTTCCCTACCCTTATACCTTCTTTTCTTTCTTGCTTCTTTTGGTTTAAGCCTAGAGCTTCACATATGGCAGTCAGAGGCTGTACAGCCAAGTTATGCTCCCAGATTTATGCTTTCCTTTATTTTGAAGAATATCTCCTAAAAGTTAGTGTTAGTAGTTATCTGCTTTGTATAATTGAAGTTTCCAAACTTGGATATAAGGGGTTTTGAAAAGAAACATTGGTGAAATTCTCTTAAACTTCACAATTTACACTGAAACTATTTGACTTTTAACCACTCTCTCCAGTCTTAGTTCACCCTCTTTTGAGTTCCGCAAGTATAAGAATATTAATGGCAGAAGGGCAGATGAGAGTAAGGAGAAGAGGAGACAAAAAGCTTCCTTTAACTTTTTAACCTTCTTTTTCTGACATAGCTTTAGCACTGTAAGTTTGGAAGCTGCTCTGTCTAGAGACCTGTGTGAGTTATTTCAGATTAGGCATAGAACAGACACTCAAGCAGAAATAGCTCTAGTCTCCTGGTCTTAGCTTTGCTTTGCCCTGTGTTGGATACTTTTGTTGTTTGTGAAATTAGTTGGGCTGGTAAAATGTCCTACATAGAAAGAGTTGATCCTAACATCATGTCTGGTTCTTACTGCCTCTGAGTTTCCAGACACTTTTCAGAGTTTCTTGACTGTTCAAAAAGACCTTCACAGCTTTAGCAGATTTTTAGATCTTGTTGCAGATTATTTCTTTCTGTGGTCTCCAGTCTGTTCTGCTATGGCCTGTAGTCAGAAGCCTAGTGTTTCTCAGTTATCTTATTTCTATTAGGACTTGCTGCAGTTTCTGCTGTTCTGGACACATGTAAGAAGATGACATGATTTCTTTTGGAAATGATGACTAAGAGTTCTTCCAGCATCCCCTGTAAATGAATAGAGTCCAGGCTTTTCAAAAATATTGATCTTTCCTAATCTTATTGCTGCATTCCTCCTGTGTATTACTTCATTTTAAACTGCACAACAGCTCCAAGAAAAATATTAACAATAATCTTATTGCCGAATCTTGAAAACAAATGTTAGTTCTACAAAGGTCTTGGCTCAAAGAAAAAGCAGGCATGGAGAGATTTTCTGGGGAGGTGCAGAATTCTCTAGAGGTGCAGAATTCTCTAGAGGGAAGATTCAGAAATGGCTTGGCTTTCCTTCTCTTGAGCCACATAGACAGGTTGTACATGGGCTCAAAGCTCTTACCTCCTTTATCTTTTAGGTCTTGTTTATACTGTGATTGTTGCTCCTGCATACAGTTTCCAGAGAATATATGTTTTTGAGATTCTTAATTTGTATTCTTTCCAGGGAAGGAAATGGTCAGAGACATCTGAATAGTTCATGTTATTGAAGACTGTATTCTATGTCAAATAACCCCTTCCTTCCCCCAGTCTTGCTACATGATTTGGGTATTTTGTCTGTAACAATGGCAACCATAAGGTAAATACTGTAATGCTTAATTACCTTCCTGCCTATATAAGGGTTCATGCAAATTTATTTTTCAGATTCCAGATACTTTTGACTGGCACACAACTCCTGGATTCATGTGTAAATCTGAACGTGTTTTATTATCATGACTAGGAATTGCTCTAGTTTAGTAGACCTCAGTCTGTGGGTCATGGCCTCCTATGGGGTTGAACAACCCTTTCCTGAGGGCTACCATAATCATCTGCATGTCAGATATTTACATTGTGATCTATAACAATAGCACAATTACAGTTATGAGGCAGCAACAAACATTATTTGACGACTGTGGGTCACCACAATATGAAGAAAGAATCACAGCAGTAGGAAGGTTAAGAACCACAGCTAATCACTGCCATAGAGTCTTGTGGCTCACGCCATTCTCTGAGTTATCACATGATAATGACAAGGCTGTGCTTTTAGGGACATAAATGTGTACACGATCTGACTGTTTCTATTGAATTTATAAAAATTTTATTTAACCAATCTCTCTGTGTCCCCCACCCCATTTATCTTTCTTTACATATTGTGCCCTGCATCTCCCATTAAAAGAACTGTGAATGGCTGGGCACAGTATCTTTTGGCCTGTGTCTGTTGAGCTGATTATTCAGAGATTGTAGAAGAATGGCTTGAGGTCAGGAGTTTGAGGCTAGTCCTGACAGTGCACTAAGATTCTTTTACTGACACAGTGGACAGACAGGCATGCACATGTGTGCAAATACACACACATACTCACACATACTCACTAACAGGAACAGGCTGCCATGGTTGAAAAACTAAAGTATAGACGTGTGAAATGTCTAGTGGGACAAAATGTGATTGAAATCCCGAGAATATTGGACAGAGACTGCGGGATACTTGAAAATGAATCTAGAGAAAAAGGCTGGGGAGCAGTGATTCACAGAAATGTCAGAGGGATCTGAAATACCATTGACTTCAATGTCAAAGAAGATGACTCTGGAGAAAGTAGGTTAAGGATTGCACCAATAGAAAAGAGGCTTGGAAAGAGAAAAAAGGGAAAATTGTGATTGTGTCTTTCCAGGGAGGCTGCTGTTGATAGTGGCTGAAGGAATTGATTCTTAGCTATAAATGTTAACAAGTTTTTATGTGTTCTCTCTTCTCCCTTCCCCTGTCTCTCTTACACACACACACACACACACACACACACACACACTGTAGGTACACATACCTACATTCAAGATCCAAGGAATCCAATATCCTCACACAGACAAAACATGCAGAGAATACACTAATGCACATGAAATAAAAAAAAATCATTTAAAAATATATTTAAGTGTCCAATAAGATGGCTCAGCAGGTAAAGTTGCCTGCAGCCAAGTTAAATGTTGTAAGTTCAAGGCTCAAAACCCACAGGACAGAAAAGTCCTAAGCCCCGAAGACTGTCTTCTGACCTGTACATGTGTCTTATGTGGCACTCGTGGACATACCTGTGCAAGCACAGTGTATACACACAAAGTAAAGAATGTAGATCTGTGCCCAGAGCCAGACCTGGACACTGCCATTGGACACACAGCCTGCTCAGAGAGCCTAGCACCCAGCGGAGACTCAGCAGCACTCTCCCTCCTCATACCACAGAGAGAGACCTCCAGGAAATCTCAGGGCACAGGTATCAAAAGTACTGCATGGGTCTGGAATCCTTCGGGACTCCATCTGTGCGCAGAGGTAAAGCTCAAAATTAACCACATTGCTCTTAGACAGCTAAGTACCCAGGACCAATATCCCTCCGGAGCCTATGAACCCTAAGACAACCAGGAGAGATAAGCTACAATCAGAGACAAGATCAACTAATATCAAAGACAACAAAATGGCAAGAAGCAAGCACAAGAACCTAAGAAACAGAAACCAAGATAACCTGGCAAAATAAGAACCCAGCTCTCCTACCACAGCAAGTACTGAATATCCCAACACACCAGAAAAACAAGATTTAGACTTAAAATCATTCCTCATGTTGATGCTGGAGGGCCTAAAGAAGCACACGAATAATCCCTTAAAAAAATACAAGTAGAAGCCCTTAGAGAAACATCAGAAAACACAAGTGAACAGGTGAAGGAATTGATCAAAAGCATCCAGAATCTAAAAACAGAAATAGAAGCATTAAAGAAAAACAAAAGGAAAGACAACACTGGAGATAGAAAACCGAAAAAAGAGGTCGGGAGTCATAGAAACAAGCATCACCAACAGCATACAATAGATGGAAGAGAGAATCTCAGAAGATACCATAGAATTCATTGACACAACAGTCAGAGAAAATGGAAAAACCAAAAAGCTCCCAAACCAGAACATCCAGGAAATCTAGGAAACAAGGAGAAGACCAATCCTAAGGATAATACGTGTAGAAGATAGTGAAGACTCCCAACTAAAAGGCCCAGTAAATATCTTCAGCAAAATTATAGAAGAAAACTTGAATAACCAAAAGAAAGAGATAACCAGGAACATACAAGAACCCTACAGAACACCAAATAGATTGGAACAGAAAACAAATTCCGTCCCACAGATAATAGACAAAACACCAAATGTTCAAAACAAAGAAAGTACACTAAAAGCAGTAAGGGAAAAAGGACAAGTAACATATACAGGCAGACCAATCAGAATTACACCAGAATTCTCAACAGAGACTATGAAAACTAGAAGATACTGAACAGATGCCATGCAGACCTTAAGAGAACACAAATGCCAGCCAAGGCTAAAGTATCCAGCAAAATTTTCAAGTACCATAGATGGAGAAACCAAAATATTTCAGGACAAAACTAAATTTACACAATGTCTGAACACAAATTCAACCCTACAAAGAATAATAGATGGAAGACCCAACACAAGGAGGGAAACTACATTCTAGAAAAAGTAAGAAAATAATCTTTTTGCAACAAAACCAAAAGAAGAAAATCATACAAAAATAATTCTACCCACAACAACAAAAATAGAAGTAAACAACAATCACTATTCCTTAATATCTCTTAACATCAATGTCCTCAATTCCCCAATTAAAAGACATAGACTATCAAACTGGATACAAAAATATTACCCAGCATTTTGCTGCATACTTGAAGCTCATCGTATCAACAAAGAAAGGGACTACCTCAGAATAAAATGTTGGGAACAAACTTTTCAAGCAAAAGGTCCAAAGAACAAGTTGGAATAGCCAACCTAATTAGGAATAAAATAGATTTTCAATGAAAAATCATTAAAAAAGGCAGGGAAGGACACTTTATACTCATCAAAGGAAACATCTATCCATATGAATTCTCAATCCTGAACATCTGTGCTCCAAATACAAGGGCACCCACATTCAGAAAAGAAACTCTACTAAACCTCAGAGCATATATTGCACACACAAACAATAATAGTGAGAGACTTCAACACCCCACTCTCATCAATGGACATGTCACAGAAGCAGAAACTTAACAGAGACACAGTGAAACTAATAGAAGCTATGAACCAAATGATTTTAAGAGAACAAAAGAATATATAGAGCAAAACAATATACCTTTTTCTCAGCACCTCAGGGCACCTTCTTCAAAATTGACCATATAGCTGGTCACAGAATAGGCCTCAACAGATATAAGAACATGAAAATAATACCATGCATCTTACCAGATCACTATGCACTAAGGCTGGTGTTCAATAATAGTAACAACAACAACAACAACAATAAAAAGCCCACATACACATTAAAGCTAAACAATGCTCTACTCAATGATAGCTTGGTCAAGGAAGAAATAAAGAAATAAATAAAAGCCTTTTTAAAATTTAATGAAAATGAAGCCACAACATACCCAAACTTGTGGGATACAACGAAGACAGTGCTAAGAGTAAAACTAATTGCACTGAGTGATTCCAAAAAGAAACTAACAGCTTGATGGAAAACCTGAAAGCTCTAAAATGAAAAGAAGCAGATACACTCAAGAGGAGTAGACAGCAGAAAATAAACAAACTCAGAACTGAAAACAACCAACTAGAAATAAATTAAACTGTACAAAGAAGCAACAAATTCAAAAGCTGGTTCTTTGAGAAAAGCAACAATATTGATAATCCATTAGCTAGACTAACTAGAGGGTGGAAAGATAGTATCCACATTAACAAAATAAGAAATGAAAGGGGAGACATTATAACAGAAACTGAGGAAACTCAAGAAATCATCATATCCTCCTATAGTAGCCTATTTTCAACAAAACTAAAAAATCTAGAGGCAATGGACAATTTTCTAAACAGATACCAGTTATCAAAGTTAAATCAGGATCAAATAAATCATCTAAATAGCCCCATAACCCCTAAATAAATATAAGTAGTCATCAAAAGCCTCTAAAGCAGTAAAAGACCCCAACCAGATGGTTTTAGTGCTGGATTCTTTCAGACCATCATAAAAGGCCTAATACCAATACTCTTCAAAGTAGTCCACAACATTCAAACAGAAGAAACACTACACAATTCATTTTTTAAAGCCACAATTACACTCATTCCTAAACCAAATAAAGGCCTTACAAAGAAAGTGAACTTCGGACTAATTTCCCTCCTGAACACTGATGCAAAAATCCTCAATAAAATTCTGGCAAACCGTATTTAAGAACACATCACAATGATCATTCACCATGATCAGGTAGGCTTCATCCCTGGGATGCCGGAATGGTTTAACATACGGATATCAATCAACGTAATTCAACATATAAATAAACTCAAATCCAAGAAAAAAAGCACATGGTCATCTCACGAGATGATGAGAAAGCATTCGACAAAATTCAACACATCTTCAAGTTAAAAGTCTTGGAAATAGCAGGAATCCAAGGCCTCTACCTAGACATAATAAAAGCAATATACAGCAAACCAATAGCCAACATCAAACTAAAAAGTGAGAAACTAAAATCAGGGACTAGACAAGGCTGCCCACTCTCTCTCTACCTATTAAACATAGTACTTGAAGTCCTGGCTGGAGCAATTAGATAGCAAAAGGAAGTCAAAGGATACAAATTGGAAAGAAAGAAGTAAAAAATATCACTATTTGCAGATGACATGATTGTGTACTAAAGTGACCCCAAAAATTTCACCAGAGAACTTCTACAGCTGATAAACAACTTCAGCAAAGCAGTTGGATATAAAATTAACTCAAACAAATCAGTACTCATAGGATAAATAGGTTGAGAAAGAAATTAGAGAATTGACACCTTTCACAATAGTCACAAAGAATATAAAATACCCTGGTGTAACCCTAACCAACCAAGTGAAGTATCTCTTTGACAAGAACTTCAAGTCTCTGAAGAAGGAAATTGAAGAAGATCTCAGAAGGGGGAAAGATCTCCCATGCTCATGGATTGGAAAGATCAACATAGTAAAAATGGTCATCTTGCCTAAAGCAATCTACTGGTTCAATGTAATCATCAAATGCCAACTCAATTCTTCATAGAGTTAGAAAGAGCAATTTGCAAATGCATTTGAAATAACAAAAAGCCCAGGAAAGCAAAAACGATTCTCAAAAATAAAAAAAAAAACTTCAGGGGGAATCACTATTTCTGACCTCAAGCTACATAACAGATCACTCATGATCAAAACTGTATGGTATTGGTAGAGCAACAGGCAGGTAGATCAATGGAATAGAACTTAAGACCCAGATGAACCCACATATTTATGGTCACTTGATTTTTGATAAAGGAGCTGAAAATCTTTAATATAAATAGGACAGCATCTTCAAAAAAAAATGCTGGATCACCTGGAAGTCAGCAGGCAGAAGCATGCAAATCAATCCTTTCTTATCTCCTTGTACAAAGCTTATGTCCAAGTGAATCAAAGACCTCCATGTAAAACCAGGTATAGTTAACCTAATAGAAGAGAAAGTGGGGCAAATCTTAGAACACAGAGACACAGCAAAAATTTTCTGGTCCAGAACAGCAGTGGTTTATGCTCTAAGATGAAGAATTGAGAAGTGAGACCTCATAAAATTGCAAAGCTCCTGTAAGGAAAGAACACAACCAACAGATTGACAAAAGATCTTTACCAATCCTACATCTGACAGAGGGCTAGTATTCAAAATATATATATTAAAAAAAAAAACAAAAAAACAAAAAAAAACAAAAACTCAACAAGTTAGACTTCAGAGAATCAAATAATCCTATTAAAAATGAGGTACAGAGCTAAACAAATAATTATCAAGTGAGGGATACTGAATGGCTGAAAAGCACCTAAAGAAGTGTTCAACATCCTCATCATTAGAGAAATGCAAATAAAAAAAACCCTGAGATTCTGCCTCACACCAGTGAGAATGGCTAAGATCAAAAACTCAGGTGACAGTATATGGTGGAGAGGATGTGGAGGAAGAGGAACACTCCTTTATTGTTGGTGGGTTTGCAAGAAAATTGGACATAGTACTACCTGAGGACCCACCTATCCAACTTCTCAGCATATACTCAAAAGATGCTCCAGCATATAACAAGGACACATGTTCAAACATGTTCATTGTAACCTTCTTTATAATAGCCAGAAGGCCAAAAATAAAAATGAACAAAAATATACCCAGATGTTCTTCAACAGAGGAATGATACAGAAAAGTGTGGTACATTTACACAATGGAGTACTACTCAGCTATTCAAAAATGACTTCATAAAATTCCTGGGCAAATGGATCAAACTAGAAGCATTATCCTGAGTGAGATAACCCAGTTACAAAACAATCAAGCAAACAAAAAAGAAAGAAAGAAAGAAAGAAAACCACTCATTATATGTACTCACTGATAAGTAGATACTAGGCCAAAAATCTCATAATACCCAATTCACAGACCTTATGAAGATAAAAAGAAGGATGACCAGAACGTGGATGCCTCATTCCTTCTTAGAAGAGAGAAGAAAACACTCACAGGAGGAAATAAGAGAACAAATAGAGGAGCAGGGATTGGAGAAAAGATCATCATGACACCTGTGGGTCCATCCCATATTCAGCCACTATACCCAGGCACTATGGCTGATGCCAAGAAGTGCTTACTCGCAGGAGCATGATGTGGATGCCTCTTCAGAGGCTCTGCCAGAGCTGTACTGATACAGATGAGGATACTTGGAGCTACCCATCAGACTGAACACAGGGATGAAGGAGCTAGAGAAAGGACTGAAGAAATTGAATAATTTTGCAACCCCATGGGAAAAGAACATTATCAACCAATCAAACCTTCAGCAACTCCCAGGGACTAAAATACCAACCAATGAGTACACATGGAGAAACCTATGACTCCAGTTGCATATGCAGCAGAGGATGGCATTGTCTGGCAACAGTGGGATGAGGGGCCTTTGGTTCAGTAAGGCATATTTTCCCAGTATAGAGGAATGCCAAGGAACTAAGGTGGGAGTGGGTGGTTGGGAGAGTGAGCACAGTCATGAAGGCAAGTGGAGTGGAAGGGGAATTGGAGAGGGTGGAAGGGGATAACATTTGAAATGTAAATACAGAGAATATTCAATTAAAAAGGGAAAAAAGATGTTTACCACCATATTCATTAAGACATGATCTTCTCAAATATGTGCAACAAAAGATCACTTTATCTATGTCATGCTCCATTTAAAAATGTGCTTTTTTCATTGGTCCTGCCAAGGCCCCATCCCCAGTACAGGGGAATGTCAGGGCAGGGAGGCAGTAGACGGTGGGGGGATAACCTGATGGAAGCTGGGTAAGAATGGGATAGAGAGTTATTGAGGGGAAACTAGGAAGGAAATAAGATTTGAATTATAAATAAAATATATCTAACAAAAATGTGAAAAATTTGAAATTATGTTTATATGTAACCTAGATATTTTTATCTATATCCTCACAGTCTCCCCAGTTAGAAAGCTTTTTTTTTTCAAGATAGCAAGAAATATTTTAAATGTTTTGGACATCAGAACTTAGGAGGGAGGCAACAAGATTTTAAGAGAAAATTCCTAAGGAGTAAAGCACATCAATTGTAATGATGTTTTTTTCTTGTCTCTCTCTTCATTGTAAACTTTGGGAGACAGCTCTGGTGGGTTTTGTAGGCTATTGCTGGGCAATATGATTGCCTAATTCTGATTATGTAGAAAATTTAGAATATTTCTATAATAAATATACATTAATTAGTTTTCCAGATGATATGGTACAATGATATATATGATCCAAGTGAAATATATAACTATATCAGATCCCAATGAAGAGCTTTCTCTGAACTTGTATGAGTATAGTCCCAGCCTCCTGGTGTCTCTTCTGATGCAGACTACTCTGAATTATCTATTTTTTTTCCTGGACACCAATTGGTGTCTACTTTGATGCTACCTGTCTCCAGACCTCCCTCTTTACTCAAGTGTCACATCATTGTCCATTTATCTTTTGCACTAAATACAATTTAGAAGAAACTTCTTATCCCAGTCCCATATGAGTAGGACATGAATGGGCTTACTTAGCTTCTTGACTGCTAGAGATACCCTGTTTCCATTGAATTTCTTTTCATAGTTATAGACTCTGATGTTGCTCTGAAAACTCAAGTGCCAGAAGTCTAAGTTATTAATGGTACATCACCTTGCAGTAAACTTAATTTATATAATGGTAGTGTAAAATATAGATTTACTTCATAGGTAAAATAAGAGTTAATTAATTTTAGGGTTGGACAAAGAACTGCCGCCAATATTACCTTGTAGCTATCATTCAGAGAACAGCTTTTGATGACACAGGACACACTCACACATGTACTCAGATGACACAGGATACACTCACACATGTATTCAGAGTGGCCACCTGGTCATGGGTTCTGGTAACTTCCAGAGGATGAAGCCATAGTCAGTCATCTTGGCTCCTTCTTATGGTGACCAACTGCTATTGCTCAGAATGAATGAAGACATCAATTTAATCATTAAAGTCCAAAGTGTAGCTGTTCACCCAAGACTCTCCCTATCAAATTGGTATAACCAGAATGAAATGTCATTAATTAACAAATTCTGGATTGCATGTGTTCTTAGTTTTAAGCAACATTTAATACTTAACACATATTTATGTAGTAAAATGTGGTAACTTGATAAATGCTTACAATTCATAATAATCAAATTAGGGTAATGGGCATTTCCAACTTCTTTTTTTTTTAATGAAAATCTAGTTTTTATTTTGATACCCTCTCCCTCAAATCAACAGGTTAATTTGTGAAGACTGCTGTACACCAACAGCCGACCAGGAACATTTGCCACTAGCCCCTAGAAGGCCATGTGTGCTTTGAAGAGGTTGCTCCTACTTAATACTTATCTGATTTTCATTGCCACTTGGAGTTAAACAATGTGAATAACCAGTAATTACTTTTTTTTTTTTTTTTTTTTTTTTTTTTTGCAAAAGCATGAGGTAGTTTAATGAAAGAGCTCCAAACCGATATGTATCTTGCACAGGAGAAAGAAGTACAGGCCACGAAGCTTGAAAGCTGGGGGATTTTATGGGGGGGGTTGGGAGGGTGGGTTGGGGGCTGGGAAGCACAAAGTTTACCCAACACCCATAGCCTAAAGTTAGGAAGTCTGCCTAATGGTGCTGCTGATGCTTATCTAAGTCACAGTGCACATCCTTAACATCTAATTTACACTTGAATAGACTCAGGAGGGGCTCATTTGACTGAGCACTCAGTTGTAAAAGATATCCAGGACATGAATATTTTAACAGTGGGCTTAGCAGGCATGCCTGGACTTGTTTTACAAAATTCTGAGTCTTAAGCCTTTAAGCTCACAAACTAAACTTTTTTGCCCCAACTTACATGAGTTCTTTTCTTTTTTAGACCTTGAATTTAATTTCATTTCAGTAAGAGTACAGAGCGTCCTTTTGCAGCTGAGTAGCTCCGAATAGGCACATGCAGCTCTTTTTTTTTTTCCCAGTGCTTTTCTTTTATTTTTTTTTTTAAATTTATTTTAAAAAACAAAGATAAAAGAAAAAAATTTTAAACATTTGTGCATAAATGTATATAAATACAATTGTGTCAGTGCTTGGATTATTTTTTTTTTTTTTAAGTTTGATACTCTGTATTAAGGTCTTACTAGTTACAATGAGCAAAAAGTACATGTAAAACAGAATGTAACCCGGAATTAGTCAACATTTTCTTGGTGTGTAATGATTGAGCATGACATGTTTTTTGTTGTTGTTGTTTTGTTTTGTTGTTTTTATGTTTTTTGTTTTTTTTTTTTCTTGAACTTCACACTGTCTGTGAGTTGTTTCAGGGGCCATCCTAGCCTCTGGGGTTAGCATCCCAATATCAGTGACTGCATATTATGTCTGTTCTTTTGTGACTGGGTTATCTCACTCAGGATGAGATTCTCTAGATGCATCCATATTCTTAAGAATGTCATAAAGTCATTCTTTCTGATGGCTGAGTAGTACTCCATTGTGTAAATGTACCACAATTTTTGTATCCATTCATCTACTGAAGGACATCTGGGTTCTTTCCAGCTTCTGGCTATTATAAATAGAGCTGCTATGAACATTTTGTTGCATGTATCTTTGTTGTATATTGGAGTGTCTCTGGGGTATATGCCCAGAAGTGGAATAGCTGGATCTTCAGGTAGTACTATGTTCAATATTCTGAGGAACTGCCAAAATGATTTCCAGAGTAATTGTATCAGTTTAGAACCCCACGAACAGTGGAGAAGTGTTCCTCTTTCTCCACAACCTTGCCAGCATCTGTTGTCATCTGAGTTTTGGATCTTGGCCAATCTGACTGGTGTGAGATGGAATCTCAGGGTTGTTTTGACTTGCATTTCCCTGATGGCTAAGGATGTTGAGCACTTCCTTAGATGTTTCTCAGCCATTCCATATTCCTCAATTGAGAACTTTTTGTTTAGCTCTGTACCCTATTTTTTAATAGGGCTGTTTGATTCTCTGGTGTCTAGCTTTTTGAGTTCTCTGTATACCTTGGATATTAGGCCTCTATCTGATGTGAAGTTGGTAAGGATCTTTTCCCATTCTGTTGGCTGCCATTTTGTTTTCTTGTCTTTAGCCTTACAGAAACTTTGCAATCTCATTAAGTCCCATTTGTTTATCTTTGACCTTAGAGCTTGAGCCATTGGTGTGTTGTTCAGAAAATTTTTTTCCTGTGCCTATGTGTTCTAAGGTTTTCTCTGCTTTCTCATCTAATAGTTTCAGTGTATCTGGTTTAATGTGGAGATCTTTGATCCACTTACACTTGAGCTCTGTACAAGGAGATACGAAAGGGTCTACTTTCATTCTTCTGCATGCTGAGTGCCAATTAGACCAACACTCTTTGTTGAAGAGGCAGTCCTTTTTCCATTGAATGTTTACAGCTCCCTTGTCAAAAATCAGGTGACCATATATGTGAGGGTGAAAAACCTCCGAAGGGAGACCCTCACTCAAATCTCAGGAGAGGCGCGCACCCAGCGAAGCACCGAGACCAGACTTGCTGCAATCGCATGAGGAAGTTTATTGAAAGTGAAAGAGTGAGATCTCAGGCCAGCATGCTGGGGTCGAGACTCATACACCACGCAGGGGTAGAGGAGTTCGACCCCGGCCTGAACTTGTAACAGGCTTATAAAGGCAAAAATCACAAAGGAGGGAGAGGACAGGGGGAATGAGGAAATTCATAAGGGGAAGAATCATACATTTTTTTTATCAGTACACCCCCAGGCACAACTAGGGCGTTGGAACATTCCACAGAGGTCATCCGGACCTTCTGTGGTATTTTGGGAACTCAAATCTCAAGAAAGTGGGATTTCCTGGGTGGGATTTCCTGGGAGAGGCAGAGGAAATCCCTAGGGTAAGGAATCAGTGTCCTTTGACAACCTTTTACTCTTCATTTCCCCGTTTTTCTTTTTGTAAAAAGCTCTAATCTTAGAGCGATCCCTAAGCTTCTTGTAATATCTGGTATTGTTGTCTTAGGACCATTACCTGTACAGCACTCACCCTTTCTTTTATAAAAGTCACCAGTCTATTGAGGATGCATGGCCCAAAGGTTAGGATTAGCATTAAAATGAGTAAAGGCCCAACCAAAGCAGAGACTAGCTTAGAGAACCAGGGTGACTGGTTAAACCAATTTTCAAACCATCCTTGGTATGTTTCTCTTTCTTTTTTTTCTGTTTTCTAGTCTTTCTCTAAGCTTTGCCATAGAATCTCTTATGACACCAGAATGATCTAAGTAAAAGCAACATTCTTCTTTTAGGGCAGCACAGAGCCCTCCTTCCTTTAGAAAAAGCAGATCTAATCCCCTCCTGTTCTGTAGCACTACCTCTGATAATGAAGTCAATGACTCTTCTAGTTTGGTTATGGACTGTTCTAATGCTCCCAGGTCTGCGTCCATAGCTGCTCTGAGTTCATTATAGTAGTAAGGTTGTTGGATGAGGGCAGCTGCCCCTGTTCCAATTCCTGCTGCCACTCCAAGTCCTAACAAGACAGCTAAGGTCAAATTAGCAGCGGTTAAAAACAACAAATGCACTATCAAGCAGATTGAACAGGCGGTCCTCAGTTCTCATAGGGAGATAGGAGGGTGTGGTCAAAAGGGGATACGAGTCCTCCTTTGGTGACAGAGTGAGACAAGGAGGTCTCTCAGGCCTGGGTGCAGGGCTATCAAGCACCGAATTGGGGCCTACGGGTCGTGTGGGCAGACTCTTTATCTTTATCTTAATAACAAAAACAAATCCAGGGTCCCCTCTGCCAGTATAGACTCTCCATCCCCAACGGTTTCCTCTTACCCACTGAAGATCTTCTTTTCCCTATGGGGTGAAGCTGATATTTAGAGGGTTACAATAACTGTCTTTGCACGGTCCCTGAGGGCTACCGGAGCTTTCAGAGGCACACACAGTCCTATAAGCCAGGTATTTGGATGGATCTCTTTCCCTTTTCTCTGGCTCCCCTGGCCTACAACCCTTTTTAACTATAATTAGATCCCAAGTGGAGGAAGGGTTCCAGTAGGCTTCTCCAGTGGTCTCACATCCCCATTTACTACAAAAATAGTCTGAGGCCCCTCTCTTCATTTCCCTGGTGTGTCCCTGTCCAGGGCAGACATAGAAGTCTGCTGCCTGAAGGTTGGCTCAGTAAAACTGTCCTGAACACCCCAATGTGATCCCTATGCCATGAGGGACACACTGTTCTTCTGGGGGTGGCTTTTCTAAATTGGTATAACTGGAAAGATCCTAGGCCATAGAGCCGGCTGCTAACTTACAGACATCGGGTGCAAGATCAGGCCACCTAGTCCAAGGGGTAGTTGACCACACGATGTCGCCCACTTCATTAAGCACTTCCCAGGTTAATTTTTGAGGGGCATGGGGGTTATTACCCAAGGTTGGGGCTACGACGAAGGTGCAGCTTAAGAGAATTGTCACCAGCTGCCACTGTACCCAAGCAGCAATCTCGTTGACCTTGACTGCCGAGGGGGTAGTCAACAGCACCAGGTAGTGTCCCTTCCACCGGGGCTCAAGCATGCCAGCGCGATGTCGTCTGACCAGAACTGAGTCTCCGACCTGGAACCCGTGGGGCACCGCGGTGTTTCCTGGAGTGTAGGCTTCTTTGATTCGACTCCAGATCTGTGTTTTAATAACTTCTAAGGCCTTTAAGTGGGCAAATAGAGCAGAGGAGGAGGGGGAGTTAGTGCCAGGATCCAATATCCGCACGACTCCGTTAAGGGGGGCGGTCCCCCATGTAGGAGTTCATAAGCGGTAAGGCTGAAATGCTCCGGTGAGTTTCGGACTCTAAGAAGCGCAAAGGGGAGAAGGGTCACCCAGTCTTTACCGCCGGTCTCAATAGCTAATTTAGTAAGGGTCTCTTTTAGAGTTCTATTCATTCTTTCTACCTGTCCTGAGCTCTGGGGTCTGTAAGCACAATGTAATTTCCAATTAGTCCCCAATAAACAAGCTAATATCTAACTTACCTGGGCAACACAGATGGCCCATTGTCTGATCCAATTACCTTAGGGGTGCCAAACCTAGGGAAGATCTCTTCTGGAATCTTCTTAGCTATGACCGCTGCTGCCATTTCTCTCTTTGTGGGGAGGCTTTTACCCACCCAGAAAATGTATCTATAAAGACTAATAGATACTTATATATCTATATCTTCTTGGCTCAGTTCTGTAAAATCCACTTCTCAGTAAACCTCAGGTCTATCTTCTCTCCTCCCAGCCTTCTACATACATTTGCTTTCTAACATGGCACACAGTTATCTAGTCAAATCTGGCACAAAAGAATTTGACCTCAAGACAGTCTTTACAAGTTTGTCTACCTCTAGATGAGTCCATTGATGCATTTTCTTCAAGTCCAGTGCTGTACACCAGGTCCTGGATAGGGCAATGAGCTCAACAGGTTATAGGGGTTAAGTACTGTGAGGTGGAGTTCTGCCACCAATTTGTTTACCTCCCAGAGATCTTGAGCTGTCCAGCAGTCATTGGTTCCATGTTTCCGCACCAGTAGGAGAGGCATACCTCAGGATGATGGACACATACGAAGTTGTTGGAGTAACCGAATGATGAGTGTCTTGATCCCGTCTCATGCCTCCTTTGATATGGGGTACTAACGCACCACTAGCCTGGACTTTCAGCTCCATATGGGCAGGGGCTGGTTCTTAGCCTCTCTCATTCCTGCAGTCTCTGCCCAGGCCTGTGGATATGCCTGCAGCCACCAGTCCGTCTGATCTGAGGCAGGCTGTTTAGAGTTTGTACTTGTCCTCCAACTGAAAGGTTAGAACCTGCACAGGCTCCCCTTCTGGACCTCTAACCTGTGTTCCATCAGAGTGGAAGTGAATCTGTGCTCCATCTTAGTCAGGAGGTCTCTCCCCAACAGGGTGCAGTGACAGTCTGGCATTACAATGAATAAGTGGGATACCCGGCCCACTCCGAGATCCACAGATCTTCGGGCAGTCCATAAATATTTAAAACTTTGGAGCCACATGTCCGGGGCTTCTGTTGCTGGTGTCCCCTTTTTTTCTTGTTGGGGCAATTCTTGTCTCAGTGGCCTTCTTCTTTATAGTAAGCACATTGACCTTTGTCAAGAGGCTCCCTCCTAGTGCCAGACTTGATTCCTAACTCCCTGGCCCTTCACTACTGTGGCCAAAATCCTACAAATTCCTTTTTTGTCTACTACCCTCCGGTCCTCTCTTTCCTCTGCCTTCTGCTTCTCTCTTTCTCGCTTCTCTTCCTCAGTCTCCTCCTTATGAAACACTTTCTCTGATTCCTTCACCAACTCCTGCAAGGTATAGTTTTGGAACCCCTCTAGCCATTGTAACTTTTTCTTAATATCTGATGCTGACTGCTGTATAAAGGCCATAGCCACCTCTGCCTGCTGACCCTCAGAGGTTGGGTCAAGGTATAACCCCTGTCAAGAAACACAAACGGCAGCTCAACAGGTCCCTGAAGAACCTCTCTTACCTTAGCCAAATTCGTGGGTCGCCTTGCGGCTCCCTTGAGACCTGCCACTAGAGCCCGGCGGTAGACCTTGAGACGCTCCTTACCTTCTGCAGAGTTGTAATCCTAGTCAGGGCGGATCAAGGGAAAAGCTGCATCTATAAAATTAGGGATATTGGTGGGGGTCCCATCTGGTCCTGGAACATTTTTTCTAGCTTCCAGGAGGATCCTCTCCCTCTCTTCCGTAGTAAAGAGGACCTTCAAAAGCTGCTGGCAGTTGTCCCAAGTGGGCTGATGAGAAAACATCAGGGACTCAAGGAGTCCTGTTAGGCCCGAGGGGTCCTCTGAAAAAGAGGGGTGGTTAGTTTTCCAGTTATACATATCGGCTGATGAAAACAGCCAATACTGTAGTGGGACTACTTCTCCCGTAGCTGGGGCGGGTCCATAAGCCCGTAATGGTAGGGCAATAGCAGAGACAAGCCCCGCGCCATTTCCCCCTGGGCTTCGAACACGGGGGCTTCGGGTCCCGGCTGCTGGTCCTGTTTCAGAGGCTGTCTGGGAGTCAGTGGGAGTCGGCGCCTGTGGGGGAATTGCATGAGAAGGCAGTTGAGGGTATGGGGGTGGAGGGTTGTCGAGGAGAAGAAAACCATCATCAATTTCAGGATAGATCTGCATGGGGGCCGATGGAGCAGATGCCAGCTTGTTGGAGGCCACGGCCACCATTGCCGTTTCTGCCCCCGCTGTCCAGGGTCTCACCCAGGATGTCGGGTTTTGGACCAGGTCCTCCCACACGATGATGTATGGAACCTGATCGGGGTGTCCCCCTGAAGCCTGAAAAACAATTAGCTTAACAGCGGAGATAAGAGAAAGATTAAAAGTTCCCTCCGAAGGCCATCCTACGCCAAAACTCGGCCATTCGGAGGAGCAGAAAGTTTGCCTCGGTCCTTTCCTGACTTCAACAGAAAGATTATGGGCCCTTGTCTTAACGTCTGTCCAATGGTTCAAAGTCAGTGTTAGTGGGGTTGTCACAGTCTGGCCCATTTCTAGTTCTGACACACACACACAAAACACTCAAAGATACTACAAAACAGAGAGACAAAGTCAGTCGCCGACCTCGAGTCGACCCGAAATCCCGAAAAGAGCCAGATGGCCCAGAATTGGCCCTCTGACACAGATCGTCAAGGAGAAAAACTGATCTCCCGACTTTTCCCGTGGGGGTCCACCAGGCGTCCCTGGTCCTCCCCCTGTCCTCCTGGGACATTTCCCAGGGCAAGCGAACGGTGGACCCTGGACACGTCTATCCCCGTCCACTCCACTCCTCCCTTGGAAGAGCAGACTCGGTTAGAGCGTTTGCGAATACCAAACTGCGATCGCACCAGACCTCTGAACAAATCACAAACACAGAATCACAATCTGGACAATCCACAAAAACAGAGTCACAACAGGACAACAAGAAAAAAAGGAAAGAAAATCCTTACCTCCAAGTAGGTCTAGGGCCCCTGGGTGATCGCGCAAATCCAGGACGAGCCCCCAAATGAAAGACCTCCGAAGGGAGACCCTCACTCAAATCTCAGGAGAGGCGCGCACCCAGCGAGGCACCGAGACCAGACTTGCTGCAATCGCATGAGGAAGTTTATTGAAAGTGAAAGAGTGAGATCTCAGGCCAGCATGCTGGGGTCGAGACTCATACACCACGCAGGGGTAGAAGAGTTCGACCCCGGCCTGAACTTGTAACAGGCTTATAAAGGCAAAAATCACAAAGGAGGGGGAGGACAGGGGGAATGAGGAAATTCATAAGGGGAAGAATCATACATTTTTTTTATCAGTACACCCCCAGGCACAACTAGGGTGTTGGAACATTCCACAGAGGTCATCCAGACCTTCTGTGGTATTTTGAGGACTCAAATCTCAAGAAGGTGGGATTTCCTGGGTGGGATTTCCTGGGAGCGGCAGAGGAAATCCCTAGGGCAAGGAATCAGTGTCCTTTGACAACCTTTTACTCTTCAAGGGCTCATTTCTGGATCTTCTATTCTATTCCATTGATCCATGTGCCTATTTCTGTACCAGTAACATGCAGTTTTCAGCACAGTTGTCTTGTAATATAGCTTGAGGTCAGGGATAGTGATTCCCGAAGATGTTTTTTTGTTGTTGAGGATGGATTTCGCTATTCTAGGTCTTTTGTTATTCCAGATGAAATTGCACATTGATCTTTCCAACTTAATGAAGATCTGGGTTGGAAATTTGATGGGGATTGCATTGAATCTGTAGATTGCTTTTGGTAGGATGGCCATTTAACAATGTTTATGCTTCCAATCCATGAGCATGGGAGATCTTTCCATTTTCTGAGATCTTCCTCGATTTCCTTCTTTAGAGGTTTGAAGTTCTTGTACTACAGGTCCTTCACTTGCTTAGTTAGAGTCACACCAAGGTATTTCATAGTTTTTGTGACTATTGTGAAGTGTACCTTTTCCCTAATTTCTTTCTCCACATGTTTGTCCTTTGAGTATAGGAAGGCTACTGATTTGTTTGAGTTAATTTTGTATGCAGCCACTTTCCTGAACTTGTTTATCAGCTGTAGGAATTCTGTGGTGGAATTTGTTGGGTCACTTAAGTACACTATCATGTCATCTGCAATGAGTGTTATTTTTAGTTCTTCCTTTTTGATTTGTATCCCCTTGATCTCCTTTTGCTGTCTAATTGCTCCAGCCAGGATTTCCAATACTATGTTGAATAGGTAGGGGGAGAGTGGACAGCCTTGTTGAGTCCCTGATTTTAGTGGGATTGCTTCAAGTTTCCCACCATTAAGTTTGATGTTGGCTGTTGGTTTGCTGTATATTGTTTTTATTAGGTTTAGGTATGGGCCTTGGATTCCTGTTCTTTCCAAGACTTTTAACATGAAGGGGTGTTGAATTTTGTTACATGCTTTCTCAGCATCTAGTGAGATGACCATGTGAATTTGTTCTTTCAGTTTGTTTATATGGTGGATTACATTGATGGATTTCCTTATATTAAACTATCCCTGCATCCCAGGGATGAAGCCTACTTGGTCATGGCGAATGATCCTTTTGATGTGTTCTTGGATTCGGTTTGCAAGGATTTTGTTGATTATTTTTGCATCAATGTTCATAAGTGAGATTAGTCTGAAGTTCTCTTTCCTTACAGGGTTTTTGTGTGGTTTAGGAATGAGGGTTATTGTAGCCTCAAAAAATGAGTTAGGTAGTATTCCATCTGATTCTATCTTGTGGAATAGTTTGGAGAGTATTGGTGTTATATCCCCAATAAATGTCTGATAATATTCTGCACTGAACCTGTCTGGACCTGGGCTTTTTTTGGTTGGGAGGCTTTTTATGACTTCTTCTATTTCTTTAGGTGTTATGGGATTATTTAGATGGTTTACCTGGTCCTGGTTAAACAGCTATTGCCACAATGAGGCACATCGTGCTTGGCATGTTGGTCTCGTAGTTCATACTTTTATAACCAGTTAAGACCATTGGTGACTTTTCACCTTTGGTACCATGGAAGCTAACTACCATTTAGGAAGCTTCCCAAATGATTTCTCGATATTTCACTACAAAAGTGTTTAGATCTTGAGCAATAGGATCTTCATATTTAGTTCTGGTGGGAAACTCAGAATAATGGCAATAGCCTGTTTTATTTGGGGGGAGGGGTCTAACAAAATCTCATTTGTCCACCATTGTCCGTATCCTGAGTAGAGTCCTCACCTGTGCTTGTATCTTGAAATGTACCCTCCACCTTCTTTTTCTCTAGCAGGCTCAGAGTGTCACTAAAGTTTTGTTTGTCTGTTTGATTTTCTATTTGAGTTAAATTTTGTACATGTGGGATATGGATCTTTCTAAATGAAGATGTTCCGTTTTTCCAGCACTGTTTGATTAAGATGTGTAATCTTTGTCAAAAATCAGGTAGTTTTACACGTGTAGGCTTATATCTTGGTCCTCTATGCTTTCTTTATTTGTTTTTTTAATTGCTTTTTGAGACAGAGTTTGTGTGTGTGTGTGTGTGTGTGTGTGTGTGTGTGTGTGTGTGTGTGTAGCCCTATATGTCCTAAAACTTGCTTTCCTGACCACACTTATCTCAATCTCAAAGATCTGCCTGTGTTCGCTTCCTGAGTGCTGGGATTAAAGACACGTACCACCAGAAACCAGCAACTCAAAATTTCTTATTTGCTCAGGTTTTTTTTTTTGGCTACATGTAGCCTTTCATATATTTCATTTATAAATTGTAAAATAGATTTTTTTCTGATCCTATGAAGAATGATCATAGAATTTAACAAAGATTGCATTGAATCTGTATATTTCTTTTGGTCAGATGGCCATCTTCACAAAACCAATTTTTGTAATCTGCAAACACACTTCCATTTTCTAGTGCCTTCCTCAATTTCTTCAGTGTTTTATAGTTTGCATGCTAAGATTCCTTCACTTTCTCCATTGGGTTTTTCCAAGGTATTCATTATTTTTGAGGCAATTGTAAATACAATTGTTTATCTCATTTCTTTCTAGGGTGTCTATCATGGTTTCTTATAATGTTCTTATGCTCTTATTAAATAATATGTTAATTTTGTGTCCTCCATTTTGCTGAAAGAACTCATCCACCCTAAGAGTTTTTGGTGGAGTCTTATAGGTCTCATATATTGAATGATACCATCTTCAAATAAAAGATATTCCCATGTCTTCCTCTCCTTTATATAGTTCTTTGTTTTCTGTCTAGTTCTCTATGGTCAAGGTCTTTACTGAATAGAATGGATAGAATGGATACCTTTGGTATGTTCCTAATCTTAGTCCATGTGCTTCAAGATTTTCTGCATTATCATAATGCTGGCTGTGTGGTGGTCTCATCACAGACAAAGGAGGAACCCACTGTTGTGAGCAGGGTTCTTTGCCTCAGTGTCTGTAAAGTGTAGCCACTTGAGGATTTATTAGGAAAAAAATAGAGAGAGAGAGAAGGGAGAAATAACAAATGTTAATTGAGGGTGACAATAATCATAGCACTATATATGAAATTATCAGAAAACAAGGAATAAAGTAGAAATTAAATACAAAACAAAATGCAGTATATAATACAGATCATGAAAGCATCAGACCACCAGAGGAAGAAGCCAGTCTTCCCCAGTACAGCATGGCAGCAAACACCAAGGCTATAAGGAAAGAAAGAAAGAACTACAAATTAGCCAACCAGACAGAAAAAGAAACAAAAACACACACAGAATAAACCACACCCTTTTTGAGCATAACCTTGATCTTAAATGGCTTTATCTCATCAATTAAAGTACACAAATTTAGGATTAGTTTAGAAAAACCAGTTCTAAAATTAGCTTTTTTTATAGAAAGGCACTGACATCTTTATATCACAAGCTAAGAGACTAACCTAGAAGTCAAACTATGATGCAAACCAGAAAATACAGATAAACCACTGTAGCAATGCTCAGATCTGATGTAACCTTCAAATCAAAACTTGTCAGAAGAGATAAAAAGGTCCACTGTACAGAAAGGAAGAAGCCCACCAACAGGACATAATGATTGTAAATATTCATGGGCCAAATACTGGGGCCTCCAAATCTGCCATGTGATTTGATACGGTATAAAAACACTCATATAGATCTAGCTACAGCTTAATGAAAGACTTACATATCTCACTCTCATATCTAGATAGATAACCCCCTTCCCCACCCCATGTTAAGAAAAATCAACAAAACACCTCAAAGCTAAATTACACAATAAATTAATTGGGCCCTGCAAATGTCTACAGAATATTCTACCTAGTGAATATAGAACACACATTCTTCTCAGCAGTACATGGAACTATTTTTAAAATGAGTACTTTGTAGGGCGCAAAACAAACCTTAATAAATACAAAAGAAAGAAAGAAAGATAAAGAAAATGATGCCTTATATCTTATCAAATCATGTAGGCTTAAATATTTGCAGCCTATTTTAGTAAACCTCTCCTATTGCTCACCACCCACCAGAGGTAGTAAAAGAGAAAAGTTATTAGGGTATGGGGGAAGCAGACTTGTTTAGTAATAGTTTTTGGGGGTGAGCTCAATCTTTATTGTCAGCAGTTCAGTCCTGTATCAAACACCAAATACGAATCAACAGCTGCAGTCCAGTCTTCTTGGCAGGCAAACAGCATGCAGGAACCAGCATCTGTAGTTTAATCCTGAAGAAACTGCAAGGCTTGTCAACTGACCCAAGGCTGCTGAAGTGGTAAGAAGACTCAGGAACCTCATAAGCAGTCCTTTGGCAAGTTGTGGTGTTACCCCAAGTAGAGCTCAGCAATGCTATATAAGGGGAACCAATACATGTGTGTCATTAGCAAAGAATAACACGGTGGAGCAAAGCAAAACAATGCTCCAGCTCCCACTGTCTGTGGGGTCAAATTTATACTCCTTCATCACATGTCCTTTCATGTGTTTGCTGACCATCCTTTCACTTGTGTCTGCTTCAGGAAACATTCTTTTATGTGTCTGCTTTAGCAAGACACTTTTTTTACCTGTGTGCTCAGGCAAAACATCATTTGACATAACTAACTTTCCAAAGAAACTAGAAGTTTCCACTTCATATCATAATGGGCTAAACTAGAAATCATAGCAAGATTAACCTGAGGAACACAAACACCTTAAGATTTTCTTAGAGTTATTATTGCTTTGATAAAACACACCATGAAGCCGAGCAAGTTGGAGAAGAAAGGGTTTATTGGGCATATACTTCTACATTGTAGTTCATCCCTGAAGGAAGCTAGGAAAAAAACTCAAATAGGCAAAAAATACGGATGTAGGAGCTGATGCAGAGACCATGGGTTGTGGAGTGCTTCTTACTGGCTTGCTTCTCATTGCTTGCTCAACATCATTTCTTTCTTTCTTTCTTTCTTTCTTTCTTTCTTTCTTTCCTTTTTTTTTCTTTCTGTTTCCCAAAGCTTTATTTTTTTTTCTTGGTCCAAGACTTGTGAGAGGTCCCAGGGCAGTTACAAAGCTGCCTAGTGGCTTCAGAGGCTAATTCAGGTGGAAGTCCTGAGATGGTTGGCACAGCAGAGGAGGGAGCCCCTTGGAAGCCACAGAGGCCTCCTAGTCATGCTTGAGAGTAGGTGCTCAAAGAGATACTCACACAGAGATTCCTGGGGCATGCCAATCTGTGCTGGTTGTGTCCCTGCCAGCCAACAGAGGTTGGTCAGGTGGTTACCTAACTTCTTGATGAGCTTCACTTTCTTATCCAGGAAGTGGCTTTCCAAGAAGGCACAGAGCTTCTTCTCCAGAGCCAAGGCAGCTTCCATCGCCTCCTAAGTTTTACTTAATTCATCTTGAGATGGTTTCTGCACACCCTAGAAGATTTCACAGCCCCCATGATGGTTCTGCAACTTGAGGAAATGTTTGGCACCCTCACACTTCTCTTCATTCAGTTCTCAGAAGAAGTGGCCTACGCCCTCCAAAGCCACATCATGCCAACCAAAAAGAAACCCAGAGAGAGGTAGGTGTAGGAGGCCCACAGGTGCAAGTTGACCAGGCGGTTCACGGCAGCTTCCACTTCAGTGGAATAATTCTGACGAATCTGGGGGGTCATGGCTGATCTGGAGCACGGGGCTAACCACAAAGATGGTGATTGCTGGTCCTAGAAGCCAAAGGCAACAAGCAAATGGTCCCAGAGGATGCGACTGGAGAGACTTATAAGGCACTGGAAGCTAAAAGGTGGGAGTCCCTGGGTCTGTTCTGTTCAAACGCTGTTGAAGCAACACACAAATCCACAGGATCTCAAAGGCTCTGCCTCTACATGATTTCTTACAGAACCCATAAGCCAAGGGATAGCAGCACTCACAAGGGACCTTGCCATCAACCACTGATGAAGTACAGGCCCTAGTGACTGGCCTACAGCCCGAATTTATAGAGGAATTCTTTCAATCAATGTTTCCTTCTCTCAAATGACCACACTTTGTGTCAACTTAACATAGATCTAGCCAGCATAGTGAGTAAACAATTTTTAAATGAGCAATGAGTCAATGAGTCACTGAAGAAGACAGAGGAAATTAAACAAGAATAAAATGAACTTGTGCACAGCCAGGAAACTTCCTAGAGATTTCATAATTCTTTGTGCTCACATTAAAAGTTGATAGGTTTTCCCAAAGAACACAATATGGCCTGGTTTGTGTTGTCACTTGTGGTGGTTTGAATAGGAGTAGCCTCATAAAATCATGTGCTTGAATGCTCAGCCATAGGGAATGGCATGGTTAGAAGGTGTGGCCTTGTTAGAGAAAATGTGTTACTGTGGGGGCAGAACTTTGAGGTCAGATATGCTCAAGCATAGTAGGAAGGAAACTGTGAAGTCTCTTTCTGCTGCCTTCAGATCAAATGTAGAACTCTCAGCTATTTCTCTTCTACCATGTCTGCCATGCTTCTCACCATGATGATAATGGACTGAACCTCTGAAACTGTAAGCCAGCCCCAGTTAAATGTTTTCTTTTAGGAACTGAACTTGAATGGGTCAAGAATTTAATTCTATTATAAAAAGTGAAAGCTGAACCATATTTCAATCTATTTCTTCTTGAACAGTGCAAACATTTCCACTGAAAAAAAATGGGTTGTTAAAAACAACAAACAAACAAACAAAATCTCTTACCAATATGAATAGAGAAAGAAGTCAAACTATCTTTATTTACAGATTACATGAATATATACTAGAGCTCAAATTCTGTCAGAAAACTTAAAACAATAAGAAACTTCAGCAATCTGGTAGGATATAGAATCAAACTATGCAAATCAAAAGCAGTTCTACACACATGCAATAAACATATGGAGAAAGAGATCATGGGCACACTGTCATTCACAATAGCCTCAAAAAAAAATAAAATATCTAGAAATAAATGTAACCAATGAAGGATTATCCTCTACAGTGAAAAGCTTAAACCCTGAAGAAAGAGATAGAGAAAGGCACTAGAAAATGGAAAGACATCGTATGATCATGGATTCAGAATTAATATTGCAAAAATGATCATTCTGCAAAAACCTATTTACAGATTCAATGTAATCCCTGTAAAAATCCCATCTCATTTTTCATAGAAATAGAAAAAACTATTTTAATGAGGTACCTAACAAGGTTCAAAAGGCATACAGAACACCAAATAGACAGGAGCAGAAAAGAAATTCTCTATGACACATAATAATCAAAACACTAAATGTACGAAAGAAAGGATACTAAACGCTACAGGGGGAAAGATGAAGTCACATATAAAGGCAGTCCCATTCGACTAACACCTGACTTCTCAACACAAACTCTGAAAGTCAGAAAAGCCAGAACACATGTTTTACAAACTCTGAAAGACCACAGATGCCAGGCCAGATTATTATATCCAGCAAAACTTTCAAGCACCTTAGACAGAGAAAGTAAAGCATTTCATAAGAGAACTAAACATAATGAGTCTCCAGGTCCACAGGAGACACTAGAAGGAAACTTCAGTCTGGAAAGGTTATATATACCCAAGAAGACAAAAGTAAACCCAGAGTAGTAAATCAAAGGAAAAAATTGGACTTATTATAACAACAAAGTAACAGGAATAAATAAATACTACTCACTGATAATTCTGGTATTACTGGTCTCAATTCTCCAATAAAAAGGTACAGAGTAATAGGCTCGATTTGAAAATAGGATATGTCTTCCTGATGCATCAACAAAACACACCTCAACATTAAAGATAGAAATCTCGTTAGGATAAAAGTATAGAGAACGGCATTCTAAAAAAAATGGACCTTAGAAGCAAGCTGATGCAGCCCTCTGAATGCCTCATAAAATAGATTTCAAACCAAAAGTATTTGAGAGATAGGAAAGGACACTCAAAAAAAAAAAAAAAAAAAAAAAAAAAACAAAAAACAACAACAACAAAAAAAAAAAAAAAAAAAAAACAAAGCCCTACAACAAGGTGGATTCTGTACAGAATTCTCCCAGAACTTCAAAAAAAAGTTAATACCAATATTCTTCAAATTAATATATAAAATAAAAACCATTATCTAAAACAATATACATATCTTAGTTTTTTACTAAGTTATTATTACTCTGATACCAAAGACACACAAAGACCCAGCGATTAAAAAATTATAGACCAGCATCCTTTATAAACAATGTTCAAAACTTCCCGACAAAATACTTGAATTCTGAAGTCCAAGAATACATCAAGGGGGAAGGAAATAAAGATGGAGCCAGAGAAAGCAGACCTGGATCCTGGTAGCCATAATTGGCAATAGGTAGAGAGAAACATTTTAAGGGATTTTATAGGTCTTTTATCTCATATGGAAGGACAGTTTGTATCTTTTTTTAGTTGATGTAATCTTATGGTATAGAGGATTTGTATACTGAGACTATAATGTATACACCTGCATGAAAAGCTAAAAAAAAAGAGAATTCATCAAAATATTCATAAACCATGATTAAGTTAACTTTATTTCAGAGATGAAAGGAATAGTTCAACATATGTAAAAATAATAAATATTACCTGAAAGACAAGTCACATAAACAGACTGAAAAACAAAACTATATGTTCATCTCATTAGATTTAAAGAGAAGGTCTTTGATAAGGATGCTTGCAGCTAACCACCAGACTGAGCACAGAGACTCCAATGGAGGAGCTAGAGAAAAGAATAAAGCAGTTGAAGGGGTTTGCAACCCTATAGGAAGAACAACAATATCAACCAAGAAGATGCTCCAGAGCTCCCAGGAACTAAACTACTAACCAAAGAATACACATGCATTGTCTGGCATCAATAGGAGAGGCCCTTGGTCCTGTAAAGGCTTAATGCCCCAGTGTAGTGGGATGTCAGTGTGGTGAGGTCAGAGTGGGTGGGAGGGGCAGCATCCTCATAGAAGAAGGGAATAGGGATACAAGAGGGAGAAATTGGGAAAGGGGATAAAAATTGAAATGTAAATGTATAAAATATTCAAAAATGCAAAAAATAAATAAATAAAAATATATGACTCATCTAAGGATGGGTTGTATGCCCTCTCCTGAAAACAATGCTGCTTCCAAGACAACAGATCCTAACTGGTTAAAAACAAAACAACAACAGCAACAAAAAGGCATTTGACAAAAATACAACCCTTTCTGATGAAAATCATGAAGAAATTAGGGACATACATCAATACAATAAAGGAGTACGGTAAGTTCATAGCCCAAATGAACAAAAAATGAAGAGACACTCCAAGCAATTCCAGAAAAATCAGGGCCAAGATCATGTTCGCTCTCCATACCTATACATAGTGCTTGAAGTCTGATTAAGAACAAAAAGACAACGGAAGAAGATCAAGGGGGAGATAAACAAGAAAGGAAGAAGTCAAGTATCTTTATTTGCAAACCATATGCTTTTATATATCAAAGACCCAAAAATTTCCACCAGCAATCAAAAAATATTTTGGGATAATTCTGTGAAAGTGAAAAACTTGTATGATTAAAAACTTTGTTAAAAATGTTTACTATTTTGTTTATTGGCATTCCTGCCATTGATCCTCACTCTCAGTCCCCCCTGCAATTCCTCATTCCATTTCTCTTGCTTCCAAGAGGGTTCCCCATCTAAGGATTCTCCCTTTCCTGGGGCCTCTAATCTCCCAAGGATTCATGTATCTTGCCCCACTAAGGCCTGACCTCTGCTATATTTGTGCCAGGGGCCTAGGTGGCTCAGTCTCTAGGCTCTCCATGGGGTCTGGGTAAGTTGAGACTGCTGGTCTTCTTATGGAGTCACTCTCCCCTTCAGCTTCTTTAGTCCTTCCCTTAATTCAACCATAGAGGTCCCAACTTCAGTTCAGTGGTTGGGTGTAACTATTTGTATCTGCCTTAGTCAGCTGCTGCTAGGGCCTCTGAGGGCACAGCCATGCCCAGCTCAGATTTGTAAGCACATCCCTTCAGTCTTTTCCCCATTTTTTCCCTGTGGTTCTTTTAGACAAGAAGAATTCTGGGTCAAGTTTTGACTGTGGATTAGTTATCCTGTCTCTCTATCAGATGTAGGGTTGGTGAAAATTTTTTTCCCAATCTGTAGCTTGCCGATTTGTCCTATTGACTGTGTCTTTTGCATTACTGAAGCTTTTTAGTTTCACATGGTCCCATTTAACAATCGCTGATCTTAGAGCATGAATCATTGGTTTTCCATTCAGGAAAGTTTTTCCTCTGCCAGTGAGTTTGAGGCTTTTTCCCACTTTCTCTTCTGTTAGATCTAGTGTATCTGGTTTTATGTTGAGGTCCTTGATCCACATGGACTTGAGCTTTGTGTAGGGTAATAAACATGGATCTATTTTCAGTCCTACATACAGACCACCAGTTAGACCAGCACCATTTATTAAAGATGCTTTCTTCTTTCCACTGTATGTTTTTGGCTTCTTTGTCAAAGATCAAGTATCCATAGGCGTGTGGGTTTACTTCTGGGTCTATTCCACTGATTCACCTGTCTGTTTCTGTAACAATACCATGCACTTTTTATTGCTACTGTTATGTAGTACAGCTTGAGGTCATGGATAGTGATTCCCTTGGAAGTTATTTAATTTGTTGAGAAGTGTTTTGGCTATCCTGGTTTATTCCCATATAAAGTTGAGAATTTTTCTTTCCATGTTTGTGAAGAATTGATTTTGATGGGGATTCCACTGAACCTGTAGATTTGCTTTTAGTAAGATGGCCATTTTCATTATGTCAATCCTACCAATCCATGAGCACTGAAGATCTTTCCATCTTCTGAGATCTTCTTTGATCTCTTTTTTCAGTTCTTGTCATGCAGATCTTTCACTTGCTTGATAAGAGTTACACCAAGGGGCTTGAGAGATGGCTCAGTGTTTAAGAGCACTGCCTGCTCTTTCAGAGGTCCTGAGTTTAAATATCAGCAACCACATGGTGACTAACAACTATCTGTAATGGGATCTCATGCCCTCTTCTGGTGTATCCAAAACCTCTTCTGAAGCTCAAGTAATCCATTAACTGTAACCCCTGTAAGACCAAAATTAAAAAGCAGATCACATACTTCCAATATACAATGAGACTGAATATGCTTGGCCATTCCAAAAGGGAGGAAAGAGAGCATAGAGAAGAAATACTGGACTAGAGCAACACCAAAAAAACCATCGTGGGAAACTACAAACTGCATCTGCATGTTTGATTTCAGAGTGCTCTTCAGATCTGCAATTCCTGTCAGATTTGTTGACAGCAACACACCTTTCTCTTTTGGGTTGGTACCAAATTGTTAGAAGTTCTTGACAGGTAACCTGTGACTGTGGCTCTCCAACACCTTAAGATCTCCAAAGCAATCCAGGATCACCTTCATAGCTTCATACAATGACTTTCCGGGGCCTCCGCAGGGACACACCTGATACACACCTGGCCTCAGCAGCTTCCAGTAGCCACCAAGGGAAATTAAATCCTTTCTTGTTTCCTTAATTCTAAAGCCAGAATGGTGTGGATAAGAGGAACACTCCTTCATTGCTGGTGGGATTGCCAGCTGGTAAAACCACTGCGGAAATCAGTCTGGTAGTTTCTCAGAAAATTGGACACTCTTTTTGTTCTATTTAGCATAAGGCTTTTATTTAACATTTATGTTTTTGAGCACTAGACTTTGCTCTATTTTACTTCCTGGTGCTTCCTTTCTCATTAAACTGTACACATTGCATTTTTTCCTTAATCATTTTGCTCCTTTAGATTATAGCTCTGCATAAGAGTGACCATTAGTAATCACATGATACAGTCAGTTCTAGCCTGTTTTGAAATCTCTGCCAATACCATTAATCCCAAACTATTCAGTTTAGCCTCAGGCAGAGATTTTAGACAAAAACAAAATGTAACCACATCCTTTTCGAAAATATCATGAGTTTAATCTCTAGGTCACTTACTAACATTCTCCTCTGAAACCTCTTTGGTAGGGCCATCATTAGTTACATTGCTCTCAGCACCACTGTCTTCCATGCTTCTACTAGTATGTCCCATTAAGCCCCACTTAAAATATTCAACTGTTTTCCTAATGCAAAGTCTATGTTCCAGCAGTCAACTGTACTCGTTAGTTTACGTTAACTTGACACAATCTGGAGTCATCAGAGGAGAGAACCTCGACTGAGTCTCCACAATATCAGGCTATAAGCAAGCCTGCAGGGAATGTTTGAAAACAGCTTAGGACACTGGTCATCTGTAAATAGTGTGTAGGTAGGTGTGTCCCAGCAGTCTGTCTGTCTTCACATTGGTAGAGGGAATGTTTTAAAACAGCTTAGGACACTGGTCATCTGTAAACAGTGTGTAGGTAGGTGTGTCCCAGCAGTCTGTCTGTCTTCACATTGGTAGAAGTCTTTTCTATGGAACCTTCACAGGGGCCTGGGCACCTTTAGGAGCCTTAGCTGGAGCTTTGGCTTCTGTCTTGGTTTGAAACTTGGGCTTTTGGTTGGCAGGGCCTTTGACCCTTCTCCATGTAGATTTAAATCTGCTTCCTAAGCTTGGGGTGGGTGATAAGACAGCTAAATTTGCAAATTCTTCTTGGTCTGATGGTCCTCGGTTCATAAGAAAGTAGGCTGGGAAAGCCATGAGGAGCAAGCCAGTAAGCAGCACCCCCTACGATCCCTACTTCAGCTCCTGCTTCCAGGTTTCTACCCTGTGTGAGTTTCTGTCCTCACTGCTTTTGATGATAAAATGTTATATAGGACTGCAAGTGAAATAAACTGGTTCAATTTGATTTTCGTCATGGTGTTTTATCACATCAATAGTAACTCTAAATAAGAAAATGTGCATATACAAATATGTGGGTTATATGTGTATATTTATGTATACGTATATTTGTATACAAGTATGCATTTATGTGTATGTACATATGTATTTTATATTTGTGTGGGCTTTTTGTATATTTTGATTGTGTGTATTTGTATATTTATAGTTCATACATGTATAAATTTTTGTGTGTCTTTATGCACATATTTATCTGTGCACATTTGCTTGTTGCTTGTGTGTACATGTATAAGTTTATCTGTAAATGCAATGTGGTCATTGTAAGGAAAAGATGGCGGGGCACCAATGAAAGGAAAAGTCACTGAAAGGAAGAGTCACAGGGCACCAATGTTGTGAAAGGATAACGATCCGAGTCACGGCACCAATGTTAGGGGAAGGATGAAGAGAGTGGGGGGCATATGGCCCATGGAGGTGCAGCGAGGCCTGGGGTCAAGGGAGATGCCTCTGAGGGGTCCATGTTGAAAATCCCTTCCCTGAGGGACCAGCCACACAACAGTATAGTACGGAATAGAGTTTATTCAGGTCACCGGAGAGTTAAGAGGGTGGTAGAGGCAGAGGCAGAGAGAGAGAAAGAGAGAGAGAGAGAGAGAGAGAGAGAGAGAGAGAGAGAGAGAGAGAAGTAGAGGAGTAGAGGCCAGCCATGAGCCCGTGGGACAGAGGGGGAAGGGAAGGGGACCCACAAGAGCACAAGGGCAAGAGTGGCCAAGAGAGAGAGGAGGGGTCAAGCAGCCCTTTTATAGTGTCAGGTCACTGGGGCAGAGCATACCTGGCCACTGCTGGGTAATTGAGGGGTGGGGCATACCTGGTTGTTGCTAAGCAAATGAGGGGTGGGGTTTACAGAATCCCAACAGTCATTGTGACCACCATGGCTAGCAGTGTAACAGTCTGCAGGTTAGGAAATAGTAGAATAAATGTAAAATCAAAGTTGATAGGTAGAATACTGGGCTGCTGGTGGTGGAAATACATAAGCAAGAAGGTATTTGGGAAGATAGGAGACACCTGAAGGTTACACTTGAAGGAGGAGCATATAAATAATGTGTGGAAATTTGCTTTTGCAACCCAAGTAAACAATATAATTGAAGGGAATGGTAGCATACATTTATATGAAAGATGTTATGGGGACTATTGAGGACTAAACATTTAAGTGGTACTGGGGACATAAATGGGGGAGACGAGGGGATAAGAGTTGGATTGACCAAAACTAAGATCGTATGAAAAGACTTATGGAAACTTAAAGCTAGTAAAGCTAATTTCTGTACTATAATTGAAAAAAGTAAAGGGAGATTAAACAGAAGTATACTGCATGGGTAGGCAATGTTATTCACAGAAGACATGGATTATTAAACAAAAAATGCATAACGAGGCAGTTACTTCCATATGAGTAATTTATCAATGAGGTCCTAGAGGGCTCCAAAGCAAACACAGGCCATTGTCCCTTCTTTTGCTTACATATTGTGGTAGTTTGAATGAGAATGTGCCAGTGAAATTCATGTATTTGGACATTTGGTTCTCAGTTGATTACAGTATTTGGGATGCTATGTGGTCTTATTGGAGAAAATGTAGCACTGAAGGTTGTGGAGGTCACTGTGATCTCCAGTGCTAGCAGAGAGATGACTTTCACACTATCAGGATTCTAGCTTGATACAAAGAAGGAAAAAGGCAAACCCAGGAAATCAGAGCAAGCTGGAAACCATCTACTGATGCTAGCAGAAGAAGCTGAAGTTCAAGTTTCTCAACAGATCTGCTGCTATTCTTGGGCCAGTAGCCACAGCCAAGGAGCCCCAGCCCCTCAGCACTTCTCAGCCAAAAGCCAAGCCAGAGTAGCAATTTGGCAGATAGCAGGATTCCAACTCACCATGTGCCCCTGCAAAATATCTGCTAAATAAACAGTAAACAGACTCTAGGAATGTAGGTATGTGTACCTACAGTGTGTGTGTGTGTGTGTGTGTGTGTGTGTGTGTGTGTGTGTGTGTGTGTGTGTGTGTGTGTGTAAGAGAGACAGGGGAAGGGAGAAGAGAGAACACATAAAAACATTTTAACAGCTATATCTAAGAATTAATTCCTTCAGCCACTATCAAAAGCAACCTCCCTGGAAAGACACAATCACAATTTTCCTTTTTTTCTCTTTCTGAGCCTCTTTTCTATTGGTGCAATCCTTAACCTACTTTCTCCAGAGTCATCTTGTTTGACATTGAAGTCAATGGTATTTCAGATCCCTCTGACATTTCTGAGAATCACTGCTCCCCAGCCTTTTTCTCTAGATTCATTTTCAAGTATCCCACTGTCTCTGTCCAATGTTCTGGAGATTTCAATCACATTTTGTCCCACTAGACATTTCACACGTCTATATTTTAGTTTTTCAACCATCGCAGCCTGTTCCTGTTGGTGAGTATGTGTGTGTATGTGTGTGTATTTGCACACATCTGCATGCCTGTCTGTCCACTGTGTCAGTAAAAGAATCTTAGTGCAATGTCAGGACTAGCTTCAAACTCCTGACCTCAAGCCATTCTTCTACAATCTCTGAAAGATCAGCTCAACAGACACAGGCCAAACGATACTGTGCCCAGCCATTCACAGTTTTTTTTAATGGGAGATGCAGGGCACAATATATAAAGAAAGATAAACGGGGTTGGGGACACAGAGAGATTGGTTAAATCAAATTTTTATAAATTCAATAGAAACAGTCAGATCGTGTACACATTTATGTCCCTAAAAGCACAGCCTTGTCATTATCATGTGATGACTCAAGGATGGCGTGAGCCACAAGACTCTATGGCAGTGATTAGCTGTGGTTCTTAACCTTCCTACTGCTGTGATTCTTTCTTCATATTGTGGTGACCCACAGTCGTCAAATAATGTTTGTTGCTGCCTCATAACTGTAATTGTGCTATTGTTATAGATCACAATGTAAATATCTGACATGCAGATGATTATGGTAGCCCTCAGGAAAGGGTTGTTCAACCCCATAGGAGGCCATGACCCACAGATTGAGGTCTACTAAACTAGAGCAATTCCTAGTCATGATAATAAAACACGTTCAGATTTACACATGAATCCAGGAGTTGTGTGCCAGTCAAAAGTATCTGGAATCTGAAAAAAAAATTTGCATGAACCCTTATATAGGCAGGAAGGTAATTAAGCATTACAGTATTTACCTTATGGTTGCCCTTGTTACAGACAAAATACACAAATCATGTAGCAAGATTGGGAGAAGGAAGGGGTTATTTGACATAGAATACAGTCCTCAATAACATGAACTATTCAGATGTCTCTGACCATTTCCTTCCCTGGAAAGAATACAAATTAAGAATCTCAAAAACATCTATTCTCTGGAAACTATTCAGGAGCAACAATCACAGTATAAGCAAGACCTAAAAGATAAAGGAGGTAAGAGCTTTGAGCCCATGTACAACCTGTCTATGTGGCTCAAGAGAAGGAAAGCCAAGCCATTTCTGAATCTTCCCTCTAGAGAGTTCTGCACCTCTAGAGAATTCTGCACCTCCCCAGAAAATCTCTCCATGCCTGCTTTTTTTTGAGCCAAGACCTTTATAGAACTAACATTTGTTTTCAAGATTCGGCAATAAGATTATTGCTAATATTTTTCTTGGAGCTGTTGTGCAGTTTAAAATGAAGTAATACACAGAAGGAATGCAGCAGTAAGATTAGGAAAGATCAATATTTTTGAAAAGCCTGGACTCTATTCATTTACAGGGGATGCTGGAAGAACTCTTAGTCATCATTTCCAAAAGAAATCATGTCATCTTCTTACATGTGTCCAGAACAGCAGAAACTGCAGCAAGTCCAAATAGAAATAAGATAACTGAGAAACACTAGGCTTCTGACTACAGGCCATAGCAGAACAGACTAGAGACCACAGAAAGAAATAATCTGCAACAAGATCTAAAAATCAGCGAAAGCTGTGAAGGTCTTTTTGAACAGTCAAGAAACTCTGAAAAGTGTCTGCAAACTCAGAGGCAGTAAGAACTAGACATGATGTTAGGATCAACTCTTTCTATGTAGGACATTTTACCAGCCCAACTAATTTCACAAACAACAAAAGTATCCAACACAGAGCAAAGCAAAGCTAAGACCAGGAGACTAGATCTATTTCTGCTTGAGTGTCTGTTCTATGCCTAACCTGAAACAACTCACACAGGTCTCTAGACAGAGTAGCTTCCAAACTTACAGAGCTAAAGCTATGTCAGAAAAAGAAGGTTAAAAAGTTAAAGGAAGCTTTTTGTCTCCTCTTCTCCTTACTCTCATCTGCCCTTCTGCCATTAATATTCTTATACTTGCGGAACTCAAAAGAGGGTGAACTATGACTGGAGAGAGTGGTTAAAAGTCAAATAGTTTCAATGTAAATTGTGAAGTTTAAGAGAATTTCACCAATGTTTCTTTTCAAAACCCCTTATATCCAAGTTTGGAAACTTCAATTATACAAAGCAGATAAATACTAACACTAACTTTTAGGAGATATTCTTCAAAATAAAGGAAAGCATAAATCTGGGAGCATAACTTGGCTGTACAGCCTCTGCCTGCCATATGTGAAGCCCTAGGCTTAAACCAAAAGAAGCAAGAAAGAAAAGAAAGTATAATGGTAGGGAAAGAATGAGAAAAGAAATGAGGACCAGGAGGAGGGAGGGAAAGAAAAAGGGGAAAGGAAGAAAAAGAAGTACTACCGATTATCATCCAAAAATTACTGTTGAAAATATATTAATATCTGCATTTGTGGATACAAAAAAAATTACCCTTTCATGGAGAACCATTTAAAAAGGGAAGGATTGATCAGCACATTCTCCACTCATTTTCTGTTAAATCAACTTTTACCACTATGTGGGAAAACTGTGCCCAGAAAACAACCAACATAGTTATTCAACATATTCATTTCCAAACTAGAGATAACTGGTCTACCTACCAGGTACCTTGCTTAGCTACTGCTTAAACACACAGAGGGCAAAGCTCTATTATTGGTCCAGGATCCTGTGAGGCTTGAAGATAGATTGGCCAATATATGGCCATCTTGTAAGCTAAACTCAGGCTACTGAAGAAGTGGCAAGTGGCAAACTCTTAGGACAGAACACAGCAATATTTTATGTGAATTGTATGTTGTGGTCTGTCCATTCAAATATAAATTGAGTTTATATTTTCCTCCAAATTTTAAAAAATATTTCTTTATATTTTAGAATTTATATTTCTTTTATATTAGAATATTTAGAAAATATTCTTCATATATATGTGAACCGTGTGCATTGAATGCCCTTGGAGGCCAAAAAGATCATTAGATCCATAAACAAGAGTGAGAAATGGCTCTTAACCAACTGATAAGGGTGCTGGAAAAGTTATTAACTATTGAGCCCTCTCTCTTTAGTCCCTTTCCCAAACATTTAGTATACTCAGTTTAAATATTGAACTAGCCAGCTGTTTCTGTAAAAGGTCAGAGACTAAGTATTTTAAGCTATGCTGGCCACAGAGCCTCCAGTGAAACTCTTTAACTCTGTCTCCACAGTATAAAAAGGGTCACAGGTGCTAATTAGATGAATGGATATGGCTGTGTTTCAGTAAAACTATCTATGAACTAAACAGAGAAGTAATTTGGGGCAAAAGCAATTTGCTTTACTACCGTTGCAAAGATGAATTTAAAAATTCCAAATTTAAAAAAAAAAAGAAAAAGAGGGTCTCTGGTACTTTAGTTTTTCCAAGCAAAAGCCAAAGTTTTTAATAGATATGTCAGAATATACCTTTTAGGGTAAGAACTAGAATTAAAATAATTTCGAAAATATCTAATAGTGTCTGTCTAAATGAAAACAAAATTCTCTTTACTTAATGTCAACTTTGAACAAAATTAAATGGAAAACTATCACTGGGGGTACTCTTGCAAGACAAGAAGTATTAAAGAAAATTTGGCCAGTATTCATAATAAGAGGTGGATCAAAAACAATGCATCTATGGGAGAAAACGCATCTTAGGAAGAGCTTCTTGCATCCACCTAGCTCTTCTTCATCTTTAAGCAGTCCTCTTCTCAACTTCAAAAGGAGTCATCTAGGATCAATTATAATCAAGTTTCCTGTTTTCTCTAGAACTTATAAGTAATCACCTGCTAATCTCCCAAACATTATTAGAGACAAGCTTACCAAATTACACTAGTTAATATATTTTTATTGTGTTGAGAGTAATAAGACTTTAAACTCTCTAGAAAGTTCAAAGTGATCAGACCAAGTAGAAAAGATAACTAAAGGGTTATATTTTTGCAGCCAGAGATGGAAAGTAAGGTACCTCCCACTGGTCTTATAATCCAAAGATTCATGGTTCTGAAAGGGTATGTATGCCCCCTTTTATCTACATGATTACAGAGGCAGGTAAACAACAGTGTCTTTCAAACTTGAGATAATTCTGCAGGTATAGGATTGACGGAATGAAAACATATCCTGGAATATTTCACCTTGGTTTTATACCCAAGGGAACTGCCTCTAAAAATTAATGATCTGTGAAAATGTCTTGTATAAATAGAAGCCTGGTTCTCCCCCTCAATCCCCCATCAGAAAAATAAATCCTGGGGAAATAATATTAATTCAAATCCAAACTCCAAACCTTCTGAAAGTCAATTTGTATTCACTGGAGGCGGGTGAGAAACTCATCAACTGCAAATGTGCCTTTCAGGAGACTGCACTGTGTATGACATGGAGATGGGAGCCAATGACTACAACACAACATGTTACTGCAGTAGCTGAAATATTTCCTCCACAAAAAGAGCAACAAAAACCACCTCAATTATGACATCATAATCAACACAGGAAGGGATACAAATAAATCAAACCACAGCTTCCTACCAGGTCAGTAAAATTTAAAAGGCCAATCATACCTTTACTTCTGGAAAGTACTGGCTAACGGTCTCTCTCACATTGTTAATGTGAAGACCTAGAAATCTTATTAATTTCAATGAGTCTGTGTGAGTCATTGGTTTCACAATATAAAGGTCAGATTCCTATGATAGAACTCTGAGCAGAATATCTAGTAAGCAGGTGTTCATATACAATAACTAACATTACTCAGGATATATGGTAATCTTAAAACACAGTATGTCATTAAACCTGAAACCTCAAAGTCGCTACAAAAGCAGTAATAACAGGAAACAGAAACCACTATTCCTTGATATCTATGAACATAAATGGACTCAACTCCTCAATAAAGAGACATAGGATATCAGACTGGATACGTAAACAAAATGCAGCATTTTCCTGCATACATGAAACTCATATCAGAGACAAAGACAGACACTATCTCTGAGTAAAAGGTTGGGAAAAAAAAACTTCCAAGCAAACAGCCCCAAGAAGCAAGCTGGAGTGGCTATTCTAATATCGAATAAAGTAAATTTCCAACCAAAAGTTATCAAAAAAGATAAGGAAGGACACTTTTTACTCATTACAAGGGAAATTTCTCAGGAGGAACTCTCAATCCTTAACATATATGCTCCAAATATAAAATCACCCCCACTCATAAAAGATACCCCACTAAAGCTCAAAAAATGCATTTGGCCCCACACAATAATAGTGGGAGACTTTAATACGCCACTCTCACCAATGGACAGATCATGGAAACAAAAACTGAACAAGGAAACTGCAAAACTAGTAGAGACTATGAACCAACTGGAATTAATAGATATCTACAAAACATATCATCCTAAAGTAAAAGAATACATCTTCTTCTCAGCACCCCATGGCACCTTCTCGAAAACTGACCACATAATTTGACACAGAACAAGCCTCAATCGATATAAGAAGACTGAAATACTCCCATGCATCCTCTCAGTTCACCATGATCTAAGGCTGGTCTTTAACAACAACAAAGAAAACAAAAATCCCACATACACATGGAAACTAAACAATGCTCTGTGAAATCATAGAATGGTCAAAGAAGAAATAAAGAAAGAAATTAAGGACTTAATTAAAGAGAAAACATGTATTCTTTTTAACTATAAGGACTAGTTTGTGACATGTATTACTGTGTTATATTGTGATTGGCAAAAATGTACATTTTAGAAAAATGAATCACCTTACCCATCCTTTCTACTCTAAAAACAGAACCAACATTTGCTCATATATGAAGTCAGGGTGGCACTATACAGTACCCCAACTGGTCACCCAAAAAAAGGTACAGAACTGACTGGTAATATTTATGATGAAGCTTTTCCAATGAAATCACTTTAGAAAACAAAATACCTTTTATGAAGGCTTGAGGTTTCAAATATTCCAATGTTCCTCACCTGCCAGCCACCCACATCAGCTAACTACACAGCCGAGTGGCTGATGTCACACAACTGCCACTCCTACCCTCTGATGAGTCTGTAGGAACTTGTTTCATTTATGTTTGGCACAGTTCTCAGCTATCTCTAAAAGCACTCTCTTCATTTCTTATAATACAACCCCCAGAGCTAAGCACAAGTAAGAAACCAAAACCACTCATGAGCATGCCAGCCAAACTGATTTCTACTATCATTCTGAGGTAATAAGAAGTGACCACTGGCCAGTCCTCTGCTTGAAGGCATCGTCCTGTTTCTTCTCTTCTTCCATGGACTGCCCCCCTGCACACTGAGGTGCAGAGGTATCCAGAGACCACAGTAAGTAAGCATCACTGAGAAACACCTTTGTGGAGGAACTGAGAAAGCATGTTCTAACAGAGCCCCATGGGTGCACAGGTGTGACCTGCCAGACCCACTGCTGACCAGCTGTGCTGCGGCTACCTGTGAACAGCATCAGGTGCTTCCTGCTCACATCACTTACTGTGCCGGGCATGTGACTTCTCTCATTCCTCCCATTCTGTGAGGGGCCATTTTTGAGCTTCTTCTTCTTTTTGGCTGTCTCTTTGTGTTCTTTCTGCTTGTTCTGCACCTCAATAAGTACAGAAATAAAGCTGTTTTCCAGTTCCTTCGCAAACTCCAGTTCATCTCTCAGCGAAAACTGCTGCACCAGCTCCTCAGAGTACACTTTAATAGCTGTCTCAATTTCTTCCAGCAGTTCCTTTAGCTCAGACACTGACAGCCTTTTCACTCCTGTGGCCAGAAACAAAGTACAGGGAACATTGAGACTGGATTGTTTCACGGCAGCATAACGGGTGCTTTAAACCAAAGGACAAATCAAAGTCTAAGCAATTATACTGAGTGTTTGGGATCTTCTCAGAAACTATGACGCTCTGGTGGGTACATATGAGTAGAGATGAGTAAAGTACTCAGCCGAGATGAAAACTTTATCTATTTTTATATGTATGAATCAAGCATCCCAGGAAAGTACTATAGCCAAGACTGAAATGAGCTGGTCTGAGGAAAAGAACAGACACAAAAGCAGAGTGAAGGGACTCAGAGTGACAAGCAAGCTGGCAGGGACAAGAAACAGTCAGAAAGGATCAAATAAAATGCTAGCTCAATCCTCAGGAGGATGAAAGGAGGGACAGTCCATGACAATCACTTCGGTTCTTCCCCAGCACTCCAAAGCAGGAGAGCCAGGGGGCTATCGCTGAAGCCCTACTGTCTGCACCTTGAAATGAGACAGAATGAGCTGGAGGGAAGCGTTTACAAAAGTCATAAAACAAAAGTGAGGTTACTGTAATCCAATGTAACCACTATCTTTACAGAATGGAGAGAACAGACATCACCTCCTGAAAACCAAGGAGAAACACAGCTATCCCCAGCCACAAGCCAAGGAGTTGAATTTTAACCTCTGGCCCACAAAGTTCAGATACGGTAAGTTCCACTGTCTAAGCCACCCAGTCTAAAGAACTTTTTGGGAATGCTAGCTTAACTAATACATACTTTCCATATCTTATATATCAAGACTGGATTTTGGATTTAGTACTCCAGCAGGGCTAATGGCTTATCTACAGACCAAATTGTGGCCAAATCATATCAGAGAAAAAAATGTTCTGTGTCAGAAAATGTTCTGAAGGTTAAAAAGAAGCCACATAATACACAGAGATTAAGGTAGGCCAGCCTCAGACCTTTGGTCAAAACATAGATACAGGAGAGAGTACAATATGGCGAAGACCTACGATTACCATAGAGCTTGATGGCAAGAGGATTAAACTGCAGATATGGGACACGGCCAGCCAGGAGCAGTTTCAGACAATCACGACAGCCTACTACAGGGGTGCCATGGGTATCATGCTGGTCTATGACATTACCAATGAGAAGTCCTTCAACAACATCCGGAATTGGATTAGGAACATTGAGGAGCATGCCTCGGCAGATGTGGAGAAGATGATACTGGGGAACAAGTGTGACGTGAATGACAAGAGACAGGTGTCCAAGGAAGGAGGAGAAAAGCTGGCGCTTGACTATGGGATCAAGTTTATGGAGACCAGTGCGAAGGCCAACATCAATGTGGAGAATGCATTTTTCACTCTCACCAGGGATAACAAAGCAAAAATGGGCAAAATGTTGGAAGGGAACAGCCCTCAGGGGAGCAGCCATGGACTCAAGATCACAGTGGAGTGGCAGAGGAGGACCAGCTTCTTTCAATGCAGTCTTTTCTGAGGACAAGATTTCTGTCCATCCTGAGCCTGTGCTCAGCCCAGCTGACTGTGCCTGCCCCGGGCAAGCCTCCACCTTCAATGCTCGGACTCAATTGAGAAATTGATTATTTTAGTAACCATCTGATCTTCTCCAACTTCAGAGATGGACCAAGTTAGAATTTTGCTGTTTTTCCTGTGTCATCTGCCAGTCAGGCCTATCCATCCCCTGCCGCATTGCCACAGTTGGAGAGAGGTTGGGTGGGGGAATGGCAGCCTCCATCTCCAGCCTTCTGTCCCTCCACCACTGAAAGGAGGCCAGTGGCAGTGCCCAGCCTGCCTGGCCCCATACTCAAAGCACCACCTCAATGAGGGTCAAGCCTGGCATCTGCCTTCACCTGTTCTCAGTTGTAGACAAGTGACAGCCATATCCACTGTCTCCTTATGTGTCAAACCAAAGGGAAGCACAAACTAACTGAAGCCCACTTAGAGGATTTTGGAAGAAGTGGACGGCTCCCATGGTCAGAGCAGGGAGTCTGTGATCCAGACTGAGGTGACCACCACTCTCTCATGATCCACTGTCATTGGGCCACCTGTGTCAGTGACACAGAAATCACCTCCATATCTTCTCCTTCTCTGGCTGGCTCTAATCGGATGTTCTTTTCTAGCTATGATTTTTATATTTCAGATTCCTAACACCATGAGGTGATTCTGTCTTTGATTTCCTAGCAGCAGACCTGGGAGATCGGGAACCATGTGTCTGCCCTGTCATAGGGCACCTGGTCCCTGAGACCCAGACAGACATTCCATGGCACAGTGCGACCCTGCAGTCTTTACACTAACGTTGTGACAGCTCTGTCCTCCAAGAGGGGTGTTGTCTAGGAGCACCTTTTGTTTTACTCTAACCCTTCCCCCAAGCTGACAGTCAAGCTGTCATTATCAAAATCTCTCCCTTTTTTGAAATTAAAACCAATGTACCAGCAGTAGTCACCAGCCCTCCCCTAGAGTCCCTGATGTACCATGTTTACACTGACCAGAGAAAATCCAATTAAAGTGCATTTTAAAAGTAAAAAAAAAAAAAACAAAAAAACAAAAAAACAAAAAACGAAACAAAAAAAACATAGATACAAGCCCAGATCATAATGGGATCTTACCCAGGAGGGAACCAGGCCTGGCAATCAATAATCATGATGCCTCAGCTGCCAGTCTCAGAGCAATCCCATGCTGGGTATGGCTATTCCGGACCTCTTCTTGACAACCAGCCACCAGGTACTTACAGTCCAGTGCTGTCAAATCCAGACACAGATCCAACTCTAAAGAAATCTCACTTCCCCAAATTCTTCAAAGCTACATCAAAGACAACTGTTCATAAACTTAGGAATTCTTTTCAATAAATACATTACTATCTTGCTTTTTATAAGCTAAAGTTTCTCTCCAGAAAATGCATGTTGAAGTCTTAACTCACAGGAGCACAGAATAAACCAGTGTTTGGAATATTTACAGAGATGACTAAGTTAAAATGAGGCACAAGCCAGTTCTCAATCTAATGTGACCAATATCTCACAGGAAGACGAAGAAGCATGAGACACTGGTACATACAGAAGGAAGCCCAGGGAAAGGATGGCCAGCCACAGGCCAGGGAGGAGGCTTGAGAGAAGCCAAACCTCAGACCTTATCAGAACAACCAGGAAATAAACTCAGGCTGTTGAAGCACCCCAGACTGCAGAAAATTCTCCCAAAAACAAACCAGTCCAGGGCTTGAGGAAAATGCAACAGAGTCCTGCACAATGGCCAAAGTATGTGCAAAGAACTTATGGCCAGAGGACCCAAGAAAATTAAAGCTTTCTGGAGACGTGCCATTTTGTGTTGAATGTAGACAGAAGGCATTGAGGCTGACATAAGGAGGGTCTCTTACACTCTTCATAGCTGCTCATGCTAGAACTCTTAAGAGTTTGAATCTCCTGGGAGAGCATGTAGAGGCGGTCTGTCTGTGGGGGGGGTCTCCTCATCTTCTGGGTCTGGTGATTCCTGCATCATTTCTTCAATTTCAATAACCTTCCAAAACATGTACATTGCTGTTAATCAAATAAATTAACCAAGAAAATAACTGATTGTGTCACAGTACTTACTAGATTACCTGAGTAGAGAGATATTAAATGCCTAGTATGTACAGGAAGCACATGTAGAAGTGAACACTGCTTATGGAATTTATAATATATGAACACAAAATTAAATAGAATATGATCTTGTATGTCTACTGCGACTCAACAGACCCTAGCAGATCTTCATGTGTCTGAAAAAAAGGTGCTGTAATTTACTCATACGCAGATCATAGCTAGAGTTGAAAGATGGTAAATACTGGAAAATGTACTATAAACCACACAAGTGTGCTCAACTTCAATGTATTCTACATTAATTTGACAAAAACTTACAAAATGTAATATACATAAAAATATTCACAGATAGAACAGGAAGTTAGCTCTCTAGCAGAAAAAGAATTTCATTTATTAATTCAGTGAAAGACAAATGGGGTATTTTTAAATTACCAAAACCAGAATCAGACAGAAAAAAAGCTTCGAGAAGAAGGAAGACTCCAGAAATGCACCTAGCTTTAATTACACCAGGACCTACTTTAATACTCAGTATGAGTCAAGCCTTACAACTCTACCTTGTCTGATTCCAGATTAAGAGAAAAGGGAAGTAGAAACTTTAAAGGGAAGAGAAAAATACTCACTACTTAAAAAAGAGTGGGAGGGCATTTAAAATTAAGAAACATTTAAAAATGCACTTCAATGTTGATGTAAAACACAGTGAGTACATCTGAAAGAACCTAGGCATCAATTAATGTTACATGTAGCTCTTCAGCTGGGGAAAGTAAAAGCCAACCCAAGAGGGATCGTGCTGAGTAGGAAGGAAGCCTCCCCATATACCAATGTGAACAGTACAGTAAGACATTCCAGGAGGCTGTAGCAGGGGAGTCTGTAAACCTTAAAAACAGAAACAACATGGGATCCAGCATATTTCTTGGGGACTGAGACTGTTCAGGGTCACAGTGCATTCTGAACTGTCATTACCTTTCTCGTTAGCACCACAGTTGCCTAAGCCTAGAACAATCTAACTACAAATGTAATCAGGGAATCAGAAAGACATTCCTGCCGTGCACATGCACCCCTCTGACCTAGCCATAACATATCTTCTTACTGACCTTCTCTTCCCTGACTAAAAATAAAAGGTGACAGAATGCACAGCTGGGCAGCCTATACAGCCATGTCCCACTCTGGCAACAGTTCAGGTGCAGGAGGGGTGCTCAATGGCAGGGCTGACTCAGATGGTTTCAAGATGACTTTGATATTACTACCACACCCCACAGGTATAATGCCAGCTTCTGTCTGCAGAATATAACAAACACTTTTATTGTTTGTTAAAAATTCTTACCCAGGGTTCTACAGAAAGAAGCCTGCTCGGGCCAAGCTGGGCAGCTCAGATCTCTGATTTCAAGCACTCAGGAGGTAGAGGCAGGGGGGTCTCCATAGTCTGAGAACACCTTTGTCTGCAAAGGGAGTTCCAGGCCAGCCAAGGTATGTAAGGAGACCTTGGCTCAAAACAAACTCAAATATTCCAGTCCACTCATGTTTGGGTAACCTTGTAAAAAGCAGAAATTTTTTAAGTTTTTTTTTTTTTTTAAATTTTGGTTTAAACACTAACCCTCTGTTACTTGTAATCAATCACAGACTGTGACTAGCCTGGAAATCTTCCCAATTCAAAAACATAATCTTCCTTGGACAGTAGACAGCTTGTTTCACCTCTCCATTGAAGCCTCAATGTCAAGCCAGCACTGCCCACACTATTCTACAGGAAAGGAGAGTATTCTGACAAGCTTCATTTGCTGCCAGTGTAAGAAGTGGCTCTCAGGCCCAGGCTTCACCTCCATACCTGGTCTGCAGTAGAGAGAGGCTCCTCGTTGACACAGGAGATGATGATTGAATGCATGTCCAGCTGCTCTCTCAGCTGCTCTTTATCTGAGGTGTCAAAGAGCAAGCCACCACTCATCTAGAAACAGAAACACCCTATTTAAAAGGAAGACCTGAGTCTGAGACAATGGGAAAATGTGGTGTGCTCCTTGACAAGCGAGAAGAGACGACCACCACCCCTTCTCAGATCACGCTTTATTGTGGGAGCCTCTTGGTTGAAGGGGAGAGCAGGAAGCAAGAGGCCCTGAACTATCCTGGCTGTCTGCTTATATAAGGAGAAGTGCGTACCGGGCCTGCCATGATTGGTTTTCACCAGTCTGCTGACACCAGAGGCCTCGGGATTGGCCAGAGATAGGTTATGTACTGCGCATGCGCAGGGTGCAGTGCCTTAGCTGACAAGAGCATTACTATATATGGAGTTGTTTACCTCAATCCGTGAGGGAGCCAGCTCCATCTTATAATGGCGTCCACATTCGGCTCCCCACAAGAAAATACATGCAGTTCCTTGGAAGGGGTAAACTGACAGGCACTCCACACACACAGCATGTTGAAATGCTTTTTAACTAATTTATCTAATTTATTAATAAATTTTTACTAATTTATCTACAAACTACTTCCTAACATGCAAATACTCAGAGTAAAAGGAATTGACATCCTGGCAGGCAGTATCTGTCCATGAGACACACTGAGCTTCCCAGATGAACATCTTAAAGAAGAAAGAACATCTGCAGGTCCTAAAACACCTTTAAGCCTAACTATGCTGGAGAACCTCCAGTCACCTCGGAGCCATTTTCTACCTGAGCTCTGTGCACAGGAGGCTGACCATATGGACCAGAACAAAGGATGCCCTTGACTTCAGGCTTCCAGTTGGGTTACACATTACTGATGGACACCAGAAGACTGCAAGGTGAGAAGGAGAGTGCTGGGCTCCTGTTGTCCTCCTCTCTGCCAGAATGCCATTTGCCAGCTCTGGCTCTAGTCAAGCAGACTTCTCAGCTAATCTCTACAGTTTCTAGGAACTTCTCTCTCTCCCCTGTTCATCTCAGGTCTGCTATAGCAGCAATAGCTGTAACCGTTCCTGGAGTACCCAGGAGCTGGAGCCAAGCCTGAGATACTGTGTCATGCCTAGTCACTTTCTCTCATACCTACCCAACCCAATGTAAATAGCCCCTCTAGGAATATTGAGTTTTCTATCAACATCAATGATGAAAGGTACCTGCAAGACCCAACAGAATCAAGGAACTAGTACTGTCACATGATTTAGAGCTCTATTCTCCGAGAAGAACTAGCATACAATGAGAACAAACTATGGAAGAAAAAAATACCATTACAGTACATAGTATATCATTAAATTGATGTATTAATCAATTATTATACAATATTACATGACAGACCAAGGAACCGTAATCTAAAACTTAAGTAAATAAATAAAAATCCTTAATATCCAAATGTTTCAAAATCAGAAGCTTATTGAGTAGCTTCATGATGTCACCAGGAGAAATTTCTCATATGACCTCAGTGTGGCAGGTTGTGCTCTAAACACATGTAGACCAAAAATACTAAAAATCCCACCAGACTATATAAATAAAATAATATTGTAATCATGCTTATACTTGGGTCCCACCTCTGTATCTCATTATATACCCACAAATATTCCAATTAAAAAATCCAAAATCAAAAGCAATCATTTTAGATAGAGATCACTCAACCATTTATAAATATTTTAGCATAACTGAGTTAAAAAATATTAGGCATGGTAATACGGGCCTGTAAAGCCAACAATAGGATGAGACAGGAAGATCTCAGTTCAAAGCCTTTCTAGGCAACTTAGTAACATCCTGTCTTAAAATGAAAAGTACAAAATGGTTAGGGATATATCTCACAACCTGCTTAAAGCCCTAGGTTCAAGCCCCAGTAATTGAGGTAAGAGAGGTTTATCTGAAAAAGCAATTTTATTTACTAGTATATAGGATATATTTGAACTATGGAATAAAATGGAGCAGATGCAGGTCTCTAGAACCTTCCCAGTTCTTTATACAAGAGTTTCAGGAGCTTTCAGATGAATTCCAGCCAGAATAAAGATAGTGAAAGGAAAAAGGGTATGAAGGGGCCCCTGGCATGCTGATTTTTCACGGAAGCATGGGAAAGACCTGCTGCTCTCCACCTCTGTAGGTACTGGTGCAATTCTCTGCCTACCCCCGGTGACAATGTACCTTCTCTTTCTATTTCTCATAGCATCTCAGGCCAGGAAAGGCCTAGCAGTGAGAACAAACACACACAACCATCGTGAAATTTTAGAACTCCATATATGATAGACAAAAGCAAAATAGCAGAAGAAGAATCAGAAATTAAAATTGTTGGCATCAGGATAGCTCCTATCCTCAGAAATGGCACCACCCACAGGTGACAGGGACCTGGCACATCCATCACCATGGAAACAGCCAAGCATTCCCAGGATACACAGGTTCAGAAGCCAACCTTCACCTTTAAGTAAATGATGTCACTACCCCATAAAGACAGAACCATCCTACCCTTCTCTCTGTCTCTCTCTCTCTGTCTGTCTCTCTCCCTGTTTCTCTGTCTCTCTGTCTCTCTCTCTCTCTCTCTCTCTCTTTCTCTCTCTCTCTCTCTCTCTCTCTCTCTCTCTCTCTCTCTCTCTCTACCTCTTCTTTCTCTTTCCTCTTTACCCCATCCCCTGTTCCATAATTCTATTAAACCTCTCCACTTGGGACCAAGCAGGTTTGGTGTAGTTAGAGTGAGCCCAGAATTCTAATTAATGAGAGTGGGAGTCTGTACGGTGATCTTAGATTTTCTCCAGACCTGCCTGGCCTTGGGTCCTTGCATGGCAAGGCAGCTGCCTGGTTCCCTTAACTGCTGACACCACTGCCTAGCGATTTTGCACCACCTCCCAGGCAGCTGATCACCACCACTCATGCTGCCACCTCCACCCACCCACTGTCACAGTCTTCCACCATGTGATTCGCTGCTGCTACTGAGGCCACTGGACATACTCGTGGGCCGCTGCCCACTGTGGCCCACCATGTGCCACATGGGCCACTAAGGCAGGTCAGCTACACACCACACATTTTCACTTTTCCTGATATCAGATTGTGGCTAAGGTTCCCACACAAACACCAGCAAATTAAAAGAGCAGGTTAATAGATCTTACAACTCCAGTTGGAAAAGAGAACCCCCAATTTCACAAACAAGGTTTGGCCAGCCTTTGTGGGCAAGGAGGGTTAGTTCTCTGCAGCCAAGGTCAAAAATAGACATTGACCTTCCCGGAAACGCTCCTTAATTTTCACCCCCTAAGGGCTCTTACAGAAGTCCAGGTCTGGTGGGGAGTGACAATTCAGACCTCTGGTAGGAGGTGGATGTTTTCCTCTCTATTGAGTTTATCTACTGGGACATTAGTTGAGATAACTCAATAGCTCCCCCTTCCCAATGGGCAACTCAATGTCTCAGAAGGTATCACTGGGCTCCCCACTGGGATATCTCTTGGAAATATGTTTTAAATATCTAAAACTTATGCCCCAGCTGAGGACAGACATCTAAAATTGATACGCCTCTGCAATAATATTTGGACTCAATATTCATTACACAATGACTCAAATTGGCCACAAGATGGTACCCTAGACTTGTTAATTTTATGAGACCTTCACTCATACTGCCAACTATCTGGTAAATGGATAAGTGGTTCCCTGTGTACAGGCATTTATCTATCTCTGCTCTAGCCCTTCTCTGTGTTCCTCTTGTAGCCCCACCCAACTCCTTTTAGCAATGAGGCAAACAGCAGATGACAGCACAGCTCTCATCCCAGCTAACAAGCCACTCCCTCTCCGAGGCAAAATACATACTACCAACTCAGCTTCCACTCCTGCTACTCTAAACTTTCCAGAACCCTCCTCTCCTCCACTGCTGGACTCACACTCGAGTGTGACACACCACCCACCCTGAGGACCCCTTCCCGCCATCTCTCATCCTCTTCTGCACCGCACCCCCAATCCCACCCCATCTCCACACACACTGGCTCTCTGCTGGTGCAAGCTGCAGGTCGCTCTACCTTGGTGCCTAGTTTTACTCCTCCCATTACCTGCTCTAAGGCCACAGCCAAACTCCCAACAAATTCTTCATTTCCAGAGACACCTGGCCCAGCACCTGTACTTCTGATAAATGAGGTGGCCGGTGTCAATGGGCTACTCCATGTCCACGTACTTCACTAAATAAACTCTCCAAAATAGAAAGCAGACTGGGTTCCTACACCTCCAACTCTTTATGAAACAGTTCCGATACATGGCCCAATCTTACAGTTTGACATTCCATGAGGTACATATGACCATTACTACTAATTTAATTCCTGAGAAATGACAGCAGGTTTGGGAGTAGGCAAAAATGCATGCAGACAAGATCCATCAAAGAGATGGAACATACCTAATTTGATCTGAGGTAGTACCGGACCAAGATCCCCAATGGGATAATAACTCCGCAGGTGCTATTTTAGCCAGAGACAGATTCATAGCCTTCCTCCTGGCCAGTCTCCACAGAGCAGCCTTAAAACTGGTATATTTTAAAAAACATCAAGAGGTTTTTCCAAGACAGACAGGAAACTCTTAACCCCCTGACACTTGTCAAACTTTCCTGTCTTCACCAACACTTCCATCCTAACAGCCAAGAGTTGTTATTTTCTTAAGATCCATCCACAGCCTACTCCTGAAGATTTAAGTTTCTTAAAATTATCACTGTTTCTTGCAGAATCTGCCAGGCATCAGACTTAAACTCAAAATAATCTAGCGCCTCCTTTTCTACCCATCAGGCCCAAGGTTCTTTTCCTGGAACCGACTGACAACTTTACTTTACCCACATGCCCACTGTCAGACGTGCCATGTACCTCCTATTCTTGGGAGATACCTTCTTGGGGTGGGTAGAGGCATTTCTCACAACTAACAAAAGGGCTCAGACAGTCTCTAATCTCTTTCTCTGAGAGATCATCCCCTGAATCAGTGTCCCAGCTTTCTTGCAGTCAGACAATGGTCCCACTGAGTTTACCTCCCAAATCTCTCAAAATCTGACATTCCATGACATTTTCAAATTCCCCACCACCCTCAATCTTCAGGTGAAGTAGAAAGAACCACCCACTCTAAAACCCAGCCTTGTGCAGCTGACACTGAAACTTCACCTTGACTGAGTAAAACTCTTACCTCTGTCTCTTTTCAGACTACTAGCTCTCCCCAAGCGATGTCTCCAGGCCTCACCTTTTGAACTCATGTATGGGCATCCGGTCCTAACTCCTGGCCTCTCACCTAAATGCTCTCCCCTCTCAGATCGTTTACTCACCCTGTTACTTTGCAACCTCCGTTCTCTCCTATGGAATATTGCTGTCCACCATCTACCTCGACCTCACATTGAAACTTGTCCACTGCCTGTCAACACTGGAGACCAAATTCTTCTATCCCCTCCAGACAACTGGCGCTCATCCCTCTCTTCTAAACGGCAGAGACCTTTAAGGATTTTCTTGACACCTACAGCTGCTTAACTTGAGGGACTCACTCACTGGGTCCATCTGTCCCACCTCAAACCTTTTATCCCTCCTCCTAAACGTTCTTCATACATGTCAACCCTAACAGGACCGTGCTCTGTTAAGTTCCAGAAGACATCGAGACCATCCACATTGTCCCCAGTTTCAGAAAATAAGACTTCACCTTGTCAGTGACATTCAACACCACTGGAGTAGACATGGGTTTCTAATCTGCCCCTTATTGTTTGTTTCTATCTAAGGTAGCCAGTACATTTCGAGATTCGCGGTTCAAGAAACTCTCACAGAAAACTAATTTTTTTACAGTGTAAATGATTTTTTTTAAAAAAAAATCAATACCAAGTTTACTACATTTATTCCACAAAGTTTGGCTGCAAGTTTATATATATATATGTATATATATATATATATATATATATGAATGCATGATGGCACAGCTCAATATCTTTATTATTTTAAATTATATCAATTATGTCTGTTTTCTAAAAGAAACACAAAGTATTATTCCAAGTTTGAGGTATCCACAGAAAACTATTTCCCACATATGGAAAACACGTGGCATGAGCTATGTGTTGTTGTCTAGGATGACTCCGACCAAGTTACTAGTTTTAAAAAAAAAAACTGTGGTTACCAATGTTACAAATTTGTAATCATACCCAGTTGCTTATGAGCCAATACTCTAAGACCAGGACATACAGAGCATATTTATACCTTTTAAAACCAGTCAAAGCAAACATGAAGTAACCACACATTTTATATAGTTAAGCTACATAAAAATTACCTTTTTTAGCTGTAATTTAATGAAATGAGCACCCTATCACCAGCTGAGTTCAATAAATACAGTCAGGGATTTGTCTAGGAAAAACAGCCATCAACTCTAAACTGAGAGCACCTGTGCAAGCAGCCTGGCCAGACATTTGGCTCCAGGCAGGCCTCTAGCTGAGCTAACTTCCGGTGTAGGGCTCCAAAGGCCTGCTCTTATTTTATCTTTTATTGTTACCTTTTAGGTATGAGTTAAAACTAAATCAAGAGGTAAGCGAATATAAAACTCAACTTTATATTTCTTGTGAAACAATATAAGGAATTAAGATAATTATAAATCCTCACTAGCTGGCATCTGACTAGCAGCAGTTATCTGGCTAAGTCCACATGGTCAGCAGCCTGACAAGCTGACAGGGATAAGTCAGCTTTAGCTTGGGGTCTTTGGAGGGGTTAGGCTATATTTTTTTTTTATTCTTTCACAGTAAATGTCCAGAAAAAAACAAAGCTATTATTTCTTCCATTGTGTTATTCAGGTGGGTAAAAAATCTTTAAATAATATATTATAAAATATTTTATATACACACATGCCCAGAATTTGTATAAAATTTATTGGGCAAATTTATCTGGTGAGGGGAAACTGAAGTCAAACATACTGTATGGGAGAAAATTAAATCTGAAAAGGTATGTGTGTGTGTGTGTGTGTGTGTGTGTGTGTGTGTGTGTGTGTGTGTGTGTGAGTGTATGTATTACATAGATGGATAGATAGATAGAGAGATAGATAGATAGATAGATAGATAGATAGATAGATAGATAGATAGATAGATAGGGTCTAGTTGTCAAAGTACCATGCTTTAGCAAATGCTAAACCAACAGTTAAGAAGGCCTCTAAATGAAAATTTCTATTGAAAACTTCAGATAGAGTAATTACAAAGTAACTGAGTTATTCGAGTAAAGAGGAGGTCTGGGGACGGGTAGCATCAAAAGAGACACCAGTAGGTGTGTAGGAGAGATAGACCCCAAGTTTATAGAGAGACCCAATATACATATCAACCAATAGAGAAGAAAATAAAACCAGAATGAAAAGAAATCTATATTGACTCAAAACTTAAGGAAAACCTTTTTTGCTTGTCAAAAATTATTGAATTCTTTCCATTTGTTTTCCTATTAAAAAACAAAACAAAACTTTTGAACAGACAACATACAAAGAAACCATCTTTTTTAAGAAGTTGGATATGCCCATTACCCTGATTTGATTATTATGAATTGTAAGCATTTATCAAGTTACCACATTTTACTACATAAATATGTGTTAAGTATTATATGTTGATTAAAACTAAGAACACTGGCAATCCAGAATTTGTTAATTAACGACATTTCATTCTGGTTATACCAATTTGATATGGGGAGTCTTGGGTGTACAGCTACACTTTGTACTTTAATGATTAAATTGATGTCTTCATTCATTCTGAGCAATAGCAGTTGGTCACCATAAGAAGGAGCCAAGATGACTGACTATGGCTTCATCCTCTGGAAGGTACCAGAAGCCCTGACCAGGTGGCCACTCTGAGTACATGTGTGAGTGTATCCTGTGTCATCTGAGTACATGTGTGAGTGTGTCCTGTGTCATCCTAATACTTGTGTGTGAATGTGTCCTGTGTCATCTGAGTATATGTGTGAGTGTGTCCTGTGTCATCAAAAGCTATTCTCTGAATGATAGCTACAAGGTAATATTGGCGGCAGTTATTTGTCCAACCTTAACATTTATTTACTCTTATTTTACCTCTGAAGTAAAACTATATTTTACACTACCATTATATAAATTAAGTTTACTGCGAGGTGATGTACCATTAATAACTTAGAATGTTGGCACTTGAGTATTCAGAGCAACATCAGAGGCTATAACTATGAAAAGAAGTTCAATGGAAACAGGGTATCTCTAGCAGTCAAGAAGCTAAGTAAGCCCATTCATGTCCTATTCTTATGGGAGAGGGATAAGAAGTTTCTTCTAAATTGTATTTAGTACAAAGAAAAATGGACAATGAAGTGACATTTGAGTAAAGGGGGAGGTCTGGAGACAGGTAGCATCAAAGGAGACACCATTTGTTGTCTAGAAAAAAATAGATAATTTAGAGTAGTCTGCTTCAGAAGTGACACCATGAGCCTGGGACTATACCCACACAAGTTCAGGGGAAGCTCTTCATTGGGATCTGATATAGTTATATATTTCACTTGGATCATATACATCATTGTAACATATCTTCTGGAATACTGAATAATGTATATTTATTATAGAAATAATCTAAATTTTCTACATAATCAGAATTAGGCAATCATATTGCCCAGCAATAGCCTACAAAACCCTCTGGAGCTGTCTCCCAAATTTGACAATAATGAGAGAGACAGGAAAAATTTTCTTTTCCATTGATGCACTTTACTCCTTAGGAATTTTCCCCTACAATCTTGCTGCCTCTTTCCTAAGTTCTGATGTCTAAAACTTTTACAATACTTCTTGCTATCTTGAAAAAAAAGCTTTATAATAGAGGAGATTGTGAGGATATGGATAAAAATATCTACTATACCTATAAACATAATTTCAAATTTTTCACATTTTTGTTGGATATATTTTATTTACAATTCAAATGTTATTTCCTTCCCACTTTACCCTCCATAACTTTCAATCCCATTCCTACCCTGCTTCCATGAGGGTGTCCCCCCACCTTCCACTACCTACTTGCCTGACATTCCCCTGTACGGGGGATGGGACCTTGGCTGGACCAATGGATAAAGCACATTTTTAAATGGAGCATGACATGGATAAAGTGATCTTTTATTGCACATATTTGAGAAGATAATGTCTTACTGAATATGGTGGTGAACATTTTTTAACCCTTTTTAATTGAATATTCTCTGTATTTACATTTCAAATGTTATCTCCTCCCTCCCTCTCTAATCCCCCTTCCCCTCCACTTGCCTTAATGAAGGTGCTCACTCTCCCAACCACCCACTCCCACCTTAGTGTTTTGGCATTGGTCTGTATTGGGAAAACACACCTTTCTGAACCAAAGGCCTCTCCTCCCACTGTTGGCAGACAATGCCATCCTCTGCTGCATATGCAACTGGAGCCATAGGTTTCTCCATGTTTACTCATTGGTTGGTGTTTTAGTTCCTGGGAGCTGCTAAAGGTTTGATTTATTGATAACATTAGTTATCACATGGGGCTGAAAACCTTTCAGTTTCTTCAGTTCTTTCTCTAGCTCCTTCATCCCTGTGTTCAGTCTGATGGGTAGCTCCAAGTATCCTCATCTGTATCAGTACAGCTCTGGCAGAGCCTCTGAAGAGGCATCCACATCATGCTCCTGCGAGTAAGCACTTCTTGGCATCTGCCATAGTGCCTGGGTATAGTGGCTGAATATGGGATGAATCCCCCGGTTTCAGGAATATTTTTTCTCCAATCCCTGCTCCTCTATTTGTTCCTTTATTTCCTCCCGTGAGTTTTTTGTCCTCTTTTCTAAGAAGGACTGAGGCATCCACCTCCTGATTATCCTTCTTTTTATTTTCATAAAGTCTGTAAATTGGGTATTATGAGATTTTTGGCCTAGTATCTACTTATCAGTGAGTACATATAATGAGTGGTTTTCTTTCTTTCTTTCTTTTTATCATTTGCTTGCTTGTTTTGTAACTGGGTTACCTCACTCAGGATAATGCTTCTAGTTTGATCCATTTGCCCAGGAATTTTATGAAGTCATTGTTGAATAGCTGAGTAGTACTCCATTGTGTAAATGTACCACACTTTTCTGTATTATTCCTCTGTTGAAAGACATCTGGTTTTTTTTTTTTTTTTTTTTTTTGGCCTTCTGGCTATTATAAAGAAGGTTACAATGAACACGGTTGAACATGTGTCCTTGTTTTATGGTGGAGAATTTTTTGGGTATATGCTGAGAAGTTGGATAGGTAGGTCCTCAGGTAGTACTATGTCCAATTTTCTTGCAAACCCACCAACAATAAAGGAGAGTTCCTCTTCCTCCACATCCTCTCCAGGATATACTGTCACCAAAGTTTTTGATCTTAGCCATTCTCACTGGTGTGAGGCAGAATCTCAGGATTGTTTTTCTTTGCATTTCTCTAATGATGAGGATGTTGAACACTACTTTAGGTGCTTTTAAGCCATTCAGTATCCCTCAGTTGATACTTATTTGTTTAGCTCTGTACCTCATTTTTAATAGGATTATTTGATTCTCTGAAGTCTAACTTCTTGAGTTTTTGTTTTTGTTTTTCTTTTTGTTTTGTTTTTTTGGTATATTTTGAATACTAGCCCCCTCTCAGATGTAGGATTGGTAAAGATCTTTTGTCAATCTGTTGGTTGTGTTCTTTCCTTACAGGAGCTTTGCAATTTTATGAGGTCTCACTTCTCAATTCTTCATCTTAGAGCATAAACCACTGCTGTTCTGGACCAGAAAATTTTTGCTGTGTCTCTGTGTTCTAAGATTTGCCCCACTTTCTCTTCTATTAGGTTCAGTATACCTGGTTTTACATGGAGGTCTTTGATTCACTTAGACATAAGTTTTGTACAAAGAGATAAGACAGGATTGATTTGCATTCTTCTGCCTGCTGACTGCCAGGTGAACCAGCATTTTTTTGAAGATGCTGTCCTTTTTACATTGAAAGTTTTTAGCTCCTTTATCAAAAATCAAGTGACCATAAATATGTGGGTTCATTTCTGGGTCTTTAGTTCTATTCCATTGATCTACCTGCCTGTTGCTCTACCAATACCATACAGTTTTGATCATGAGTGATCTGTAATGTAGCTTGAGGTCAGGGATAGTGATTCCCCCTGAAGTTCTTTTAATTTTGAGAATCGTTTTTGCTTTCCTGGGCTTTTTGTTATTTCAAATGCATTTGCAAATTGCTCATTCTAACTCTATGAAGAATTGAGTTGGTATTTGATGGACATTATATTGAACCTGTAGATTGCTTTAGGCAAGATGAATATTTTTACTATGTTGATCTTTCCAATCCATGAGCATGGGAGATCTTTCCACCTTCTGAGTTCTTCTTCAATTTCTTTCTTCAGAGACTTGAAGTTCTTGTCAAAGAGATAGTTCACTTGGTTGGTTAGGGTTACACCAGGGTATTTTATATTCTTTGTGACTATTGTGAAAGGTGTCAGTTCTCTAATTTCTTTCTCAACCTGTTTATCCTATGAGTAGAGGAAAGCTACTGATTTGTTTGAGTTAATGTTATATCCAACTGCTTTGCTGAAGTTGTTTATCAGTTGTAGAATTTCTCTGGTGAAATTTTTGGGGTCACTTTAGTACACAATCATGTCATCTGCAAATAGTGATATTTTTTACTTCTTTCTTTCCAATTTGTATCCCTTTGACTTCCTTTTGCTGTCTATTGCTCCATCCAGGACTTCCAGTACTATGTTTAATAGGTAGGGGGAGAGTGGGCAGCCTTGTCTAGTCCCTGATTTTAGTTTCTCACTTTTAGTTTGATGTAGGCTATTGGTTTGCTGTATATTGCTTTTATTATGTCAAGGTATAGACCTTGGATTCCTGCTATTTCCAAGACTTTTTACTTGAAGATGTGTTGAATTTTGTCAAATGATTTCTCAGCATCTTTTGAGATGACCATATGCTTTTTTATCTATGATTTGAATTTATTTATATGGTGGATTATGTTGATTGATTTCCATATGTTAAACCAACCCTGCATCCTACGGATGAAGTCTACTTGATTATGGTGAATGATCATTTTGATATGTTCTTAAATTCGGTTTGCAAGAATTTTATTGAGTATTTTTGCATCAGTGTTCATGAGGGAAATTAGTCCGAAGTTCTCTTTCTTTGCAAGACCTTTGTCTGGTTTAGGTATGAGTGTAATTGTGGCTTTAAAGAATGAATTTAGTAGTGTTTCTTCAGTTTCTATTTTGTGGACTACTTTGGAGATCTTTGGTTTTAGGCCTTCTTTGATGGTCTGATTGAATTCAGAGGCTTTTGATGACTACTTCTATTTCTTTAGAGGTTATGGGGCTATTTAGATGATTTACTTGATGCTGATTTAACTTTGATAACTGGTGTCTCTTTAGAAAATTGTCCATTGCATCTAGATTTTTTAGTTTGGTTGAATAAAGGTTATTATAGGAGGATATGATGATTTCTTGAATTTTCTCAGTTTCTGTTATAATGTCTCCCCTTTTATTTCTGATTTTGTTAATTTGGATACTCTCTTTCCACCCTCTAGTTAGTCTAGCTAATGGACTATTATTAATATTATCAATATTGTTGCTTTTCTCAAAGAACCAGCTTTTGATTTTGCTGCTTGTTTGTATAGTTCCTTTTATTTCTAGTTGGTTGTTTTCAGTTCTGAGTTTGTTTATTTCTTGATGTCTACTCCTCTTGGGTATATCTGCTTCTTTTCATTTTAGAGCTTTCAGGTGTTCAGTCAAGTTGTTAGTTTCTTTCTGGAATCACTCAGTGCTATGAGCTTTCTTCTTAGCACTGTTTTCATTGTATCCCAAAAGTTTGTGTATGTTGTGGCTTCATTTTCATTAAATTTTAAAAAGGCTTAGATTTCTTTCTTTATTTCTTCTTTGACCAAGCTATGGTAGAGTAGAGCATTGTTTAGCTTTAATGTGTATGTGGGCTTTATATTGTTGTTGGTATTGTTGTTGTTACTATTATTGAAGACCAGCCTTAGTGCATAGTGATCTGATAAGATGCATGGTATTGTTTTCATGTTCTTATATCTGTTAATGACTATTCTGTGACCAGCTATATGGTCAATTTTGAAGAAGGTGCCCTGAGGTGCTGAGAAGAAGGTATATCGTTTTGCTCTTTATATTTTTTTGTTCTATTAAAATCATTTGGTTCATAACTGCTATTAGTTTCACTGTGTCTCTGTTAAGTTTCTGCTTCTGTGATCTGTCCATTGATGAGAGTGGTGTGTTGAAGTCTCTCACTAATATTCTGTGTGTGTGCAATATATGCTCTGAGGTTTAATAGAGCTTCTTTTCTGAATGTGGGTGCCCTTGTATTTGAAGCACTGATTTTCAGGATTGAGAATTTATATGGATAGATTTTTCCTTTGATGAGTAAAAAGTGTCCTTCCTTGCCTTTTTTGATGACTTTTCATTGAAAATCTATTTTATTCCTGATTAGGTTGGCTATTCCAACTAATTTCTTTGGACCTTTTGCTTGAAAAGTTTGTTCCCAACATTTTATTCTGAGGTAGTCCCTTTCTTTGTTGATAAGATGAGCTTCCTGTATGCAGCAAAATGCTGGGTCCTATTTTTGTATCCAGTCTGATAGTCTATGTCTTTTTATTGGGGAATTGAGTCCATTGATGTTAAGAGATATTAAGGAATAGTGATTGTTGTTTACTTCTAATTTGTTGTTGTGGGTAGAATTATTTTTGTGTGATTGTCTTCTTTTGGTTTAGTTGCAAAAAGATAATTTTCTTGCTTTTTCTAGAATGTAGTTACCCTCCTTGTCTTGGGTTTTCCATCTATTATTCTTTGTAGGGTTGGATTTGTGTTCAGATCTTGTGTAAATTTAGTTTTGTCATGAAATATCTTGGTTTCTCCATTTATGGTACTTGAGAATTTTGCTGAATACAGTAGTTTTGGCTGGCATTTGTGTTCTCTTAAGGTCTGCATGGCATCTGTTCAGGATCTTCTAGCTTTCATTGTCTCTGTTGAGAATTCTGGTGTAATTCTGATTGGTGCCTGTATATGTTACTTGTTCTTTTTCCCTTACTTTGTGCTTTTAGTGTACTTTCTTTGTTTTGAACATTTGTTGTTTTGACTATTATGCGTTGGAAGAAATTTGTTTTCTGTTCCAATCTATTTGGTGTTCTGTAGGGTTCTTTTATGTTCCTGGTTATGTCTTTCTTTTGGTTATTCAAGTTTTTTTCTATAATTTTGCTGAAGATATTTACTGGGCCTTTTAGGTGGGAGTCTTCATTCTCTTCTACACATATTATCTTTAGAATTTGTCTTCTCCTTGTTTCCTAGATTTCCTGGATGTTTTGTTTTGGGAGCTTTATGGTTTTTGTATTTTCTCTGTCTGTTGTGTCAATGAGTTCTATGGTATCTTCTGAGATTCTCTCATCCATCTCTTTTATTCTGTTGGCGATGCTTGTTTCTGTGACTCCCGACCTCTTTCCTAGGTTTTCTATCTCAAGGGTTGTTTACCTTTTGTTTATCTTTATTGTTTTTAATTCTGTTTTTAGATTCTGGATGTTTTTGTTCAATTCCTTCACCTGTTTACTTGTGTTTTCTGATGTTTCTCTAAGGGCTTCTACTTGTATTTCTTTAAGGGAGTTATTCATGTGCTACTCGAGGTCCCACAGCATCAACAGGACAAATGGTTTTAAGTCTAAAACTTGATTTTCTGGTGTGTTGGGTTATTCAGTACTTGCTGTGGTAGGAGATCTTGGTCCTGATGTTGCCAGGTTGTTTTGGTTTCTGTTTCTTAGGTTCTTGTGCTTGCTTCTTGCCATTTTGTTGTCTTTGATATTAGTTGATCTTGTCTCTGATTGTAGCTTACTCTCCTGTTCATCTTTGGATTCATAGCCTCCAGAGGGATATTGGTCCTGGGTGCTCAGCTTTTTATGAGCATGCAGTTAATTTTGAGCTTTACCTCTGGGCACAGATGAAGTCCCAAAGGATTCCAGACCCATGCAGTACTTCGATACCTGTGCCCTGAAATTACCCTCAGGTCTCTCTCTGGGGTATCAGGAGAGAGTGCTCCTGAGTCTCTTTTGGGTTCTCAGCTCTCTGAGCAGACTGTGTGTCCCAATGGCAGTGTCCAGCTCTGGCTCTGGACACAGATCTACATTCTTTACTTTGTGTGTATACACTGTGCTTGCTCAGGTGTGCCCACGAGTGCCACATAAGACACATGTACAGGTCAGAAGACAGTCTGTGGGGCCTAGGTCTTTTCTGTCCTGTGGGTTTTGAGCCTTGAACTCACATTATTGAACTTGGCTGCAGGCACCTTTACCTGATGAGCCATCTTATTGGCCACTTACATACATTTTTAAATGATTTTTTAATTTTATGTGCATTAGTGTTTTATCTGCATGTTTTGTCAGTGTGAGGATATTGGATTCCTTGGATCTTGAGTTACTGACATTTATGAGTTGCCATATGGGTGCTGGGAATTAAACCTAGGTCCTCTGAAAAAGCAGCCAGGGTTTATAACTACTGTGCCATTCCCTCAGTCCTCCAACATAATTTTAAAGCTATAAGTATAATAGAATATTTTTACCATGTGTCTTAAAAATATGTCAGTGCGTTTGACAGCAAAAGAGCTAAATCTATAACACTGCATCAAAATAGTCTCTTTAAATGTTCTGAACCTAAACAGACATGCTATTGAAGTCAGACAGGAATCAAGTTCACAAGAGCTAAACCAAGTTTACTATTAAGACAATTGTTTGTACAATGTAAGCAAACAAGTAATTACTCAATTTTCTGCTCAATTTGACTAGGATAGACACAGAAGTCGCTAAGTGTTTCGAATTTAGTAATATAGGGTTAAATCTAGGGGTCTTGTAAAGTCCTTGTTATGTAATTTAAAGAAACCTTAGTCTTCTCTGATGTTGTGGAGAGTAACTTGCAACCCTGAGATACTGATTTACTGTTTAGAAAAATGAATCAGTGTGACTCTGAAATCTTACAGGCTGGGAGACTTTTAAAGTCCTTAATTAGCACCAAACCCTGAATTTTACTATTTACCTTAATGAACCCTGGTGGTTTCTAGGGGCACTTGCCACCTGAGTTGTGTTTTTATATTCCTGCACCAGAGATTCAGGAATGAGCAAACATTCTCTATAAAGCATTTGCCCAGACCCCCAGGTAACCTCAGAAGCAGCCATTTCATTTTGTTATGGACACATCTGCATCCCTTAAGTCTCTATGCCAGAACCTTTCAGCCTGGATACCACAGATTTTGGCTATATTTGGAGATACCATTTTAAAGGAGATTAAGGTAGGGTGGAGTCTTTAAGGGGGCCATAGTCCAATTTATCTTAAAACAGAAGAGAGTATTTGGTCCTGAAGATAAACCCCAGGAGTTCACAGGCACAGAAGGTGGCCACATAAACACACAGTACAATGGAGATAAAGAAGCCTTGCTAGTCCTGTTCACATATCAGTCTTGGGCTTTCTGCTTGCAGAAGTAGGGGAATACTTTGTTGTTGTTTAAGCCAGGCAACTTTGTTGTTGTGTTCAACAGGCAAGTTTTATCTCAGACTTGTGATGATCCTTCTGTCATTGTCTCCTGAGTACAGACTGGGGTACTGACATTGACAATCACATCTAACTGAGTACCCGACAATTAAAAATACTTTTCCAGGTTTCCCTGTAAATGTAAGATGTGCTCTGTGTTCATACTGGAATGAGAGAGGACTTTTTCCAAGTCTCTGGTTTTATAGTGCACTGCCTATGAATGATTTATAATGTGCAATTTTTTTCCATTAATTTTTGTGAAGATCAATCTTTTTCCTGTCTGTCCTTTACCTAAAAGTGATATTAAGTTGTTCTCCCATAAGCAAAGGGTGACACAAGCTAAAAACCATGCTCTTAATAGTTAGAGATACAGATATTGACATTGATTTTTACATCAAATGAATCTGAAGGAGAGACTTGTCTCCACTCTCCAATGAATAAACAATATTATGTTTTTCAAAATTACATACTTTAATTGCAGGCCTGATATAAAAAATAAGGCATTTATATATTCTCAAGATGTTTGAAAAAATTATCAAATCCTTAAGTTGTACATATTTAATTTGCAGATGATTCTGGTTACACATTCATCCTATTTTTAATACCATTTTATCTTATTGATTTCAGGAAATAATGTTATTTTCATTTATAGTTTGGACATTTGCAATTGTGAGTAGATTTCTTTCAATTATACATATTCCTTTTCAGTCTCGGTAATTGCATTCTTACACTGGCCACCATGTTGATTTTAATAGGTTTGGCCCCCATAGACTCATGTGTTTGAATGCTTGACCCATAAGAAAGGGCAGTATTAGAAGGTGTGAGCTTGTTAAAGGAAGTGTACCTCTGTGGGGGTGGAGCTTTGAGGTCTTAAATGCTCAAGCTCTGTCCAGTGTGAAACAAGTCCAGCCTCATCCTGGTTGCCTTTGGATCAAGATATAGATCTCTCAGCTGTTCTCCAGCACCATGTCTGCCTGCACACTGCCATGTGTCCCACCATGATGATAATGGACTGAACCTCTGAAACTGTAAGCCAGCTCTAATTAAATGTTGTCCTTTATAAGAGTTTTCTTAGTCAGAGTGTCTGTCACAGCACTGGAACTCTTAAAATAGACATAGTGCAGCACAAGGTGAAGCTATGTGATTTTTCCCCCTTAATACATAATCATTTAGCCCAAATACAGTCTTCAGACAGTACTCATTTCTAACACTTTACATATATACCTTACTTTATCTACTGTTATCCAAATCTTCCTTGTGTCTGTGTGTTACATGTGTTGGTCTGGAGGCCAGAGGCTGAAGCCACATATCTTCTGCATCTCCATTTCCTTTCATTGTCATTGCTTGGTTTTGTTGTGATGGCTGGTTTTTAGGGTCCTTTTTATCATATATTTATTTATATTATGTGTGTTGGTGTTTTATCTGCAAGTATGTCTGTGTGAAGGTGTCAGATCTTCTGCAGTAGAGTTACAGGACAGCTGTGAGCTTTCATGCGGGTGCTGGGAACTGAACCCAGAGCTGGAAGAGCAGCCACTGCTCTTGCATCCCTCCAATGTCTTTGATTTTGCTTTTAAAGACAGGTCTAGTACTAAATCTGGAGCTTTCTCAATTTAGCTAGACTGGCTGACAATCCCGCTGCTGATGTCAGCTAGTCTCTGTCTTTCTCCTCCCCCCATATTTCTTTAGTGCTGGTGTTGCAGACATACTCTCTTATTTTCACAGCAAGCACCTTACCCATTGAGCCATCCCTCCAGTCTTCTGCAGTTACATTTATTTTCAACTTTCTATTTTAAACTGTTTCTTCATTATCTTACTCTGGACAGCCAGCATTGTTGTTCACAAAGACACCTGGAATGTTTTTATTCCTCATCCAACCTTCTTTAGGGACAAAGAAGCTTTTGTTTTACCTAAGGCAGTTTCACCTTTTCTGTAGTCATACCCAGTGAGCAGCCTGGAAAAGCCTGCGGTACCATTGCTACTGGGAAGGTGGGAGTTTGAAACCAGGCCTGCTGCTGGAATTCAACTAACCTTCCATAGAGGGCAGTGATGCTGAGGTTGAGGCTGCATGCAAATCAACTATTCAGAAACCAGTGGCAGTCTCCATAGCAGTGTGCTGGTCTGGACACACTCTGCCCTCACATGTGAGGAGAGCACATTTTCTGTTTGCTGGGTGCTAGGATCAAGGGTGTGCCCTACCTAGGCAAGAGATGTTGACTCATGCCCTTAATCCCAGCTCTCAATTGGATCTCTGAGTTTGAGGCCAGTGGGATCTACAGAGCAAGTTCCAGTGCAGCCAAAACTCCACAGAGAAACACACTCTCTCTCTCTCTCTCTGTGTGTGTGTGTGTGTGTGTGTGTGTGTGTAGGAATGCCCCTCCATGCCCAGCTCATCTGGACTTTACTTGATAGGCTCACTGCAGCTCCTTGTAATCCTGAGAACGCATATAAGCTACATACCCTGCATCCAGACCTGAGCAATGCAAACCTCTAACACAAGCCTCCTGTGTTTCTTCCCATCAGCAATGGGCTCAACACGCATGAGCACATGTGCACATGGACATGGCAGTTGCTGATAAATGCAGTGTACCTGCACAACAAAGAAAGCAGGGTCCCAGTCACTGATTAAAAGTAAAGAACCTGAAAAAACCCACTCTGGACTTCCAGTCAGTGAGAAATCACTTTTTACAGTTAAAGTTCTGTATGTTTTCTGTTACAAAAGCTTTAAAAAAAGAAATGCATTAACAATTTTAAAACAACTTTCAGATTTCTGGCAATAACAACTAGATGGAAGGTCAAGGCAAACCTAAGTATTAGATAAGTTCAGCTTTGCATTTCTGAGTGCCAGTGACATCTTATAATATTAAGCTGATAAGGTAGTTGAAAATGAATCACGCTCAAAAAGGTCTAGATAGGAATTCTTCAAGGAGAGTTCAATTGTGAATGCTGAGCATACAAGAAGAGCTGGGGACCAGCAACAGCTCTGGACACACCCAAAAAAGAGCCCAGCTGACTGGCCAGAGATGGACTCAGATTAATACAGGACTGAGCTCTGCTATGTTATGCAGAGGAAAGGAAAGCAGGCAGATACGGGAATCCCTGCTTTACAATCACTTTCACTTCAGAAATTTCATCAGGAGAGAGAAATCTAGTCACTTCTGCTAGGTTTTGTTTGTCATGAATATTCCTGCCACGTAACCCTGGAATCAGCTTGAGCCAACCTACTAAAAACAAAACAATACACCTAGACTGTACTGACAAGAAACCACAACATACATGAACAACCAGCACTGTTAAGAAATCTTGGGTCTGAGGAAGTTTGTACCTGGACTTGGAGAGATTCCCCACCAGAAGTCTCTGCTGTTAAATCTTACTTAACAGAGATTTGCCAGTCGAACCCCAGAATGCATAAAAATTCCAGCTGAAGGCCAGAGAGAGGATCCAGTGAATACAGATACATTCTACCAAGTTGATCTTGGGTTTGATCCCTGGGACCCACATGGTGGAAGAGAGAGAAAAGCCTCCTCTAAGTTTATCTTCACAATGTGTTCAAGTTCTCTCTCCACTCTCTAAAGAGCTGGTGGGACAAATGTACCTGGAAAAGTTAATAAATACAAGTCTTGAAAAGCACAAAAAGAAAAAAAAGCTACTGCAAAGTGGTGTTTACAAGAAAATGGACATTATTAGGAACATGATGTGCCAGGAGAAATGGTAAATGGCAATCCTTAAAATGGATACCTGGACAGGGGCTGTCTGGCCAGAAACAACTTCTCGTGGGCACTGCACAAGGACTTCTTGAGCTCAGCACATTGCTCCTTTTCTGAAAGCATAAGAGGGGACAGTCATTGTATGTTATGCAGACTCCACATGATCAAACAATGCCAAGAGTCTTCTGGAGACAAACATAACTACACATACATTCAAATATTAGTTTACCTTAGAAAATATGAAATTAGGCAGGTGTGGTAGTACACACCTTTAAGAAGCCCTATCTATAAACAAAGATCTTATGTTAGTGCAAAGAAGGTACACTGTGCAACTTGGAAGGTAGGGATTTCCAAATCTTGGGCCTTCAGAATGTGCTCTCTTTGTTCTGAAGTCCGAATACTGCTTTCCATCTAGACCACGAAGAGAACAACCAAGGCCATGTGGCAGAGACCACCAAATTTCACTGTATCCCACGTGGAACAGCCCATCATTTGCTGGGACAGACGGTCTGTCGAGCACCCTGCACATACTAGGCAAGTGCTCTACCACTGGCTATGTCACCAGATCCATTGGACCTTCTGTTGTGGACAAAACTGTAATCTGGACTTCATACTTACACCTGCCAAAGTCAAAGGTGGGCTTCAGACTGGCACAGAAGAACGCCTGGCAGCTGGAGCATTTGAGCATATCACACTCAACTGTGATCCAACTATATTTTGCACAGATAAGTGGAGACAGTTCAGGGGGCTTCCCCACCCATTTCAAAGAGTATTCATGTTAAGGAAAATCATGTATATGAAAACCAAGCATAATTAAAACTTGAACACATTCTTAATATAGGAATACATTCATTAAAAGCAGGCAGTAAAGAAAATAGCAAAGTCTTTCAGTTTTTCGGGTATGTATTGTAAACATGTATATGTGTGTACGTTTGCATGTGTAGGGGAACACATGTATGTGGAAGTCTGAGTTTGACATTGGGTGTTTTCCTAATGTTTGCCCACTTTATATATTAAGGCAGAAGTGTCTTTTTGAACCTGGAATTTACCATTTTAGCTAGTCTGGTGGAGGCTGAACTAATAGCTCAGAGGTTAAATGCACTTAATGCTCTTGCAAAGGACTCTGGTTCAGTTCCCAGTACCTACATGGTAGCTCAAAAACCATCTGTAACTCCAGGTCCAGGGGCTCTGATAACTTCTTTTGATGTCTGGACACCAGGCATACATGTGATACCTATGGTGCATAAACATTCATGCTGGCTAGCCAGCCAGCTCCAAAAATCCCATTTCTGCTTCCTGATTGCTGGGCTTACAGGTACACTGCCATTTCCACCAGCTTTTATGTGGGTACTGGGATCCCAACTCTCATCTTTATGTTTTATCCAGAGTCTTCTCCCTAACCTTCAGTGTTGTTTTTGGAGTAGAGTTCAATCTGTAACCCAGAGTTCAATCTCAACTCCTGAAGATTCTACTCGATTAAAGGTGTGAGCCACTATTCCAGCTACTAAAGATCACTTTTTATTTTTATTTAAGATTTACATTACATGAGTTTTGGCTGCATGTCTGTTTATACACTATGTGCATGCAGTGTCATAGAGGCCAGAAAGCATTGTATGCCCTATAATATGTGTTAAAGATGGTTGGAAACTGCCATGTAGGTGCTGGGCTTCAAACTCAGATCCTCTGGAAGAAGGGTCAGGGTTCTTTACGACTGAGCAATCTCTTGAGCTTCATTGCCATTTTTAAAATACAAGTTTTACAGGATGCTAGTCAATAAGCAGAGAGGAAAAATTATGAACATTTTGTTTAGAAAGACTCAAATGTTTTATAGCATGCCAATTGTTCTTGCTACTATAAAGGTGTAACAGATGGGCAATTTAGGCCCACAAGGACAGGACTATCTTGCACAGCATAGTGAGAATCTATCTTTTAAAAATAAAAACATAGTTGTAAGTTGAGCATGCCAGTGTATACCATTAATCCCAACACTGGGGAGGCAGAGGCAGGAAGATCTTTGAGGGTGAGGCCAGGCTGGTTTACAAGGACATCCAATATACCCAAGTCTACATAATAGAGGATACATCTCAAAGTAAATAAAAATTTTAATTATGTATGTATTATTAGGTATGCACACATCTGTGCCAGTGCCTCCCAGGCCAGAGGAATTGGTTTGGATTCCTGTGGATGGAATTACAGGCAACCTGTGAGTTAACTGAGCAGCAAGGACTTTTTGGTATTTTATTGAGACAGGGTCTCTTTGCAGTCCTGGCAGTCATGGAACTTGCTCTGTACTCCAGGATGACCTCAAACTCAAAGATCCACCTGCCTCTGCCTCACAAGTACTAGGATTAAAGGTGTGTGGCATGCTATCTTTTGGAAAAACACCCACACATATACAGCAAAAGATCAGAGTCAGCAGCACCTATCCCTTACAGTGCAGCAGTGTCTCTATGGTAACAACTCTGCAGCACATGGGACCACTTACAGAAACTGAAAAGGATATAGAAAAGATTCCACTCTGTGAAATGAGACTTCTTTGCTTGTAGATTCCAATCCAGGCTGTTCTGCTTGAGGCAATCTATCAACTGACTGGAATGTGGCAGATGTGTCCTTTCTGAAACCAAGTTACTGATCGCTATACTATTCTTTTTTCATAGATTTATTTATTTCTTATATACAAATACACTTTACTGTCATCATGCACACCAAAAGAGAGCATCAGATCTCATAACATATGGTTGTGAGCCACCATGTGGTTGCGGGGACTTGAACTCAGGACCTCTGGAAGAACAGTCAGTGCCTTAACCATTGAGCCATCTTTTCAGCATTGTGTCAATCTTCTTAAATCTTCTGAGCCTAACTATCCCACACACATCACATACCAAACCTAAACTAGATTTCCAGTTTCTAAAAATTATTTCAGGCATTCCTCTGCTTAATATACCTCATGACTTCACAATGCTAAATATCCTCTAAATTCTTCAGTCTGGGAGTCAGAACTCTTTACAGTTACCCAGCCTCTCCTACCTCATTCACAGTTCTCCAACAATGTTTTGCATAACTTTAGTACACACAAAATAAGGCCTTCAAGGGATTATATTTTTAATATTAATACAATTTAAAACATTTCCGAGAAAGAGTTATTTTTCTTTTTTGAGACAGAGTCTCACAATATACCCCACGTTGGCCTAGAATCCACAGAATCCCCCTATTTCAGCCTCGTAAGTGTTGAGATCACTACTGTGGGTAATATGTGTGTGTACTTGTGTATGTGTAATATATATCTGCCCAGGCACATGTATAGAAATCAGAGAAGAACTCTGTGGAGTCAGATCTTTTTCTTCTGCCGTTGTGTGGGTTCAGGGCTTGAACTCTGGTCACCAGGCTTGCATGAAAATCACCTTTACCTGATAAGCCATCCTGCTGGCCTATACATTCAACTCTCAATATAAGAAAAAATAGTTTAGATATTGTTATATACATGAACCCTTGCTTCTCACTACCTCAATTAGAAAACTCAAGTCATGGGCTGGAGAGATGTCCCAGCAATTAAGAGCACTGACTGCTCTTCCAGAAGTTCTGAGTTCAATTCCCAGCAACCACATGGTGGCTCACAACCATCTGTAATGGGATCTAATGCCCCCTTCTGGTGTGCCCGAAGACAGCTACAGTGTGCTCACATACATAAAAAAAATAAATAAATTTTAAAAAAGACAGAAAAACATTTATGAAATTGTCACCATGAGAAAAAATTTGCTCACATTAAGGCTGACTATATTTTAAAACAGTATTCACGGTATCATAATTCAATGTTAACATGCTACTAGATATTAACTCTTTTTTCTCCTCTACTTCCACGCTACACTTCTTTCTGGCACGGGTTGGCAAATTAGCCTGGAACTTCTGATTATCCACCTTCCAAGGACTTAAGAGTTTTATGATATTATTACCAGTTTAATAAAATGCTAGGGATTAAATCTTGAGCTCAGTATATGCTATGTTATCTAATTCCCAGCCCAACATTAAATATTTAAAAAAGGAAGAAGAGAGGGAAACGGCATGTTACCACATAACTTCATTTTCCTACCTTGCTAACTTTTTACTGTGTGGTTTTTTCATTTACAATTCCATGTAATTTGCTTTTTACATTTAAGATTGTTCTTCAGTGAAGGGGTCGCTAAGCTTCACTATACTGTGAGACTCCACTGGCTTTAGTATTCAGCTAACAGTTCTCTCAAAAAAAAATTACAAATTTTTGCTAGTGATGTGGTGTCAGGTACAACCGGAGGCAACTGAAGCCAAGCAATCAGAGAAGCCTTGCATCTTTCAGAGTTCAGGAATAATACAACCTCACCCACCAAGTCACAGACTGAATTTACCTGCTGCACTCCCCGCCCCCTGCTCCAGCGCCTAGGGTTAAGTGGCTCAGAAACTTACATTCTGAGTTAAGTCTCGCCCCCTGGTCTATCAAAATAGTGACTGTAAGTCTCACCCTTTCCTGGTTATCTTAAAGAATTTTTAAGAGTGGTTATATTCTTTAAATGTAGGTATTTTATTGTCTGATGAATTAGCATATTTAGATTAACAAAGAGTTCTCTTTTTTGATATAGATTTCTATGTAGTCCTGGAATTCAAGAGATCCACCTGCCTCTGCCTTTGCTTCTGGAATACTGGGATTCAAGTTATGTGCCACCACAATAAAGGGTTTTAAAGGCGATGGCACTCCAGATTCAGAAGGGCTGAAGTACTCTATTGCAGCCTACAAATAAAAGTGAAAGACCCTCGTCCAGAGGACCTTTATCTGAGGGGACCCCAGGACCCAAGAATCAGCTGAGACCACTGGCTGCAATCAGTAGGAGGGATTATTTGATCAAAGTACACAGGTACCTGCAGGCACACAGTCTCTTGGAGGACTTGCGCGCCAGACAAAGGGGCAGTCCCCTCTAATAGGGCTTGGGGGGCAGAAGCAAGGTACAGAAGCAGAAGCATAGCAACAGGGTTCTAATTGGTTAGTTTAAATGTGGCCAGGGAGTGAGCCTGAAAATATGTCTCTAAGGACACGGCTCCTGGTACCAGCTGGGGCTGCAGCTTCTGAGAATAGTTGCTTTGGGCTTATCTAAGTGTGGAAACTGTGGCAGAAATATGGCTCCAAGGAAAAAACTCCTGGTACCAGTTGGGGCTGCAGCTTCTCTGAAAGCTGGGCTTATCTGAGTGTCTTCCTTTCTTTTTCTATTGTAAGCTGGCCACCCACCAGTATCTTGCTTGGCCACCTGGGACCCTGATCTAGCCTCCCCCGTGTGTGCACAGCCTTACAGAAATGGCATTTATTGTTGCTAAGCGGGGGGTCTTTTAAAAGTCACACCGTACTCTCCTAAATTACAATTTTTTCCAGGTAAGGAAACAATAGTGTTTAGGTGAGAACAAATAATTTGAAATCTTTCATAGGATTGTGTTATTATTGGAAGAAGTCTATGGCTTTGACCCTCAACCTCCATTCCTTAGCAACCATTATTAACTTTTGCCCTGGTATACTGGGAAAGGTCGATAAAGTGGTGAACAAAAGAGATGAGCTTGTCAGCGCTGGGGGAATACAACCCACAGCCTCACACAAGCTAGGTAACCAGTCTACCACTGAGCTATGTGCTAAGGTCCATCCTATCTTTTTAAAATTATGACTATATGAAAGAGTTAAAATTTCAAGTTGGCCCCACTGACCCTGCTTTGAGGACAAGTATGCTTCAAGTCTAATAGCAAAATAACTTGTTTAAAGAAATGGCCCAAACCCAAACCGGCTAGACTCAATAAGGTCTGGGCTGGCCTTGCAGTCCTGAGATAAACAAAGTATGAAGGTCAGTGTGCCCCAAAACAGATTGGTCTAGAGTTGAATCATATCCAAAAACAGACAGATAGTGCCAATTTGAATAAACCAATGAAATTATTATGTGCTTGTTGCCAACTGCTTATGTAATTTTCCCTATAAATATGTCCCCCTAATTGAGTTCAGGGTCATTATCTCTGTCTCCTGCGTGAGATATGTATCGGCCCGAATCTCCGTCATTAAACTCCCTCGTGCTTTTGCAGGAAGAAGGTCTCTCGAGTTTCATTGGGTAACCCCGTGTCCTGAGACTCGAGTGGGGGTCCCCAAAAGGGGGTCTTACATATACATACTTTAAAGAATGCTCACTGAGGACCTAATTTGGCTGCAGAGTCTTTTTAAAAGAAGATTTATTTGTTTTATATGCATACATTGTATTTGTCTTCAGATACACACCAGAAGAGGGTATCAAATCTCATTACAGATGGTTGTGAGCCACTGTGTGGTTTCTGGGATTTAAACTCAGAACCTCTGGAAAAGTAGTCAGTGCTCTTAACCACTGAACCATCTCTCGAGTCCCCATTGGCTGCAGAGTCTTGAGAAAACCATCTGTATGATGCCTCTGAGTGTCAGAGGTAGCAGCAGGAGTTTCAGAAACTCTGGGCCAGCCCTACCTGCAAAGTTCAGGGTCAGCCTAGCTTACATTTTAAAAGGGAGTGGACCTGGAGCGAAGACTAAGCCATTAAGAGTGTTTATTTTTCTTGCAGAAGACCTAGATTCAGTCCCAAGCATCTACACAGTGGTTCATAACTATCCCTTTTCACTGGGGATACAAGGCTTTTTGTCAACCTCCCAGGGCACATGGTACACAAGCATAACATGCAGGCAAAACATTCATACACTTTAGATAATGAAACCAAATGTTTATTTTAAAGTGAGGGAGGTTTGGTGCTAGAGAGGTGAGTCAGTGGTTAAGAGCACTGTCCGCTTGTGTGGTTTTGGTTTGGTTTCTGGTACCCATGTTGGGTATGTAGCTCATTAGCACCTGTGATTCAAGTTCCAGGGAATCTGATTGTCCTCCATTTGTTTTTCTAGGCAACTGCATGAAGATGTATACATGCCTATTCTCTCTCTCTCTCTCTCTCTCTCTCTCTCTCTCTCTCTCTCTCTCTCTCTCTCTCTCTCTCACACACACACACACACACACACACAGACACACACACACAGAATTAAATCTTTAAAAGAAACTACTTTTTGTAGAGCAGCAGACGGAGAGGTGGGGAGGGGTTTGTAAACCCCAGTTTTTTGTATGTTTGTTTGCTTGTTTTTCAGATATGGTTTCTTTATGTAGCCCTGGCTGTTCTGGAACTATCTCTGTAGACCAGGCTACCCTTGAACTCACAGAGATCTGCCTCCCTCTTTCTCCCAAGTGCCACCACTACCATGTGGAAACCCAGTCTTAGTACTGAAGTGGGCTTGTTGGGAAGAAACCTGCACAGGGTCTTCCAAAGCTGGAAGACTGATTGACAGGGATGATGAGCAAAGGAGACAGCAGGCTCAGCTCTCGTCTTTCAGCCTATGTCCTATGGCTCCTGACTATAACACAGTTCCTAGACACTGGAACTTGAAACCCATGGATCTATCATATAGGTTTAGAAGCAGGCAGATCTCTGTTCATTTGAGGCTACCTGGTCCCCATAGTTTCAGTTCAGTCAGAATTCCATGAGGCTCTCTTTCCAAAATATGAGGGAAAAGGGAAGAAAAAAAGCCCTCTTACTGCAGAATTTGGTCATATGCCTGCAGCCATCCAAGAGCCAGAAATTTCAGCAAAACCTTATCTTTAAACCTTATCTTAATTACAAGCTTGGATCAATGCAACTTAAGAAGCCACAGACTCATATGACACCTAAGTGTGGCTTTCCTGAGATGCCTGAATCCATGTCTGGGCAAGTGTCCCTAATCTTTTATTCTCTAAATGTATTTATTTGTGTTAATGATTGTCCTGCTGAATGTATGTATGTGTGAGGGCCATGAATGAGCCCCAGGTCCTCTGCAAGGGGAGACTGGTTTACTACTGAGGAGTCTCTTCAGCCCCATTGGTCTTTTGTTTTGGTGCTTATCCATTACTATTATTTTCCTTTTGTGTTTGTGATGTAGATAAATGTACACATTGCTGTACAGATGTGTATGCACTCGTGTGTAATTGCAATTTTGGAAATTTGGTCTCTTTAAAAAACTGAGAACCTGGGCTGGAGAGATGACTCAGTGGTTAAGAGCACCGACTGCTCTTCCAGAGGTCCTGAGTTCAATTCCCAGCAACCACATGGTGGCGCACAACCATCTGTAATGGGATCTGATGCCCTCTTCTGGTGGGTCTGAAGACAGCCATAGTGTACTCATATAAATATAATAATAAATAAATCTTTAGAAAAAATAAGTTTAAGATTATTTTCTGCTACATAGGATGTTCAAGGCTTGCCTGAGCACGCGCTCTCTCTCTCATCAAGAGTTCTATAATTTATTCTGTCCTCACACAGTATGACCATGTGAATGCTCTTTCTGGTTGTTAACTTGAGTACATGTACAAGGAACTATAATCCAGAAATGGAGGGCACACCTGTGATCAGGACCTTGAGGCATAGTGACCATGAAAAGCACAGGTCCAGGTGAGGTACTACAACCCTTTAATCCCAGGAGACAGTGGCAAGCAGATGTGAGGTCCTGGGGAAAAGCAAGTTCCAAATCCAGTTATAGACACCTATATTTGGGCCACACCTTCTTCTGGAGGCCTACTTTATGACAGTGGAGGAGGAGGAGTCACTTTCTTCGCCTGCTTGCACTTACTTGCCATCACATCTGTTGGGACCTACTTCTTAAGGATTCCAGCTTATACAGAAGACCAGAAGAAACAGCCAGCCTCCTGGGACTGAGAAACTTCTAGATTCTTGGACTTTCCATTCACAGCTGCCCACAGTTGCACTACAGATTATCAGTCATCCCAACAAGTTCCCTTAATATATAGATACATTGCATAAGTTCTGTGACTCTAGAGTCTCCTGACTAAAATATAGGCTATTGACTATCTACAGGAAAGAATTTCCTAGCTCCTGCTACTTCCTGGGCAGTTACCCACAAATACAACTTTTGAATGAATGACTTTTATTTTTTGGAGTGGTATTCAGTTTACAGCGAATTACATAGAAAGTACAGATAGTTCACAGCCATCTTGTGCCTGATGTGCAGTTTCCCTATCCAGCCAGGCCAGTGTGTGGCTCATTGGTTAGAATCAATGAACCAGTGTTGCCGCATCATTACCAGCCAAAGTTCATCATCGACACACTGTAATCTAGAATTCTTTCTTTGAAAAGTATTTTTTTAAGATATGTACTATATATAAGTACAGTGTAGCTGTCTTCAGACACACCAGAAGAGGGCATCAGATTCCATTACAGATGGTTGTGAGACACCATGTGGTTGCTGAGAATTGACCTCTGAACCTGTGAAAGAGATGTCAGCACTCTTAACCACTGAGATATCTCCCCAGTCCTGAAAACTCTTCTTAAAAACTTTTCATGGGAAAAAAAAATCAAATCTACATTTTTTTGTTTAATTTGTTTGTATACCAGCCTGGCCTCAAACTCACAGAAATCCATCTGCTTCTGCTTTCTGGGTGCTGGGACTAAAGGTGAGTCACCTCACCCAGCTTTAAAACTTTGTTTCAAAACTAGGGAGACATACAATAAACTCTGAGGATCCATTATCTAGCTGCAACAAGCATCAATTCTCAGCTATTTCTAATCTGATCGATCACCTTTCTCCAGGATTCTCCAGACTACTCTACCACATTCCCAGCCTTTACTCTTAGCCACTGGGCTGTTTTTTTGAGCTCTGTCATAGGATTTTTTTGTATATCTTTTTCCACATAATTTTCTTTATTAAATGTTTGCTAATTTTCTCCATTAAATATTTGCTTTTTATGCTGGGCAGTGGTGGCGCATGTCTTCAGTCTCAGCAGCTGGGAGTTAGAGAGGCAGGTGGATCTCTGATTTCAAGGCTGGTCTACAGATTAAGTTCCAGGGCTAAACAATAAACCTGTCTTGACAGCCACACCCTCGATTTGTTCTTTTTCAGTTTATGAACAGTGTTTGCACCTGTGGCAGCATGGCTGCACATTGAGTTCATGTTGGCCATAGAGGCCAGGAAAGGGGGTTGGGTTTCCTGGAAATGGAGTCACAGATGGCTGTGGGCCACTCTGTTGGTGCTGTGAGTGGAATACAGTTCTTTTGGAAGAGTTCTCAGTGATTTCAACAGGCAAGTCATCTTTCCAGCTAACCCTGCCCCCTCCCAATCCTTCCCTCTGTTGCCAGTATTCCACTTTATATCTCTGGCTGGCCTAGAACATATGTAGAACAGACTAGCTCCAACTCACAGAGATCTACTCGCCATTACCTTCTGAGTGGTTGGAATTACTAGCATGTACAGCAGCTTTTGAAAGATTTATTATTTACCTGTGTGTGTATGAAGTTATGTGTACTCTGTGTGTAAAGAACTGAACTACAGGTAGTTGTGAACTGTCTACTGAGGATGGTGGGAATCAAACCTGCATCCTTTAGAATAAGTTCTCTTAACTGCTGAGCCATAGCTCTTATTTTATTTAAATATAACCACCGAGTGCAGTTGGCCTTCCCTGTGTGTGTGGGTGTGGATTTATACACTGGAGCGTGAGCAACTACCAGAAGCCACACGGTTGAAGGCAAATGACCCTCATCCAGTAGCCATCAGTTGTGCAGTGTTCCTCAGCTAGAAGTAGAGCTTTAGGACTCTGCTTCCTCCACACAGACCTGTGCTGGGATGTTGAGCTGCCTGGTCCTGTGCAGGCAGCCATAGCTGGTGTTTATCTCAAGTGCAATGAGTAGAGTCTCACAGTGCTGCCTCCCACCTTTCGGTTCCTGCCTTCTCTCTGCGTTTCCCCACTGAGCCATTCAACTGGCCCTCATTGTTCCTCCCTTAAGCCTAATTCATTACCATGTTATATTGTCAGGTGATGCTAGTGGTGGCAGACATTCCAGGAGAAGGTCTCTTAATTTGTTAAGGGTGGCAAAATGGTCCTACCATTCCTTAGTTATATAGAGTTCTCCTAGCAAGACAACATTTCTTGGTGCTGGAGAAACGGCTCAATTATTAAAGAGCACTGACTGTTCTTCCAGAGGTTCTAAGTTCAAGTACCAGCAACCACATGGAGCCTCACAATCTGTAATGGGATCCAGTGTCCTCCTCTAATGCAGTCATATGCATAAAATAAGTGAAGAAACCTTATATTAGAATCAGGCTGTTCACTTGGTACAATTCTTTTGTAAAGAATGTATGCATATGAGTGTTTTGTTTGTATGTGTACCTTATGTGTGGGGGAGGCCAGAAGAGGGAATTAGACTCTGTGACTGGGATTACAGGTGTTTGTAAATTGACATGTGTGTACTAGGAATCAAATCTAGTTCTTCTGGAAGAGTAGCCAGTGCTTTGAACTGCTATGTCATCCCTCCAGCTGTAGGAATACAATTCTTTTGAAAAATTAACACTCATTAAGTTTTTTTCCCCTTGTTTTAAGTCCACAGGCTTTGGGGCTTGATTGGGGACAGTCTCATAAATTACAGGGTGGCTTTTAACCTGTTATATACCTAAGGCACTTGAATATATGGGCCTCCTACTTCTACCAGTAAGGTGTTGTTCTTAGGAGACAGGCAGCACCATCACCAGTGAGACGTTGGGCTGGGGAGATAGCCAAGTACCATCACACTGGACTTGTGTTTGTCCTGCCTTTTTTTTTATTAACTTAACTTAATAATTTAATATGTCCCAGCACCTGGAGGCGGTTATGAGAGATTTTCTGATTCTGGATTTGTAGTTACAGATGGGTGTGAGCTGCTCTGTAAGTACTAGGAATTGTAGTCAGGTATTCCATTGACCAGCCAGAGTTCTGCACACATCCTTCTAGCCCCTGGTTTTTTGTTTGTTTGTTTGCTTGTAGAGACAGGTTTTTTTTTTTACCTGGAAGAGAATTGTCAGGAATGATGCATTAGACCTTGCCATGTTTTGTGTGTGTGTGTTTGTTTGTATGTGTGACTAGTGTTGATTGTACCAGTAATATTTATTTAGATAGTTTTGAGAACCTGATTTTTTCTGAATTGTATTCACTGTCGTGACTTGTTATCCTATGTAGTAAAAAAAAGAAATCAATTGATTAATTTGAAGATAAATAAGTGAATATTACTTATTCAAAGAGACAATTACTAATATTTGTGTTATGGTTTTAATGTGTGCCAGGAATGTTCATTAACCCATTTGTGCATGCCATTAAAATAAAATTGAGTCATTTGCATATAATCAAATATACCATGAATTGGATTAGAAAAGGACAGTATCAGACAGGGTATTCTGAAATTGCTAACTATGTGATCTTTAACAAGGAGAAAAGAAGACTTTTTTTTTTTTTTTTTTTTTTTTTTTGGTTATGCCTAGTTAACAACAAAACCCTTGGTTTTGTGCATCACTAGCCTAGAATTTAAATCCCTTGGCAAGCACGATTCCAAGTTTGCTCTCTGCCTGCAATCTTTAAGTCTTTGTGCATGGATTAATAATTACACCATGAACTTCATGTGGGCATTCTCAGGGTACTGTAACTTATTGGTGCAGTTCCACTCTGCTACCACACGAGGGAAGTATAAGCCATGATTTCAAATAAGGGCCTGAAGGGTGGAGCTATTTCTACCTTCTCTTAGTGTGAGAGGATAAGAACAGACATTTGTCCAAAGGTGAAGATAAAACGTGCTTAGGCTGTGAAAATTGGAGAAGTGGAGTCATCAGTCTTTGTTCTGCATCCTTCCTTCTGGATGGCATTCAGCTCCTTCTTCCCACACAGGTGGTCTCCATCTTAACCTCGTTCTCAAATTAGAAAATATCTGAAATCTCAATAATAGACTTTGATATAAATAATATTTTTTTTCAAACCAATCCTTTGTTCTCCTAGGTATTGCATAGTATAGCTCTTTATTCTTTTTTGAAATAATTCAAAATATTTTAAGTGGAAATTGAGGAATAGGAATGTGTAGGTCTGTTTTATGGCTGATGCTGGAAACCTATCTTTTCCTCCTTTTTCTTGATTTTGTTTTTGTCTTTGTGTTTTTTGTTTGTTTGGTTTATTAATTTTCCATCTCTCTTGACTTCTATTCCTATTTTCCAACTCATACTTCTTTACCAAGGCTTCCACATACTGGAAGAACCTTTTTCTTTTTTGCATTTCTGTCTTGTGTCTGGTCCCTATGAAACAAAGCAGTACATCTGGTAGCCGTCCTGGAATGCTCCCATTTTTTCTCAGGGATGGTGTCCTTTGAGAAAGTCTAAAAGACAAAATCTTACTCCATAGCACGTAGACCAGGGTGACTTCAGACTCAAAGAGATCTTCTGGTCTCTGTGTCCTGTGTGCTGGAATTAAAGGCTTGTGCTGCTGTGCCTGGTTTGGTGGTAGGCTTTACCTCTCTACTTATGGGAATCTGAAGTCGGGGTTTCTGTAAGATCTCCACCAACATCATTTGAAACTGGCTAGTCTTGTTCATTTGCATCTGTTGTAAGTAAACCTTTATTGTCCTTTAGAGTCACTGCAGTGGCTTCCTCAGCAGCCTTCCTACTTCTGCTAGAACCTTCCATTCACAGACCACTGACAGGAAAATACAAATCTTTTATAACCTCTACTTACCGCCATTTACTCGTAGCTGTTTTGCTTTTAAGATAGTCTCCTCTTTGTTTAGGCTGGCCTTGAACCTTCTATCCTCCTGTGTCAGCTTCTAGGGTACAGGCATGCAGGCGTGCAGAAACACAGGCATGTGCACATACCTAACCACGTTTGCTGCTTCATTGTGTTCACAGTAAGGCTAAACCCTTAGGGGGTCCTAACAGGCACCACACCATGTGCCCCTTGGTTGGTCCTCTTTGGGTTCTGTGCTCTCTGCTTTCTCACCACAGGAAGCCATGCACAAACCTTCTGTCCAGGAGGAGCCTTCACACTTCCTTCTTACTAACTTACCTTTACTGGATCTCAACTGTTATTTTCCATAGGAGCTTTTTCTCACCTGTCTGATATGGCTCTTCTCCCTGTACACTTTCCTAGTATCATGCATGTTTCCTAAGGTGTACGTAGTCTTTGTGTGTGTGTGATTATTGTTGGGAAAGACATACCATATCTCTGTGTGTTCATACATACATATGCATATGTATAAATTATTATCTGTATGCATGTACCACAATGTAATGTACTAACAATTTTAACTGGAGACTGTAGAGAGCCCAGGAGTTAAGGGACTGCACATTCAGAGAAGCAGGTTTTCATTCCAAGCATTCTAGTGGCTTATGACCAGTCATCTGTAACTCCACTTCCGGGGCCCAGGCATAGGCGGTGTGCAGGCATCTAGGCAGGCAAGATAGCTGAATGGATAAATTAAGATTTTTTTTTAGGCTGAGCAGTGGTGCCCGTATTGTTAATCCCAGCACTTCTTAGTCAGAGGCAGGTGGATCTCTATGAGTTTCAGGCCAGCTCATCTATGAAGTGAGTTCTGGGACAGCCAGGGATACATGGAGAAACCTTGTCTTGAAACTTTTCTCTCTCTTGATTTTAAAAAGATTAAATTACTGCATTGGCATTACATGTAAGATACTAATGTACAATGATTTGATTGCTATAGTTAAGTCCTTCACAGCCCCACTGACTCTGGACAAATAGAAAATATTGAGTCCTTAGAAGTATCAGGTGCTAAATCAGACATTGTGTCAGAGCAGTGTTCTTGACATGTTGAATATTGCCTTGCTGCTCTGTTATCTTTTTTATTCCTAAAATACGTTTTCCTTTAGAACAGAATTACATAGTGTGTGTGTGTGTATGTGTGTGTGTGTGTGTGTGTGTGTGTGTGTTTGTGTCTGTGTGTGTGTGCACTCATTCCTTTATGCATGTGCCACACTGTGCATATGGGTGTCTGAGAGCAGCTTTTGGGAGTCAGGTTTCCTCTACACATTTTACCAAGTGGGTCCTAGGACTAGAACTTGGGTCATTTGATTTGGCAGCAAGCTCACTTACCTGCTTAGCCATCTTTAAACCCTTTTCTGCTATTTTCTATGATATGATGCTATGTTTACCCCACAGCCTAAGAATGTCCTTTGGTTTTTAGTTTAGTAATTAATAATCTTTATGTATGTAGGGAAAAAATAAGGAATGGTGTTGCTGTTTTATAAATTAAAATTTTAGAGATAGAGCTCAGAGAGCAAGGGAATTGTGGGACAGAATACAAGTTAGTATTACATTTTAATATGTGAGTTTAATTAAGTAAATGTGTTAGTAGGAAAAATGGTTAAACATTGTTGCTAACACAGAAAATGACAAAAAGGAAGACATACTTAACAGTAAGCTGGGTGAAAAACAATCATGAGTTCTTAATTTAAAAGCTTTAAATAACTGTAAAATTGAAGTGGTAGAGAAGAAGGTGTGTTAGCCACACATGGTAGTAAGTGTCTAATCTCAGCCTAAGGAGGAGAGGCGGGAAAGCTGGATCTCCTCAAAGTCATAGCTGCACGAAGCCTTGTCTCAGAAAACAATAAAACAAAACATGGAGAAGACAAGTTTTCTTTCTGTCTTCGTGACTATTGTTTTTTCTTCTTAGTAATGATTCATTTCCTTGTGGGGAGTCAAATGCGGATGCCATTACAAGATGGCGCTGGCTCCCTCAAGGTTTGAGGTAAACAACTCCATATATAGCAATGCCCTTGTCAGCTAAGGCACTGCACCCTGCGCATGCGCAGTACATAACCTATCTCCGGCCAATCCCGAGCCCTCTGGTGTCAGCAGACTGGTGACAACCAATCATGGCAAGCCCCGTATGCACTTCTCCCTATATAAGCGGACAGCTAGGGTAGTTCGGGGCCCCTCCCTTCCTGCTCTCCTCTTCAATCAAGAGACTCCCACAATAAAGCGTGATCTGAGAAGAATCCTCTGGTGGTGGTCATCTTTCCTTGCTGGTCAGTCTTCATGATTATGAAGCATGTGTTCTTATCCATGAGTCATTTTTCTGACCCTGACTTTATTTATTGATTTATTGACATGTCTTTGTTTGTGTGTATGCATGTGGTTTATCTGGCACACAAGAGCCAAGGTGTACATGTAGAGGTCAAAGAACAACTCTTTTGGGGGTTAGTCCCTTTTCTTCCACTGGGTTCCAGGGATCAAAGTGAGGTCATCATAACAAACACCTTTACCAGCTGAGACATCCCACTCCTCCTGTTATGCTTCTATCTTTCCCATAATAATTCACCAAACCATCTGTTGATATGTACACAGGTTGTTTTTAGTTTTTGACTGTTAAGTATAGTGCTGATGTGAATATATACCTGTGTACAGATGTCTGGATATGTGTTTCCGTTAGGTAAACTCAGAGTAAAATTGCTGAATCATGTAGTAACTCTGTGGAATATTTTTATCCATTTGATGAATTGCAAGACAGTTTTGCAGAGCAAATGGAATTTTACATTCCCACCAACGCTTTGTCCAATGTGTAAAGACAGTTTCGTAATTAGCGTTTCCATTGCTGCAAAGAGACACCAAAACCACAGCAACTCTTATAAAGGTAAACAATTAATTAGGGTTGGCTATCGGTTTCAGAGGTTTAGTCCTTTATCATCATGGAAGCTTATAGGAAGAAATGATGCTTTAGAAGCTGAGAGTTGTACATCTGGATCTCTAGCACTGACCTGGATTGAGAACCTGAGACCTCAAAGCCAACCTCCTGTGATTTACTTCATAAAAGAAGGCCATGCCTATTTCAGCATGTCATAGCTCCTAAAACTGCCACTACCTATGCAGCTTTGGGGGCCATTTCACTCAAAGCACCATAGGCAGAAAGTTGCTGTTGCCTCAGTGTACTGCTTAAAGACCTGCTTGCGGCTGTTAAGTGGTCCACAGCTCCTTACTCTGTAGCTAGGGTTATAAGAGCATCATCCGAGTACATGCTGAGGCTATCAGTGTTTTGATTGTTTGTGACAGGGTCTTGGGCAGTCTAGGTGGGCCTCAAACTCATAATGAATTGGAAACTGTCCTGCTTTTATTTACCAGGTACTGGAATTACAGGTCTGTGTCACTACTATAGGATCATCACACATGCTCTTAATTAAAAGGTTTTGTTTTCTTTAACTTCAGAAATTTTGGTGTGAAAGAAAACATTACCGTATTCTATTAGTCAACATGACCTGCCTAATCTGGTTTTGACTTTTAATGAGATTTAGCAATCCGCAGTATAATGGAGATAATATAAAAATCATAGAAGAGTAATTCCTTTGAAGGGCTAGAAGACTGCTTTTACTGAGAATCAGTGTCTTAGACTTCATTCAGCAAGCATTAGTTAAATGCCTTTATTAGACATACCTGCTTTAGGTGCCAAACTGAACTATAATCAAGAGCATGATTGTAATAGTAATTAAGAGAAATTTATATTCACATGCTGTGATTTAGCTGGGCTTGGTGATGCTTAATTCCTGTAATCTAGAATTTGTGAGAATGAGGCAGAAAGAGCTCAAGGTCAGCCTGTGCTGTATAAAAGTGATTCCCGATAAACCATAGCAGCTTCATGTGCAGGTCTTTCTGTCTGAACCAAGCAAGCAAGGATGAATTTAGGCTTCTCAGCAGCCAGATAATCAACTTCTCAAGGACTGAACACAAACCCTTTTATCAGAGCATCTTTATTGTTACACAGAAGGCATTTTAGCAAGTCAATTTCCATGTACCAAAACCTTTTATCTGATCTAAGAGTTTTCTTGAGAGAAGTATCACCTTAAACAACCCTCAGCTATATAAGACATCCTAGTTTGCCAGTTGTGTTTCAAAGCTGTGCAGAGGGGCTGAGAATCCTTCAATGGAACAACTCTGTAAATCTCCGATAACAATCACTGACGGAAGCCCACTTGCCAGCTCTCTGGAATCCATTCCAGATACAGTGGCTCTGCTGAAGTTCTGGTACATGCTAGTAACATGTGCGGTTGTTCTGCACATGTACAGTGATGCAGCTAAGCAGACTAGACCACGTAATACAGCATGACTTTATGAGTCACAGTTTAATTTGCTCTTTGTTTATATAGTACTTTATTTCAAAAGGGATTTAAAATAGAATTTGAAAGACACTCTCCTGCTTTAGCTGCAGTAACTCCATTTCTTGCTAGGCCCAGAACAGGCAGGGATAAAAAAATACTGAAACCAAAGTGAGCCAGAGGATGGCCCAGTCGCTGTCAGAACAAAACTATCTGCAGTTGACCACCTGGACCAGGGTAAGGACATCCTGCCACACATGTTGAGGCAAGGACATCCTCCCACACATGTTGAGGCAAGGACGAAAAACAACTCCCTGTCCCAAAGGGGGCGGGGCTAAGGCCGCCCTCCTCTTCTGAGAACTTGGGTCTGTAAGGCTGTGCAGGCTAGGTCAGGGTCCCAGGTGGCCAAGCAGGATACCGGTGGGCGGCCAGCTAGCAATAGACAAAGAACGGAAGACATTCAGACAAGCCCAGCTTTCGGATAAGCTGCAGCGCCCAACTGGAACCAAGAGTTGTTTCCTTGCAGCCATATGTCTGCCATAGTTCCCACACTTAGATAAGCCCAAGGCAACTATTCTCAGGAGCTGCAGCCCCAGCTGTTACCAAGAGCTGTTTCCTTAGAGCCATATCCTTGGGCTCACTCCCTGGCCACATTTAAACTAACCAATTAAAACCCTGTTGCTATGCTTCTGCTTCTGTACCTTGCTTCTGCCCCACAAGCCCTATAAAAAGGGGACTGCCCCTTTGTCCGGTGCGCAAGTCCTTTCAGAGACTGTGTGCCCACAGGTACCTGTGTATCTAAATAAACCTCTTGCTGCTTGCATCCGAAGTGAGTGGTCTCGCTGTTCCTTGTGATGGGTCTCTTCAGACAGAAGATACCCTCCGGGGGTCTTTCAAAATAAAGCCTCCAAAGAGGCCTTCGGGAAGGAAGAGCTAAGATGTGGGTTTAGATCTATGTCTTGTCTCCTTATTTTGCAGGAGATGAGGGTAGTGTTCCTTCAGTATGTAACGTTGGCTGTACTGGACCTTAATATTATAGACCAGGCTGGCATTGAACTCCCAGTGCTCTGCCTGCTTCTGCTTCTTAAGTGCAGGAATTTAAACCATGCTACTGTGTCTGGTCTTGAGTTCCTATTTCTTGGTTACAGGAATACCTTGACATGCCTCTCTTTTCATTTAATTTTTAAGAGCAAAAGGCAGAGATTTAAAACTAATGATATATAAGTGCTAAAATAGATACTCAAGTGCTCACTCTCCTAAATTGAAAAGAAAGACATTTATTTTAAAAGTGATCAATATTAAAGCAAAATTTGCTATTGTGAAGTTTTCGAATGATACCTTTTCAGGTGGACACTTGAACACCTCTGGGAACTTTGAGTGGAATGTTAGCGCGTTAGATTTTTATTATTCTTTTTATTTTAGCAGCTGCCCCATCCTAGAAAATGGGCCATCCCATTCAGGTCAGGTCCTCCCTATCCCTCTAATTAATTATTCTCCCTATCCTGCCTAGTTAATGTCATGTGAATGCCCTCACAAAAGCCCTCATATGTGTGCTTTACTAATCTGATGGTTCTCCTCCCCCTCTCTTCTGCTTTTTTCCCTGATGTACTGTTTTGTGTTATTGAGCATTTTGCCTATGTGTATGTCTGTGGTCCACATGCATGTCTGGTGTCTGAGGAGGTAGTGAATCTCCCTGTAAGTGTTTCATGTGCTTTAAAAGACTGTTCTTTGTAATCGATTCTAAAATTCCCAGCAAATTTTTGCCACAAGATGGCAATTGTGATTATTTGAGTGCACACACTGTTGAGTCAGCTATAAGTAGCTTTAAAAAGGTGCACATGACTGTGTTGTTGGGGTAAGACTTGAAGACTTTCATCACTGTTTATGTATTATGTCATTTTAACTTCCAGAGTTAAATGATACTTTATATCACTTTCCTTCTGTATTCAAGTATTGTTTTGTTTTCTGTTTTTCTGTCTTTATAATACAGTAACTATGTATTATTTGCCATGTGTTGTATGTGTCTGACTTACTGCTGATAATTGTGATGACAGATAAGAAGAATATACCATGGGACCCAGTTAGGAGGCACTTCTTTCAGTCCTTCCCATCATAAGGATCCCTAACAGGTTCTTGAGAGGTGTGTGATAACTAGCAAGAGATCTGTGCTTCCTGTGGGTTAAAGGGAATTTTGAATAGATTTTCTAAATTCAAAACTGTTTTCTTAAGTTGTCTTAACAACCAAATTGAGGCAAAAAAAAAAAAAAAAAAAAAGAACTAAGGCCTCAGTTTTCAATTTATGTTTTATATTGATCACTGTTGGAATTGTGAAGACAAGTTTTGGGGAAGTTAGGTTTTCTTAATGTATCTTAGAGTAGTTTACATCACCAGTATCGTGGCAGTCCACCATAACCACATCAAAAACCCGTCAAGTGTAGGATGTGATTCTAAGGAAGAAATTCAGGATGATGATGAGTCTAACTAAAAATCCTTTGTATCAAACATCATAAATAAAAACATAGCCATTGAAAGCATTTATAACGGTTCGTTAATCTGAATATAAAGAACTCACAGGAACTAGTAGTCTATATGTAATAGAAAATAAGTGAATGCATATGAATAGTCAATACATAAAAAAACGCTAGTTGGGGATAGCAAAATGGCTTAGAGGATAACAGTGCTTGCTGCCAGGCTCAGTGGCCTGAGTCTGATCTCTGGGCCCCACATGGTAGAAACAGAGAAATTACTCCACACATGTGCTGTGGCACAGCATGCGCACACACCCACATCCAACACATGTGATGTGTAAATACCATATAAGTTGCGGATGTCATGAGTGTCCTCATAAGGTAGTTGAGCACACAGAGGTTTGCCATCAGCAAATGGGGAAGATGATGAGGAATAGTATCATTGGGTTTCTCAGATAAACCTAACTTAAGTGGGTATTTTGAGAGAAGGATTAAATTACCGGCATAGGTGCCAGATAGCTTGAATATGGTGTTCCAGATTTTCTGTGTGAAATACTAGGATACTCACTGGGCAGAGTTTATGAGTAGTTGTTAAACTCCCATTTATTTGCAAACCACTAGTTCTAGAAACACCTGTTTTTTTGTTTTTTTGTTTTTTTGTTTTTTTGTTTTTTTTTTTTTTTTTTTGGAGTACCAACAAGTCTTTTTTTCTTAAGGAATAGAAGGGAAGGTAAAGTCACCATGTATTAAAAATGATTTGAAATAAAACACTTCAGGAGTGGGGTCACCAAAGCCCCAGGGGGCTTATTCTCTTGCATTTCAGGAGAGAGGTCTGGAAAGAACAAGCAGGTACACCCTTTCCCACCGTCCCCATTAATTCAAGATTTCTCACAAAGCTTTGGTTTCTAGCAGTAAACATGGAGATATATTCGTCCATCTCCTGGTAAGAATCTTGTGGCCACTTTGACATAAGTTTCTTGTACCTGCATTAAGTTCCTGAGTGACTGAACTGTACATTCATAGTCCCTTTTCTGGTCAGATTCCACTTCCTACACAGACAACCCCACACTTGCTTCTCTCTACCTAAGGGTGACAAGATTATGTTGGTTTGATCCATCCAAAGGTGAATCATAACATACAATGGTCTTGCCAGGGAGACTCTCACCTGCAGTCTCTGCAGAGAGGAGTCGAAGGCAGGAGGATAGCCAGGAATCTAAGCCTACCCTGTCTCAAAAGCACCCACCAAAACTCTTTGCTGAGTTAGTGAACAAGGGGAGAATGATGTTCATGGCTTGTGAGTCTTTATGTAGGTCATTCAAATGTGGAGATGCTCAAAATAAACGAGTGTAAGTTTCCTTATGAGGGAGAAGAGGGGCTGGCTTTAAGGTCATCGTGGTCCAGAATGGGAGTGGAGGAGAATGCAATGGAAAGCCATGCTCCCAGAGGCTCAATTTGAGAAGAGGACCCCACATTTAGGTTGCAGGTGGTGTTGTCTGCTGCAGAACTTTCTGTCGAAGATGCTTTGGCTATTTTTCTCTCAATACAACAAACGTTCTGTAAACAATAAAACCCCAGAAAAAAAACTCCGAGTTTTTTCAGAGTCTAGCATCTCCTTCCAGGAAGACTTGGAAGACTCGTTCCCACCATGTTCTGATTTCTCTTCCTGTGTACAGACTGTGACAGCCCCAGCACTGACCTCACAGAGTTCTGTTCACATGTGTGCCTCCCCTGAGGCTGTAAGCTCTGCCAGAACAGGGGCAGTGGGATAGCTGCTCTGACTCCTTCATCTCCATTTGGTAGTTGGGCATGTGAGAGGTATACTGAGTCAGCACTAATTGTACAGCTGTGGCCAGGGAAGATCATGGGTGTAAATTTTAGTATATCCTCAACCATTGTAGTTGTAAGTGATAAATTAATGAATTGTTGAGAACATGATAATGCTTTCTCGATAATTCATTAAGTGTTTTCTTTAAAAAGAAAACAAACAGAAAACACCTAATTTATACTTTAGAAATATTCTTTCAAAGTGTTTTCAGGCCTTTGATTTTGGAAACCCTTTGCCTTGGTTGAAAACAGTTTCATAAAGTCTGTTTTCTGTAACTAGATCATGCATCTTCTCAAAACAGGTTTTTACCAACCAACAGTGTGGTATGGTAAAAACAGTTCTGCTGTATTGAAACACTGGATTCCCATCATAAAGTAGTAAACAAAGTATCCACTACCTTCTTCAGTTCTCCAATATCATTGTTAATGAAAAAAAAAAGATAAATGATGACATGTCATCATAATTCTAATGAAACAACAGGAAAAGGAAGTTTGGAGTCAGATTCACCGCATCTGAATCTAGGCTCTGCTATTAGCCAACTCTCTGACTTTAGGCAGGTGCTTGCTTATTTCTTATTTCCCTCAGTTTCCTTACTTATAAAGCTAGGCTGTTGGTGATAGCGCCTATTCATAGAGAGAAATGTCAAGAGAGAATATTTACCAAGTTTTAAATTACAGTTAGAAACATTAACTTATAATTTGATTTTTGAGGAATTTCAAGATAGTTAAATCAAGTGGATGTAGGGGGAAGGAGCCCAGTGGTAGAGCCCTTGCCTACCTGAATTCAGTTCTTGGTCTAGCAAAGCTATTTGAAGACTACTCATGGTGTACAACTTAGGAGGTAGAGGCAGAAGGATCCAGGCAATGTGAACGAGCTATATGGTGAGGTCTACAGCAACCTGGGCTACACAAAGCTAGATTAAACTTGAAATTCCATCAGCTGAGAAACCAACACTAAATATAATAGAGTCCAAAGTGGGTGTTCTTGATGCATATATGATATTAGAGAATTTATTTTTGTTTGTTTGCTTTGAATCTCACTATTTAGCTTCTATCTGGCCTAAAATCTACTCTCCAGATGTGTCTGGCCTTGAACTCACAGAGACCTGCCTGTCTTTGCTTCTTAGTGCTTTAGTTAAAGGCATGTGCAACCAACCTTTTTTTATTGTTGTTGTTTTGGGTTTTTTTTTTGTTTGTTTTGTTTTGTTTTTTTTTTTTTTAAGACTCAGTCTTGGAGATATACCCTTTGCTAGCCTGGAACTCATTATTCAGACCTGGCTAGCCTTGAATTCATCAATCCACCTGTCTCTGCCTTCTTAGTGCTAGAATTTAAGCCATCGGCCACCCACCATACATAGCTTGTTTTTTTTTTTTTTTTTTTTTTTTTTTTTTTTTTGGATATGACTGACTTTCATTTTGTTAATGTTAGGCTCAAAGACACTAAAGAGGAACTTGATATAAATGGCTTAAGATAAACAAATAAAGCAGCCACCCAGGATAGAAGCGGGTTGAAAGGATGGTATTATATTGAGCCATGTCCTCACAGATCCAGTAGTGAATTGTTCACTCATTGGACTCAAGACAGGCCCAGGGTTTCTAGCATGAACAGACTGCTAAAGATTGCATTCAGTGTTCTCCAGGAAATTATTTTGTAGATAATTCTGCTGAAGGTATGGGGAGTCAAAATAAATAACAGATATGAAATTTATGCTTTATACTCCTCTTGGGATAACTAGGTGAAAACTGGTAATATAAAAAAATACAAAACAAAGAAGAGTCAAATATATAGAGTTGCATGTAGAGAATCTCCTAAAACTTAGCCATGAAGATGAGTATAATTGCAGAGATTTCTAACAGTTGGAGGAATTATGTAAATATGTGTGTATACATATGTATTACATTCTGTACCTGAGAATTTTCTATCTGAGATAGTAGGTCCAAGAGCAAGCTGGCCTGTCAGACTAGCTGGATGAGAAAGAGTTTTCCTCAGACAGCAAGAGAAAGAGAAAGATTCTCCTAGAGTCAGTCTTGAGCCTCATGTACAAATACCTATGCCTTTCCATACATGCACACACACACACACACACACACACACACACACACACACACACACACACATAAGCAAAACTAAATCCTAATAAAAGGAAACTGCTCAGTAGATAAGGACACTTGCTGTTCTGGCAGGAGCTAGAGGAAACATTCAATGCTCAAATCATGGCTTGCAACATCTAACTCCAGCCCCAGAGGATCTGACCCTTTTTCTTTCCTCTAAAGGATCTTGAGTACACACATGGTATACAAATATACACATATGTAAAATGCACATACATTTAAAATTAGTTTTTAAAACTTAAAAAGTAAGAGAGGGAGAGGGGTAGGGGTGACAAGGGACTGTAAGTCAGTGACAGAGCACTTACATTGCATGCACAAAACCTGAGGTCAATCAGTACAAGAAAAATAGCAATAAACAAAAAAACATGTATTTTCTTTTAAAATATCCAAAGTTAAGACAATATTCCTTCGTTCCTGCTAGATCCTGTTGAACACTACTCATTAGCTTGTGAAGAGATAGGCATGTTCCTTTTCCTCCTACCTTAACCAATCCCCCAAACCAAAACAGAACAAGAAATACATTTCCTGGGTATATGGATGTGACCATCCTCGATAGAACTCAGAACATGTGGAAAAGGTAAGTGCATGAACGACACAGATCTCTTCACTCACTGGTTCTAGTATTTAGTTAAGACTTACTTTCCAAAGCCATGTGCCTGTTAATAGTTTAACTGTCTAGTAAAGATTATAAAAAGAATAGAACACATACCTACACAGGTTCTTACTTCCTTGTGGTCCATAAAACTTGACAACAAATTCATTGAGTCCTCCTAGGATTGTAACCTCATGTTTGCTTTCAGTGCTGAGGTAGAAGGTAAAGGAAATTGCGCAGGCTTATAGCTCATCAAAGAGCTATAGGTGATATCCAATACATGCCAGTGCTACCAAACTTGATATAATTCTGGCAAAACATAAAGTATATAGAACTACTCTACTGCTACTAAGTGATAGATGAAAAGGCAAAGACTCACATGTGGAGAACAAGACTACCACCACCATCCAAACCTAGAACAAAACTTACTACTCAAATATTACATCAAATAAGTTTTTTTGTTTTGCATTCCTTGAGACAGGGTCTCACTATGTAGCCCTGGCTCTCCTGAAATACCCTATATGTAAACCAGGCAGGCCTTGAATTCAGAGACCCTTTTGGGGCTATCTCCCTAGTGCTGGAATTAAAGGCACCACACACACCTTTGCTTGTTCTTAAAGCCAGTTACTACTGGTAAGGCTGGGGTCTGACCTGCAGAAGAGATGAAGCACTGGCTCCATTCTTAGTGCTCACAGCATCTATAACTCCAGTGCCAGGGGCTTCTAGCTCCTGGTTCTCCATTCTAGCCTCCTTGGGCAACACACACTCATGCATGCACGCACCCACACATGCCTGTCAAAACAACAAATAAATTTAGAGAAAGAAAAATTGATGGCTTCAATCTGCGCACATGCATGTCCTGTGTAGTTAGAGTTCCTCCCAAACACATGCCAACAGGTGTTCATAGCTCTATCTGTACTGTGTTAACATGCAGATACCACAAACTTGCTTAATGTTCATTAACCCTTTAGCAAAAGGGTTAACTGTGGTAGTCACATAAGAGAGGATAACACTATCTTGTGAAGAGAGAGGACAGGAGTTGGGGCTATGAAGAAGCATGTAACAAGGGCTCAATGCCAAGCATTACAACCTCCCAGCCAGAGAAGAAATCTTAAATATTTACAATTATGACTTATACTTGTGGGTGTCAATTAAAGGCATCTTTTCTGTCCTAAATCAAAAGTTTGCAATAAAACAGCAAAACTCTTTCCTGGTTTGCTTAGGAATTAATCTGCCTGCGTCTACTTGACAACGATTCTCTTTCCTAAATCATGTTTAAACAAGATAGGTCAATGTCCCTCTGACTTTACTATAACCCACATGCCAGATACAATGTATCTAATTACACACTGAATCCTCAGCAGAGTCCACTGTGTATGACAATCTACAGGCCAATGGAATTAAAAGTATATTAAAAAATACAAGTTTGTAGTAAAGAATCAGAGCAAAAAAAGGAATTAAAATAGTTTAGTTTAAAGACAAACACTGTTACACTGAAATAAGTCCTCTGTCCCCCTGAATGGTGAAGTCGAAGTCACATGACTACTCACAGAGTGGACTTGCAGCAGAGGACACAAGTCTCTCTTTCCTCTCTGCTCCTAAGTCAAGGGACAAGGATGTGTGTGTGTGTGTGTGTGTGTGTGTGTATGTGTGTGTGTGTGTGTGTGTGTGTGTGTGTGTGTGTGTGTGTGTAACAAAAGGCCAGTTAAAATAACAAAAATTACCATCTGCTGAAATTGGTTGGGCAGGCTAGGACTCATGGAAACTCTGAAGATTCTTTAATCATCTGGGGGTGGACATTAGAAAAGTTTTTTTTTTACTTAATTAAAAAAGAAATTTGCAAATTCTTTGGATACTGCTGATTTTAAAAATCACATTTTATTCATTTCTAAGTTAGTCACAAAATACTAGATCTTACCTACTTAGCATTTCACCTTAAGGATTCTGTTTTCACAAAAACAATGATTAGCACTGAAGAACTCAAGTCTAGTTCACTCTTGAACACTAGTCCCCAACCATCTTATTTCCCCAAGTGGCAATACAATCAAACAATCTAATAGTTAATGGAGAATTCCAAACTGTTAAGAGACAACTGACATTCTTGGCAAAGTGTTTGTCAGGATTTGAAGTGATTTTTATATAGTTCAGAACTCAAGACACCTACAAAAAAAAAAAAAAAACTGGTCCTGAATCAAGGGATCTGAGGGGTTACAGGTATTATAAGTCACCTTCTAAAGGTTCTGGAAAAGAAAACTAGGTCCATTCATTTTACACACACACACACACACACACACACACACACACACACACACATTATGTATGCATGTATGTATGTATGTTTGTATTTTGCCTGTGTGCATGTCTGCACTATCTGTGTGCAGTGTCCATGGATGTCAACCCCTTTGGAACTGGAGCTGGTTTTGAGTAGCTGTATAAGTGCTAGAATCTAACCCCATTACTCTCCAGAAGAACAGTTTTTCCTCTTTTAACTACTGAGCCACATTTCTAGAGCCCTTATTTTACCTTCTTTCTTTATTTATGATATTAATGTAACTACAATTCATGATACCATTCTATTATTTAGTTTGAAACAGTTATTAAAGTACCATAGCTTCAATGAGTATAATAGTTGATCTTAGCATTAAGAGTTTAGGAATTGAGGCTACTATGAAGTTAGACACCTATGAAGCACCACTTGGAAAGTATTAGCTCTCAAGGCCAGCCTCATAGCACACACACATGCATGCAAGTACACACACATGCATGCACTCAAACAGAAATTGAAATCCATAATGTAAGCAACTAGGGCAAGTCGTGTTTCTCTGGATCTGGGAGGAAACACTACAGGATAATGAACAAATGAATAGATATGTGTCATCTCTAAAGGCCAACCAATTTTGTATTCTGTGTTTCCCCAACACTGGTTTTAAGCTTTCTGAGTGAGAGAAGAGGGACTCCTTAAGCCGGTCTGTGAGGAATTAAGTGTGGAGCTATAAAATCCACAAAGATCACAGAACCTCCTATCAGAACCTGTTTATTAAAATTCTACCCATCTTCTATATAAGCACCATATGCCAAAAGAAAATGACTCTTAAACAGTGTCTGCATACAAGACAGTCTAGAAGTGTAGTAGAGGAACATAAGACATGTTACATAGAAAATTCAGTCCAGGCATGATGACTAATGCCTGTAACCCTTTTACTCCAGAAGGCAAGGTGAGAGAATAGACAAAAGTTTGAGACTAGCCTGGGCTAAGTGTGAGCTTCAGAAGACAAGCCTTAGGTAAAGTGTGAGACCTTGTTCCAAAGACCAAACTCTAACGCCCCCCTCTCTAGATAGTAAAGCAAATATACAACTAAAATTTGGAGTCAGAATTGTTCTAAGGTTAGCAAGCTGGCTTTTCAGTTAATGGTAGCAGCTATCAGCCTGATGGCCTTGAGTTTAATTCCTGAGACCTGTGGTCTTGGAAGATCCAGTCTGAGACGACAATGTCTTGAGAGCAATGTTATTTGGACAGAGATGTAGGAGCAAACATTAGAAATGGAGATTTAAGACAGCAGTAGTAGGTCCACTTATAAACCCAGCACATTGGGAGATGCAGGTGCGAAGGAATTGGGTGTAAGTTCATCTTCAGCTACATAGTGAGCCCAAAACCAGTCCCACAGAAACAAAAACAATAAAATAAAACAGCATAACTTTGATGGTGGCATGCTAGAAAGTAAGAAAGAGCTGGACAAGAACAGGGTGGGGTGGGGCCTCCAGGTACTAGATGCAGTATTTCCATGCCAGTGTGCTTCACAGAGGAAAACCAACTATGTGCAGAGTAGGGAGGACAGGGACAAACACTAAAAGCAACAGTGAAACATTCAGAACCTCAACCAATTAGAATGGTTGGAGAGCTGACAGACTGAACAGACTGAGCAGTTGACTAAACAGGACACAAACATTAAGAAGCTACAATGTGGCTACAAGATCATTTCACTAAGAATCAGGGTCTTACCACATAGACCTGGCTGGTGTGAAGCTCGCTATGAAGGTCAGGTTCCCTTGAGATCTGCTGGCCTTTGCCTTTCAAGAGCCGGGATAAAAGGAATGTACTACAACAGACTACCCATTTTACTTAATTTTTTTTTTTTTTTGGAAACAGGTTTCATGTGTTCCAGGTCATATCAAACTCATAAGGAATTCAGGAACCTTCCAAGTAGCTCAGTTAAAGGTACAAATTACCTTTACAGATTAAAAAAAATCTAAATTTCAATAACTATTACCTAACTTCTAATTAATCTCCTATTCCCTTTTGTAAATCTGGCCTCAAACTCATGATTCTCCCATCTCTGCATTCCCAGTGCTGTGAGTAGAGATGTCACCATTAATTAATCTTACTTCCTGTTAAGCACATCAGCCATAAGAGAGCAGACAGACTGGCTTTATGCAGTGCCCAACATGCAGGCAGTAATGCCACTGCAATCTCTGACAGATTAATCCAAGTGTTTTACAACCATTGCTCAGGAGACTGGCATCAGTGACCAACATGCAGGCAGTAACGCCACTGCAGTCTCTGACAGATTAATCCAAGTGTTTTACAACCATTGCTCAGGAGACTGGAATGAGTGCCCAACACGCAGGCAGTAATGCCACTGCAGTCTCTGACAGATTAATCCAAGTGTTTTACAGCCATTGCTCAGGAGATTGGCATACAGATCTCTAAATTCAAGGTCAATCTACAGAGAAAGATCCAGGACAGACAAACTTAGGCAGTGAAGAAGTTAGAAATGAGGAATCTAGTGATAATGTAATAGAACACGGGGGCCATGTTCCAGCTGTGCAAGCAGCAGAAATTGGCAGCTTTGGTCATTTGGCTCTGGCTTTCTATTCAGGAGAAGAAGGAGATGACAGGGACAACTGTCTGGTTAGCTGGAGCTAAGAAGTGATGATTAAGAAGAGACCAGCATTACTGAGGTGAAATCTTCTGGGAAGTTTTCTGATTCTTAGGTTGTACCTCATGCTGCAGCTGTACTTGGTAATGTGTAAGAATCACCCAGCTGGTACTGGTTTTGAAGGCCTGAAGGTGTCATGAAGAACAGCTGAGGCTTGACACTGTGAGAGGCCATGGAAGGCCATTGGTGAAAGTGTAGCCTCAATTGTAGTTGACAATCTAAGATTGAAGAGGTCATGCAAAGGATTTGAGTGAGGCTCGGCACCATGAAGGGAGCCTGTGAGAAGCTATTGGTGAAGCCTAATTGCAACGGAGGACCCCAGTATATTAGAGATGCCAGTACCATGGGATGATCACCAAGAGCAACATCAGAGGTATAGTGGATCAACCTGAGGTTGATGTGCTACAGAGGGCAGAGCTGGAAAAGTAAAGGCAGCCCTTGGAGGAGCCCAGAAGATCCATCCATAGGGAGACACAATGTCTTCATCTAATGTGTATGAAGACAACTCAGTATATTCATAACCATAAAATAAATAAAGCCAATGGTTCCTAAATCATTGATACAGAACCCACAAATACAAGAAAGCCAATTGCATGTCATGTTGATGTGCCCATAATACATATAACCCTACCACCTTCCCCATCACTCTCCTCGACAAGTCTCTCACTGAGCCTAGAGCTTGTTCTTTGGGGGGCTAGATTAACCAGCAAATGTCAGGAATTCTCATTCCTGGCCTAGCACAGCACTGCAGTACCAGGAGGCCATGCCCACTTTTTACACAGGTTGTTATGAAATAGATTGTGCATGTGCAGAGGTTGGAGGGTTATCTGGGCGCCCATGCCAAGGTGTTCCCCTGAGAAATCACTCCATGCAATGGATCTGGTATAAAGGAGGTTTGTTGCGGAAAGGGAGAGAAATGAGGGCCTGGGGAATGGGTACAGGTAGACAGATGGGAGCAGAGTCTTGGGGACAGAGAAGTGGGGACTGAGGATGAAACTGGGAGAATACAGCTAGGAACATGTGTGAACAGAGAGAGAAAGAGAAGGAGAGAACTGGGGTATCAAGCAGTCCTTTCACACACCCTCCAGAGGTAATGGCTCAGTTGAAGATGTAAAGCATTTTTAGGTCCCTCTGAGAAACCCCTGTAGGCTAACTTAAGTGCTAGGATCCAATACACATCCTCATGTTAGTGACATGTGTTCACCCACTGCCTCATCTAAAAAAATATTTAGTTTAAAACTGTATTTGTATATACTTTATTACCAAGAGGCTAATACACTGATCCCCAAATAAAATACACCCATCCAGATATATCAACTGTTAACATTTTATATCACTTACCTACACTCATGCAGGTGTGTATGTGTGTGTGAGTGTGTTTTTCCCCAAATTTTATTTTTATTTCTTTTCTTTCTTATTCTACTATTGTTGTTTCTTGTTTAATTTATGTATAGTTGGCTTAATAGGTTAATTTTGATGTCAACCCCAACTACATGATAAAAGCCAGGTCAAGGGGCTGGAGAGATGTCAGCAGTTAAGAGCACTGACTGCTCACAACCATCTGTAATGGAATCAATGTCCTCTTCTGGTGTGTCTGAGAGATACAATGTACTCACATGCATAAAATAAATAAATCTAGAAAAAAGAAGTGTATTAAAAAACAAATCCAGGTCAATTTGAGCTACAGGTCTCAGGAAAGTCTGAGCCTTTGGGACAAATAAGACCAGTCTGGACTTAACTCCCTCATTAGCTGTGTGGCCTCTTTCAGTTTCCTTTGCACAGGAAGTCTGGGCCTCTGTGACTTGATTATCAGGACTAAGTCAGCACTCACAAGTGAATGGTTGTCACGCATGTAAATATTTCTCAAAAATGCAGTCTGATCTCCCCAACTAGTCATAGGACAGTAATTACAATTTATACAATGTATCCTTTTGGTCTTTGCCTTCCCACATCTCTCCAACTTTCCTTTAACACCTTGACATGTGCACAACAGGAAGTTAATAAATGCGTGTTAGTAACTGAGAAATTCCACGCTGCCACACAGAAACTTGCACATGTGTACAAAGCAGCTGTTGAGAGTATGCAGGCTATTCAGAATACCCATGAAGTAGAAACTGTACAAATGGATGGATAAATGAAATAAATGTGGGATGTCCATACACTGGAGTGTGACTAAGTGATGAAAAGGAAAAGCACACGCACATGCTATATCATACGTGACCACTAAAAACATTGCATGAAGTGAAAGAAGCCAGTTATAAACAGTTCACAATGTATGACTGCATTTCCAGGAAACATCCAAACAAGTTATAACAAACTCCTAATAGAGGTATGGTATGTTCGTTGTTTCTTTTTATTTATTACTTTTTTTTTTTTGAGACAGGGATTCTCTGTTTAAACCTGGCTATCCTGAAACTCTGTAGATCAGGCTGGCTTTGAATTCACAGAGGTCTACCTTCCTCGATCTCCGCAGTACTGGGATTTAACAATGTGCACCACCACAATCCAGCTCTAATTATTACACATTTATGTGTTTGTTTTGTGTGTAAGGGGTGTGTGAGTGCCATAGCACACAAGTGGTGATCAGAGGACAGCTTGTAAGAACTGGTTCTCTCCTTCCACCATGAGGGTCCTAGGGATGGAATTCAGGTCTTCCTACAGGCTTCAAGGAAGCAGCATAGGCTTGAGAGATGGCTCAGTGGTTAGAGCACTGACTGTTCTTACAGAAGTCCTGATTTCAATTCCAAGCAGCCACATGGTGGCTCACAACCTTCTGTAATGAGATCTGATACCTCTTCTGGTGTGTCTAAAGACAGTGGCAGTGTATTTATATATAATCAGTCTGAAGAAGAAGAAGCAGCAGGAGGAGGAAGAGAACCTTTAGCCACTGAGCCACCTTTCTGGGGTCAAATTCAGTTTCTTTAACTACTGAATCATATCACCCTCCTTAATGGTTATTTCTGAACTGATGAAGTGGTTCAGTAATTGCCTTACAAACAAGTTATCAATCTGAGTTTAATCCATATGGCTCATGGTAGAATGGAAGAGCCTCCTCTTGAAAGTTGTCCTCTGGGGCCCAAGGCGATGGTATAGTGGTGAGGAGTACTTTAGCACTTGCAGGCCTGAGGTCTGTTCTCAGCACCCACACTGGTTATCCTGCAACTGCTTGTAAGTCTAACTCCGATGGATACAACTCGTCCTGGATTCTTTGGATAGATGAACTCACAAGTACACATCCCCTACACACACATGTATACATAACTTAGAAGTAAATTTGAAAAGAGAGAGAATTAGGAACCTGTAGAATGTTTGCCTGGCCCAGGTTCAAATCCTCAGTAACACACACACACACACACACACACCCACACATCACACATCCACACACACAGAGAGAGAGAGAGAGAGAGAGAGAGAGAGAGAGAGAGTAACATACATATACACAGACACGAGACTTATTTTTCTTTGAAACAGGGTCTCACTATGTTGCTCAGGCTGGCCTTCAACTCCTGGGCTCAGATGATAGTTCTATTTCAGGATCTGAGGTAGACAGAACTCCAGGTGCAGGTACCCATCAGATTGCTTAGCTGCTTTGTTGAAACCCTAACTAAGCCATCTTCCTTGCTCCATCAGGGACAGAGGTTTATAGGGACAGAGGCCTCAGTACCTTTATCTCTTCATTTTCTCTGAGGAACCAAAGCCTTCTTGGTGAGAGCATACTGCTGTGCCATTTCTGCCAGCATCCATCTCTTCCCTCCCAGTCTTTAGCAGTTGCAGTGAAGGCTCAAAAGTTGCCAGCTTGTGAGTGAACACAGCATCTCTGTCTTAATGGTGCTGGGCAGCTGAATTGGTTCCAGGTCTCTTCTACCCCATGAGCTGATCTCAGGCTTTCTCCCATGTGATTTGTGTCAAAAGAATTGGCTGTGCTTAAAAGGCTGAGTGTGTGGCATCAGGGCTTTCACTTTCCACACTCCATTCTGTATGAACACTGAGACGAGGAATTAGGGGGTCTTTGACCTGAAAATCTAATCCTAGCTTTATCTCTGAGCATTTAGAGGACCTACCAGCTCACTTCCTTTGAGTAGACTACAGGGGCAGGAAAGTTTAATATGTAATCCTTTATGGTGAGTTATAACCTCTATTAAAAAGAAAGAAAGAAGTTTAATCTCCAGGCTTGGTGACTGGTGGTACACATTTGTTGTCTCAAAATAAAAAGTAGAAAATGGTTTGGGGCCATCACACAGTTGTTGAGAAATTGCTGTTATGCAAACAAATGGATGCATAAGTAACCAAACTGGAACTGGACTCATAGCAGGTATCCCCAGCCTTTAGGAGGTGGGCGGCCAGAAGTAGCAGGAGTCCAAAATCACCCTCAGCCACATAACTAACTTAACAACAGCCTAAGCTACATGAGAGCCTGTCTCAAAGCAAGCTAAAACAAAACACCCCAAAATGAAAAAAAAAAAAAAGATAAGTAAACAAATTAAGGTGTGAGGAGATGGAAATGGTACACCAGTCCTAAGGGAGGTCCTCTCAGTGGGACTGACTCTGTGTGTGTGCCGTGCCCATAAATATGTACAAAAAGTATGTACACATGAAAGGCAAATCCCAATTCTTTTCCTTTTCCTTGTTGGCATCTCCTTGCCTCAGAAGTAGCATAGAGACTGTGAGGCCCTTTCCTAATTCACCTCATTTGGGGCTTCTCCCCTGCTGCCTCAGACCCTGTACTTAGTCCTTGTTTTCTGGAAAGACACCTGGGCCCCAGGACTCACAGCCTGCCTCCATCTCTGGGATGCTGGTTTTCAGTCCCAAGTGATTCACTCAGCTCTGTTTCCCAATGTGTGCCTTGAATTTTGATTTACTGAGGGGGAAGCCTTCCTGGAGGCATGGAAGAATTTCACACAGAGAGGAAGAGTCTGACACATGCTGGGTGACCTGAGCTCCTTTTTCCTCAGGGCATTGTCCTGTGTGTTGGTGAGGGATGATCTCCCCAACTTCTTTACCCAAAAGTTTCTGAAACATTCAAGGGAGTGGGGTACTCAGGACCACAGGCTTCCTCTAGCTCTCAGCAAGGCTGGTATGGATCTGCCACGATGATCAGCCAGTTACAACTCCTGCCTGCCCCACGTCCCTCTAGGATTGTGTTTGTGGTTCCCTGTTACACTTCTGATGTCTGTGTTATGCCAAATCCTCACAGGGAAGAAAGACGGGTGTAGTGGCTGCTAGAAATGCCAGTCTCCCAGTGAGAAAGGGTAAGGCAAGGTCTTTAGGACACCTCGGAGTGACAGCACCTTTGACACCTTTCACTGTTCTCACACCTATTTCTTTCCTCCTGAGCCTTGAAATGGCCTGCTCCAGGCTTAGTCTTAGGAGCATTGTGTGACTTTCAGGCATGCCACACCCTTACAAGGCAGCAAAACTGGAGGAAGTGTTTTTAAAACTATTTCAGAGGGCCTCCCAGATAGCCCTCCAAGACCAAGGGTGTGGCCCTGCTTTACAGGGCCTTTGTCCTTTTTTCATAACCCTGAGGCAGAGGAAGAGGAGTGCTGGGGAAAAGCTAGACTTTGAAAGAAAAGACATCTAAGTGTAATACTTCCACTGTAAGCCCAGCACTTGAGCTGAGGCAGGAAGATCATCATGGCTAGCCTGGGCTACAAAGTGAATACCAGGCCAGTCTGGACTTAGAGTGATATCTTGTCTCAAAACAAAAACAATACAAAAAATTTCAACTACAACTGCTTTTTAATTTTTTCTTCTACTTATTTCTAATTTGTTTATTTGGTTGGTTTGGTTTTTCAAGACACAGTTTCCCTGAGTAGTCTTGGCTGTCTTAGAATTCACTCTGTAGACCAAACTCTAAGATATATCTGCCTGCCTCTGTATCCCAAGGGTAAGGTAAGAGGTGTGTGCTACCACACTCAGCTAAATATATAATATTTTCCCACTCTCCCTGTCCCTGATACAGTGCTGGGGTTTTCTGCGCAACAAGAATTCAACTCAACAGCATTTGTCCCCACTCCTGCTCCTTCCCCTCACTTTTGGATTGACTGTGCCTTTAACAGATAAATGCATTTCCTTCCTAGTTCCCTTCCCTAAGAAGTCTGTCCCTGTCTAGGTCACAGAGTTCTCCCCTTTCCCAAAATTACCCAGGTGGGACAATTTTACCTCTAAGTCATGCATAGCTGTGTTTTAGTTTAGCATTTGAAAGGGACACTTTCCAATTATAGTTCAAGGGTTTGCTTCCCAAAGATGATCAATAAGTAACTCTAGTAGGCTGGGATGTGGCTCAGTTGGTGGAGGATTTGCACATGCTCAGCGTTCTGGGTTTTTATCCCCCAGCAAGATATAAAGCCAGGTATGGTGGCAAATTCTTGACATCTGAGCACTTCAGAGCACATCCTCTAGAAGAAGGAGAATCTAAAGCTAAAGACCATCCTCAGCTATGTTGTGATTTTGAGATTTGCCTGGGACACATGAAATGCTTTCTCAAATGATATTAAGGCAAAATGGGGGGGGAGTGGTCGAGAATTCATATCCTTATTGGTAGGATCTAGTTTTCAGAAATGCATGTGTTAGTTATTAGGTCACTTTCTCTCAAACCCTGGTGCTTTGATTGGGAACCTTGAGCTATCCCACCCAGATGCTTGGAATTAAATTTCTCTCACTCAAGAACAAACCTCATTGTCTCTTACTGAGATCACTAAGTACCTTTCTAAGCAGTGATGTGTGTCTCAGGGAAGGGATGAAGAACGTAGTCCTCAGATATAAAAGAGACCTAGTAGAGGGGCCCTCCTCAGGCTATGCCCTTCTGGGAGCAACCCTCTGTAAGGAAAAGATGACGGGGCACCAATGAAAGGAAAAGTCACAGGGCACCAATGTTGTGAAAGGATAATGATCCGAGTCACGGCACCAATGTTAGGGGAAGGATGAAGAGAGTGGGGGGCATATGGCCCATGGAGGTGCGGCGAGGCCTGGGGGCAAGGGAGATGCCTCTGAGGGGTCCATGTTGGGAATCCCTTCCCTGAGGGACCAGCCACACAACAGTATAGTACGGAATAGAGTTTATTCAGGTCATGGGAGAGTTAAGAGGGTGGTAGAGACAGAGAGAGAGAAGTAGAGAAGTAGAGGCCGGCCATGAGCACGAAGGAGAGAGGGGGGAAGGGAAATGGGAGAGCAAGGCTGCAAGAGCACAAGGGCAGGAGAGGCCAAGAGAGAGAGGAGGGGGTCAAGCAGCCCTTTTATAGTGTCAGGTCACTGGGGTGGAGCATACCTGGCCACTGCTGGGTAATTGAGGGGTGGGGCATACCTGGTTGTTGCTAAGCAACTGATAGGTGGGGTTTACAGAATCCCAACACCCTCCCTGTTGTCACTGAGGTAAAACAGGTTCGTTTTAGTCCAGGTAGAGATACCACATGGACGGGCAGCTGGAAGTCAGAAGCAGTGGTTCTCAGCTTGTCATATTTAGTCAGTTTTATTGACATGATAAATCTAGGGTTTGACAGAGCAAACACAAAGCAAGGCAAAACCAAATCAAAAGAATGCCTCAGGCTGGCTGTGGTGGTAAAGGCCTTTAATTCCTAGGACTCTGGAGTTAGAGGCTGGCAGACCTCTGAGTTCAAGGCCAGCCTCCTCTACAGAGTTCAAGGACAGCCAGGGCTACACTGGGACATCCTGTCTGAAAAAAAAAAAAAAAACCAAAGAAAGAAAACAAAGCAAGACTGTTTTTTCCCCCAGCTCCACACAAGGCTCCAACACCCACAAGCACATGAACCAGCAAACAATAACATTCCAATACTTTTTCTGTATTTTTGAAATTATTAACTTCATTTTTGGACACAGGGTCTCGAAAAGTGCAGCCTGGCCTTAATCTCTCTGTGTATTTGGGGATCACCTTGAAATTACAATTCTCTCGATTCTCTTTTTTTAGTGCTGAGGTACTAAGCATGACTCACCACACCCGACTTCTGCAACACCAGTATTAGATCCAGGGCTAGGAAAGAACTCTACAAAACATCTAGCCTAAGATGATCGATGTTTTAACTTCTAACTGCCTGGAATCAGAAAGATCCAGTTGCCTAGATTGATGAGGGAACTGATCTTCACAGGTAGCCAAAATTTCGCTGAATATACAAAAAAAAAATCCAAAATCAATTACTGACAAAAATATATTCATATAGTTTTATGCCAAAAAAAATTTCAGTAAGAAACATCCCAACCTGCAGAACTTAACCCTGCAGAACTTAACAACCAGAAGCCCTGTCAGCAAGAGTGAGGGCTAGAGGTCCTGAGGTTTAAGGCCCCTAATGCTGCCTGTAAGGACAATATTTAGGGAGAGTTTTGAATGCCTTCGGCCTTTCATTCTTTCCTTCATCCAGCCTCTGTTGAGCACCTATTTTGGAACACAGAGCTTTTAATTTTAGGTCTGTGTCTTTAAATTGTCCATACAACTATCAGTGAGAATTCAATATCCATGATTACAGCACAGGCAGAACCTTCCCTCTGCCTTTATTTTTCTTTCTTTCTCTTCTCTGTTTAAGAGATATAAGTGCCCAGGATAGGAACAGAGTCTTGGGCTGAGCATCTACTTCATTTGTCATGAAGCCATTTAGAGGATTGAAAGGCACTTTTCCAACTGGGAAGGTGGCACATAAGTTTAATCCTGGTACTTAGAAGGCAGAGGCAGGAGGATCTCTTAGTTTGAAGCCAGCCTGGTCTACAGAGCAAGTTCCAGAACAGCCAGTGTTACACAGAGACACATGCATGTATGTACCCTAAATAAATAAGGTTATCTGTATGTACCCTAAATAAAACAGGTTATCTGTGAAGACTGTCAAGGTCATTATGAGAGGAACAGAATTAGCAAACCACATGACTTTCTTATGAGGACACCTTAATAGTCCCATTTCAACTTAATCACCTGTTAAAGAATATTTTCGCTGGGTGGTGGGAAAGACAAAGCATTTCCACATAGTTGATTTCTGCAAGTTCTTTCATGGACAGATGCCTGTTGACACTGAGAGGCTGAGGCAAGAGGATTAAGAATTCCAATTCTGCTGGGCAAGCCTGGTATATGCCTTTGATACAAGCATATAGGAGGCAGAGACAGGAAGATTGATCTCTGAGTTTGGGGCCAATCTAGTCTACAGAGCAAGTTCCAGGACAGCCAAGGCTATACAGAGAAACCCTGTATTAAGCAACAACAAAGAGAAGACCCAGTCCTTTCATTTCTGGGCATAAACCCCAAAGATGCTACAACTTGCAATAAGAACACATGCTCCAAAATGTTCATAGCAGCCTCATTTATAATAACCAAAAACTTGAACGAACACAGATGTCCTGTTGTATATAAATGGATACAAAATTTGTACTATATTTACACAATGGAGTACTACTCAGCTATTAGAAACACTGACTATATGAAATTCCTAGAAAAATGGATGTATCTAGAGAATATCATCCTGAGTGAGGTAAACCAATCATAAAAGAACAGACATAATATGGAGTCACTGATAATTGGATACTAACTCCAGAGATCTCTGAATACCCAAGAAACAACTCACAGATCATATGAAGCTTAGAGAGAGAGAGAGAGAGAGAGAGAGAGAGAGAGAGAGAGAGAGAGAAGCCAAAAAGTGGAAGCCTCAGCCCTTCTTAGAATCAAAACAATAAGTGTGTAGCACCTTCTCAAAGTAGGGAACACCTACACGTTAAATCATTAGTAACTAAAGAGCTAAGAAGATAGCCTTGTGGCAATTTTTGGTATCTAAAAATCCTATGTTTAATCTTAACACAAAAAGAAAACTTTGTCTATTTCCATGTCACATTTAGTTTCACCTGTACCTTATTCTCATTGAAACTAGGAAAATTTCAATGCATGCTATCAAACCTTTAAAAGAATCAAGTGCTGACAAAAGTATATTCTTATAGCTTTATGCCAAAATGCTTTTAAAAATCTAAACATGTAACTCTTTTTTTTTTTTTTTACACAAAGTTGTAAGAAAAAAAAAAAACACAAAAGGGCCTGGCATGGTGGTAGTGCCTGTTTGTAATCCCAGTGCTGGGGAGGTGGAGGCAGTCCTTAGCTCACTAGGTAAAACACAGTGAGTTCCAAGCCAGCGGGAGTCCCTGTGCAAAAGAGAAGGTAGACAATACCAAAGAAATGGCAACCGAGGTTGTCATCTGACCTCTAAATGTATTTGCACACCCATGTACCTGCACATATATGTGAACACTCACACTCATGGACACACACAGAAACAGTGTTTGGGGGAGTTGATATAAAGGAAGACAAAGAGGGTCAGTAGCTTGAACACAGGGGAGGAGAAGTCAGGGAATCAGGGGAGCCTTGGGATCAACATCCTTCTGTGAAGCAAGCAATTTGCCTGCTACATCCTTTGAAACCTTCTAGGGTCGTGTTTGTTTGTTTGTTTGTTTTTAAGATTTACTTATTTTATGTATATGATGCTCTATCAGCATGTACACCTGCTTGCCAGTAGAGGGCATCAGATTACATTACAGGTGGTTGTGAGCCACGGTGTGGGTGCTGGAGATTGAACTCAGGACCTCTGGAAGAGCAGCCAGTGCTCCAACAATTGAGCCATCTCTCTGCCCCCAGACACCTTCACCTTCTAGTTTAAACACCACAGAAAAGGTGGGCGGCTGTAGGAAAGCACATGGGACATGGGCAGATCCGACTGGGGAGATGATGCTGGTCTGTGGGAGGTGATGTGGTTTGGAAAGGAATGGAGAGTGAGGAAAAGAAAAGTGGGAAGGGCTAGGATAAAGCTAAAGAGCGAGACAAGAGGCTAACCCAAGACAGCAGTCAGGGCTCCTGACACTAGGTATTGCTTAGTGCCCTTAACTAGTCAGCAAGCTTGTACAAGGGGTGTGCACTGCCTGTTTTTGGTTCACAGGGGAGATGAAGTTCATGCTTTGCTCTTTCTGTGTTGAACCAAGGCCAATGGACTTCAACTATAGGTAGAAGCCCTAAAGTCAACCTAGAAGCATGAAGCCTGCCTCCATGTTGAGGGGTTAGTGTGCCGCCCCTGCCCTGCACCTGCTCAACTCCCTGAGCACTTAACACCTCATTCTCTTCCCCTTGTCCCCATATGTTCCTCTGCCCTCAGTCCCCTTGGCCCCTGCAGATTTGAAGACAAGGACAAATATAGAGTCTCTGGTGGTATCATGGCTGCCGCCGACCTGACTCCACCCAGATCTCTAGATACAAACTCTACTAGTGAGAGAAGAGAACAGAAGATGAGGCAGATGGTGACTGCCCACCAGGGGGCCGTGAAGCTCAGTCTTGGGACGTCAGGTCTTGCAGCTGAAGAAGAAAGTGAAGCAGTGTGAGCTAACCCAGTTAGGTGAATAGTCCTGGGCTTGGGAGGGTCATGAGCAAGCTGAGTGGAGGAAGAGTGACCCCATGGCCTTCCAGCGACCTTGGAAGGCTGTACAAGTTGAAGCTGGTAGCTTTCAACAAACAGGAGGATGGCTATGCTGCTGTGTGGAAGGGCAAGACTGAGAAGGTGCCCACACTAGAGTCCCCTTTTCCTTTTCCATTGCCAGCCAGCAGACAGTGTGCATGCCACAGCCACCCAGCCTACCCTTAGACATACCCCTCATTCTGAAGCTGAGCAGAGCAAATGGAGAGAGTTTGTAAACAGAAACTTCATGTGTGATACATGACTGCATGCTCTAAATGTCATTGCAAAGAAAACAATGTTTAGGTGGTCCTAGGAATGTATCATGAGATGACTGGACTCCAGCAAGTCCAACAGGGAATATCAGAGAACTGTGAATAACTAGTTGGCTCAGACACTGCTGAGAGGCAAATGCCATTTTGCCCAAGGGCTACAAAGCTTCTCAGGGAAGGCAGGGGTGTGCAATAGCTTCCATCCAGAACCCTCAGCGCCAGTTAGCAGCATGATACCTCTATCAGGCTGGCCTTTGATAGGGCTGCTCCCTGGGATCCACACCCACTGGAAGCCTCCAAGTGTGAAGCTACTTGTGAAGAGGGCTGTGACAGAAGCCAGGTGTTCTAAAGATATCATAGGAAAGTAGAATAAACCCTAATTGCAATACCTGGCAATCATAGAATATACAAGGATGTGGTTTGGAAAGGAATGGAGAGTGAGGAAAAGAATGGAGGCACACTCCTGTGTTTACAGCACTTGACCTAGGACCTCAAACACAGAGCAAACATTTTCCCACGACTGGCCATAAACTGGAAATGCAAAGGCAGGAGGGTCTAGCAATTCAGATCAGCAGGGCTACTCATCAAGCCCCTGTGTAAAGTAAGGCCATAATGAAAAACACACAGAGATGGAGACTGCTGGGAGGAGACCGGAACCACAGGCCACCCAAGAACCAGATCTGGAGGAGGCAGGAAGGAGCTGTCATGGAGCCTGTCAAGTCAGTAATCTCCAGGACTTGAGGCCTCCAGAGCCAAAAATTTCTATTCCTGCTGTTTTAAGACAGCTATGTGTAGTCACATAAAACAACACAGCTCTGCCTCTAAGAGCCCAAGAGGAGACATGTGCTGTAGATATTTCTAGAATTTCCACAGACCATCTGTCAAACAGGCTTGACATGGAAGGTACCAACATCCTACTTTCTTATTAAATTTGGAGAGACAGCTAGTCTAACTCTGGTAGGAAGGCCTCCTGGAAGCCAGGAACGCACTCACACAGGACCCCTTTTACTATGAAAACAGAGTCTCCCTATGGAGCCTAGAGTGACCTTACAGTCCTAATCCTCCTGCCTCACAGTGACTGGGGATATCAATCTGCCTTCAAGAGCAATTGATTCATAGCCTAGGAGGAAAGATCAGATTCAGGCCCTGTGGCTGGAATCATCTAAGGCACCAGGGTGATAGAATTACCAGGATCATAGTGGGCTTCTTCAGCCTCACTGTACAGTCCGAGTCAGCTCTGCTGTAGGACAGCCCTCTGCCCCAGTGACATCACACCAGGGGACTCCATCTCACATAGGCTGATATAGGAAAGAAGTAGACACTGAAAAAGCACTGGCCTCACTCCCACTGAATCCCCTGTGGGAAATGCCTGGAACAACAGCATTTTAGATTTTAGATCTTTCTGGATTTTATAACATTTATAAATACAAAAAAGGAGATAGGCATATAATGTTTACCTGTGATCTCAGGTGTGGGAAACTGAGTCAGGGAGATTGAAGACTGCAAGCTCCAGGCCAACCTGGATATAAAGAAAAAAAATTATGGTGAAGATTTCATTCAAGTAAAAACCAAGTGCTTCCACCTGAGCTCTGCCATCCACTGGTCAGCCCTCTCACCCTCAGAGCTCCAGGGAGACCTTGAAACATTTACCACTCTCTTTAGATATCAATCCATCTCATGATTCTAAGTGAGGAATCTCCCAAAAGTTGCATCATGTGAGAGACATAGGAATATCCAAGATTGGGAGAGATTAAGAGTTTACATTTAGAGATGATCTAGTGCTGTGGTAGAGACCTTGCCCAGCATGTGAGAGCCTCAGGTTTGACCCCAACAGTAAAAATAAAACCCCAAATGATGAAGCCAACAAAAATTCATCAAGCCAACACTCCTGAACAATCTCCCCAAAAGTTCTCAGTGACCTGGTTTTACATTTTTGATTTAGCATGGCTTCTGTGACCTGTAAGAAGAGCTCTAACATGGGAACCAGGACAGAATAGCCTGCCCTTGTGGATACCTTTGGTGACAGTCGCCACCCAACCTCCTTGATACCCACCTACATGGGGGCTCAGCACTCATGTCACCAAGAAAGCCCAGGCCCTAGCGCCAGCATGAGCAGGTGGTGTAGAAATCATGTCTCTTGTGGACATCAGTCGTTGCCCTTGAAGTGACTCTGGCCTCAGGGGATGTCACCCCAGAATGTTTGGGTGTCAATGGCTCTTCACAGGCCAAGGCTGGGATACTGTTAGAGTTTCACAATGCAAAGCATTGCCTACTATAGAACCAAATGTTCTACAGCTGTGAGAGGCAGGTGCTATGCTCGTCACGCCCCTTCCCCAGCAGTATTTAGTTGGCTCAGAATGGGGCTTCATGTCTGAGGCACTCCCGTGGAGAATGGCGGATTCATCACAGTGAGGTGCAGGGTGAGATCTGAGCACAACTGGATGGAATTTAGGGGTACCAGAGCCTTGGCAAAGAACAGATTCGGGGCTGACAAGCAGCTGAGCCAGAGAACTGGCAACCAAATAGTGACTGCCTGAATCCCTCCCAAACTGGAAGGCTTCTGTGCATGCTCCTGAGCTAGGGTCCCAGGTGCCCTTCAGAATTTGGTTTGTGCATAGATTTTGGTGCTGGCAGCTGGTGGCTTAGCCTTAAACTTTCTAGCTTTCCCATCTGGGGCACACTCACACTCCTGTGTTTTATGTTAGACATGTTCTAATATAGTTTTGGGACAGGGTGTCTTGTAGCCCAAACTCGATGTGTATGTAGCTTTTGCTACACTGAATGTAGTCAAAAAATAACCTTGAATTCAAGATGCTCCAACCCCTCCCTCCCGAGTCCTGGCATTACCACCTCCAGCTGAGACCATTTTACTGCAGCATAGGATATGTGTGTTAGAGTGAGCTTTGGAAGTATTGGAGCTCTGATTGTTCCTTAAAATTTTGGTTTCCTTATTTCTTGAAAGACATTGTGTGACACTGAGAAGTAGTGGGGTTACAAAATAGTCAGAGTAACACCTGGGAGATAAACCCTATTTGCACCCAATTGTGCTCAGTGAAGGTGGAAGACTTAACCCTGCTGCTTAGCACTTGATTGTAATTGGGAGGGTCCAGAGTTCAAGGACAGCCCTAGTCACATACCTAAGATTCTATCTCAACAACAACTTTGTAGCCCATGTCTTTCAACTCCCTGTGTAGACAAGGCTGGCCTCGAACTCACAAAGATTCTCCTGCCTCTGCCTCTGCCTCTACCTCTGCCTCTGTCTCTGGAATTAAAGGCATATGCCACCACACCCAGCCACTAGTTAATTTTGAAATGAGAATGCTGGTACATACCATTAATCCAAGTGCTCAAGATGCAGTGGCAGGCAGATCACTGGTTTCCAGGCCAACATAGTCTACAGAGAGTGTCAGAACAGCCAGGGCTAAACAGAGAAAATGTGTCTCAAAATATAAACAACAGAATATATATATATATATATATATATATATATATATATATATATATATATATTGCAAAATGAAGGAATGAGTTAACAGTGGATTAGAGGAAGAGATCCAAGGGACAGTAGGTAGTGCAGAGTCTAGTATAGGAGCTGTGGCAACAATTGCCCTTTTAGTTAATATGCTGGTGCACAAAAATACATGCAGGTATCTGTATACATAAAGTAAATTATTTTCTCATTTATTCTTTCTTTTTTACTGGAGACACTGTTTCTTTTGTGTAGTTGACCTGGAACTACCTCTTTAGATTAGGCTGGTTTTGAATTCGCAGACAAATGCCTGCCTCTGCCTTCTAAGGGCTGCAAGATGGCTCAGTGGTTTAGAACACCAATTGCTTTCCCAGATGTCTTGAGTTCAATTTCCAGCAACCACATGGTGGGTCATAACCATCTCTAATCTGATCTGATGCCCTATTCTGGTGTGTCTGAAAACAGGAACAGTATACCCAAATAATTTTTTTCATTTTTTTTTAAGTCTTCTTTGACACATGAACAATGTGTGATCCAAAATATGGCTAAGTCAGTAAAGTCTTGTTGCCACAAGGTTCAACAGTTGTGAATGGCAAAGTTGAATAGATGCTGGTCAGAGTGAAAGAAAGCTGACCCTTTGCAGAGAAGGCTATTTCCTAGTCCCCTACCCCAACCCTGCAAACTCATCCCTACTACTGGAGCTAAAATAACAAATCCAGAATGTTCCAGGTCTCTGTCCATCATCCACCTAGACCTGTGCTACATGTGACCTTGTCAAGTCCTCTGTCCCATTCCTAAGGCCCCACACCTATCTGGATGCTAGTACACCAGCCTCAAAAGAAAGGAAACTTGTCCTGAGGGTAAGCTCTGGTCCCTCTCTGTCCTAAGGGTCTCTGAGTGACACAGGCATCTGAAGAGTGAGGGAAGACCATAGCCAGTGTTCTGACTTCCATGAAGGTGTGAGAAAGGTGGGATTCATCCTGTGGAGCCTGTCCTGAGAGCAGCTCTCACCTAGGGCCCAGCTCCCACAGTCAGAAGGAGGTAGGGGGCTGTGGTCTTTACACGGCTCTCTAGCTAATGAACAGTACTTCTCTCTCTTTTCTCCTGCAGGAAGCCTGCAGCTGCTGGCGCAGGTGCAATCCCCAAGAACAAGGGCAGGGAAGTGCCAGGTGAGGACTACCAGGGTCCTTTGAGGAACTCTCTGTCTGTTATGTCTTTATAATTATCTCTGTTTAATTTTGTTATTCCTTGCTTATTCATCTCACCAGAGGGGTGGGCAGGGCCATAGCATGAGGGTAGGAGATAGAAGACAAACCGTGGAAGTCCGGTAATCCTTCTATGTAGGGTACCAGACATGGAGCTGTGTCATTGAGCTTGGCCACAAGGTTTTTACATTCTGAATTTTGCTGGCTCTGATTTCTAAGAAATTCTCATAGAGCCCAGTAGGTCAGGAAACACCTGAACCTCCTACCTCAGAGTATTGCCATCTAGTCTGTAAAAGGGTTGAGTTATTAGGGGTATTGTGGCTGGGGCAGGCCAGCAATACATGTCTGAAGCTTTCTCTCCTAAGTGCCATGCCTTTTGGGATTGGCACTTTCCATTACTGAGGTGTCATTGGACTGCAGTTGTCCTCTGGAGAGTTGGATTCTCTGTTGCCATGGCAACAGGCCCTGAGAGTGGAGGTCTGGACGCCAGGCCTGCCTTCCTCTTCAGAAGCTGCATTCCTTTGAATGATGTGCTACTGGTAACTGTGGCACAGGGTCATATAACCAGTTCTACCTTGAAACCACCTGAGCTACCCAGAGTGGGCACTGGGAAGCAAATTCAGGTATTCTGCAAGGGCATCTAGTATTCCACAACCCCTTGCTTTCTTTAATTATAATCTGGGCAGGGGCTCGAATGGCATCCACTGGAGTGTCCAACCACTGGAGTGCTTTCTCTTCTTGTACCATAGAGGGCCTGAGGATCAAACTCAAGCCTTCAGGGTTGACAGTGATCCCAGGACCTGGCTGAATTAGGGTAGCGGATGGGGGTTTAGTCCTAGAAATGGAGTCCGGGACTTCAAATATGCTAAGCAAGTTCCTAATTACTGAGCTACATTCCCAGAAGTTATTGTTTTGTTTATTAAGATGGCAGGGATGGAACTTGAACCCTCACCATGTCTAAGTAGCACCTACCACTTAGTGACCCCAGCATGCTAGTCTTCTTTATAACCTCTGTGTCTGAATGCTGCCTGGTTTTGTTAATTTAGCCATGTTGTCATGGTGACTCAATCTTCATGGAGAATTCCACTGTTAGATGGCTGCAGACAGGGTCCAAAGGAGAACAGGAACTGGTGTGGAGGTCTCATGGTGCTTATGTGAAGCACATAGACTGTTTGTCCAAGATGGCAGAATGCTTAGTGGGTGTCCCCACTGTTGGAAGGAAACAGGACCCAAGATCCCTGTATTTCATCAGACCTGAAGTTTCCTAGATGACATGCTAGTTTCCTAGCACATACCTGCCATCCCAGCACGTGGAAACTTAGTCAGGAGAACCTCCTGAGACCAGGAATGTGAGGCCAGTACTTTCAAGCATTACCTGCATGTCCAGTTGCAGCCACAAGCCGAGCATTCAGACATGCTCAGCCCTGCATGTAAGGCCACATAACACACCAGAAACCCAGTGAGTTCCAGATTGCTCTGACAGAACAACTTCTGGTAAGTAATATGGAATAGGACTCCGGGTGCCCAGAGGCTGCTGTCCTTCTGAGCAGTGTCTTGGTGGGGTCCTACGCTGATGAGAGAGCAGAGTAGAGCAACTGCAAGACATACAGGAAGCAAAGAAGAACAGGCAACCCGTGTAGAGATCTTGGTGTTTGAAGAAAAGCTAGGAAGTGGGGTGCAGGGTAAGGGGAGCAGCAGGCTGTGTCTATAGAGCTGAGGAAGCCCAAAGACAGAGTTCCCTGAGCCCAGGGGACTTCCAGGGTGTCAGCAGCAAGGGGTTGGAGAGTATCTCAGGGGAGAGAATTCTGTCCTTCTTGGGACAGTCTCCATCAGAGATTGAAGAGCAGGGCCTAGAAAGGCTAGGAGAATTAGGATGAGGGAGGACTGGAGAGTTGTGGAATACATCTATGGAGAAAGTGGGGCCCACGATGTGGAATGGGTGATTCCAGGCAGAATTGGTTCTTGTTGGTCCTATATTGGTCCAGGCTGGAGGCCTTAGCACAGCAACCACCAAAGGGAGCCAAAGTGTCTGAGGAGGTCTGCATCTGATTGAGTCTCATGAGGGTTCCACCCATGGTAAGGGCAGGAACTGGGAGAGGAAAGTTTGTGAGCATAAACATCCTCACTTCTGAAGGGAAGAGGCAGCCATGGCTCACACAGTGACTGACTGTGCATGAACTGGAGCCATGTGCACTGGCTTCCCTGTTTCTGGGATGCTGAAGGCTCTTCCTGCCTTCCATTTTTGTTTTTAACCTGGTAGCTTCATTTATTGAGAAGCTTTGGTGGCTGAGGTGCAGAGGAACAAATTACAGCTGAGAGGAGAGATCTAGAGTGTTCTGTGGTCAACGGTCTCTGAGATCTGATCTGGACACTCAGGCCAGTGTTCCTATTTATCTTACTTAGGTGCAGGCTCCAGAGGGTCAGAATCCTGCATGTGACCTGTGTTTTCCAAGAATTTTGCTGTATGCAAGCTCTGGGCAAATTCACTTGGCACTTTACATCCATCTACTGTGCTCTAGATGCCTTGGCTGGATCTTGGGAGAGATCCCCAAATCCCTACCAAGACAGCAGTGACATCATGGCATTATCCTGTAGGGTTCCAGGAATGGATCTTTTTCTTTTTTCCTGTTGATATAATGAATAAGGAGATAGGAAAAACAAGGCCAAACCTTGTTGAAGAGTTGAAGCAGACTCCCTCAGAGAGGGGCAGATCCTAGAAGATGTGGGATATTTTGTTGCTTAGGTTTGTTTCATGGTGCATGAGAGATGCCAATGCACACACATGTAGCAGATCTGGGGCTGGAGAGGTCATTGATCCCCTAGAACTGGTGGCACAGATGTCAGTGGGCCTTAGAAAGGCCCTAGAACTGACACTACAGACAGTTTTGGGCCTCCATGTGGGTGCTGGGAACTAAAATCTGTTCCTCTGCAGGAACAACAAGCACACAACCAATGAGCCATTTATCCTTCACATTTTTTTTTAAATTACACTTATTTACTTGGAGGGGATGTGGCTGCCTTGGTACAGAAGACTGAGGTCAGAACAGCATCTTGGTCTTACACAAGAAACTGGTATCAGGCTTATCCCTCTGTCCCCGGCTTAAACTTTATAGAATATTTCGGTATTGAATCCTACTTATTACTTGATGCTTGTTCCTAGTCCAAAAAGCTGCATACAAGAAGCGTTCTATTAATGTCATATAAACACTAAGTGTCCTGTGAAGTGTACTACCACATGCAGTAGGTGCCCTGTGCATATCTGGAAGGCTGAAAGAGCCAGTCTGCAGGGAAGAGAAGGCTGAGCACTGTCCTATCACTGAGTATAAAGGACTAGACCTCTCTTTATTGTAGGCTCCTGGTCACACTCCAGGTCTTCCTAGTGCAGGATTCATGTTCTATGGGAAACCACTGTGTGTCTTGCAGGAGGAAGAGTGGTGGAGTCCCAGTACCTCAAATATGACAAGCAAACTAAAAAGGTAAAGAAGTCCTTTACTCCTAGAGACCCTGTGAGTGGTTGAGGAGGAGGGCATGTTGTGCACCCACAGTGTGATCCTGTAGGACACATTTGGGGATTTATCAGGTGCCTCTGCCACACCCATGCTTGGACAGGGTGATGAGTCTGGTGAGTGTAGCCTTAGCATATGTCAGTCTCCATGGTCTACATCCCCTGTACCTCTTCACTGCCCTTCTTGTTTTTGGGACCCCTATTTTGTTTGTTCTTCAGGAACACCCCCTGGATAACCCAGGTAGCTCCTAAGGTATGGGAACTGACAGCAGGCATGTGGTATGGATCACAGGCAAAACTGTCTTGGGACATTTTTCAGTCCTACCCAGAATGCTGAGAAAGGCCTCACTTCCATGGAGTTCACTTCTGGAATTTCCTGAGTGATATTTTTATCAGTAGATAACAGGGCATTCAGGTTCCAGATTATCTGTCAAGTTCAGTTTATAATCAGAATGTTCTGTGTTCAGTCTCTGCCTGAACTGTACTCCAAGAAGAGTGTTGGGGGTCAAAATTTCCTGGAGCAGCTTCTAAGGAGACCACACCTGAGGGAAGGGATTCCCAAATGACCCTACAGGCAGCTTCCCAAAAGTTCCTGGTCCATTTAGGCTGCTGTTGAAGATGCCTTGAAGGCATAGGCACAGCACCCTCATGTGTTCACATATGTTTTGGTTCAAACACACTGATGCTGAGTCTTCTCCTGCCCCAGCAGGAGGCTGCTGCATCTGACTGGAGTCTTGAGTATCTGTGTTGTCATGATAACACCTGCAGTTTTCTCCTGGGGTAGAATGAATCTCAGAAGGGCTAGGCAAGTGTGTAGGTCTCTCACTGGCTGATGATTCTTGGAGGGCCTCATCTCCATGTCTTGAGTGAAGGTATAGGGCAGGAGAAAGCCTGGATCTGAAATTCTGTGTTTTCAGATCTCTGGTTTTGGAAGAGAGGTACTCAGCCTGTGTGCATGTGCACATTTATTTGTGTGAATGCACATGTGCGCCTGGGATGAACACCAGCAGTGCTCCTCACCCACTTTACACCTAGTCTGCAAGCAAGCTCTGTGGCTCATTAATTAGTCCAGCAACCCTGCTAATTGAGCACCACCAGAACAGGGATTCACATTTGCTTGAGTGCATGCGTGTGCATGTACATATGTGTTCCCTACTCATATGTGCTTCCTCTGCATATTACCTCAGAGGGATGGTCACAGATAACAGCAATTTTGGAGTAAGATGACACCATGTTCTGGAGCTGCTGCGGAGGCAGCGAGCAGGAGTCAGCAAGAGCATGGCCAAGGCAGACACCTGCCTGGCTTTCAGGCAGGCACAAGGTAGAAATTATGTTCTATTCTTCATTGTTGATTCTTTTTGTGCCCTTTTGCCTGACTGGCACCTGCCTGGAGACTGCTGGCTCCGATGCTGGCCTAGACAGCCAGTGCCATGGCTGATGGATGCCCAGAATGATCCTCAAACTGGGAAAATATCTTTTCTCCAGTCTGAATATACTTGGGTGTTTTCTGCAAGGAGTGGGTTTTAGTTTTCTTTCATCCAGCTTCCTTGTTTTCTTCAGAGGATCACCTGCCCTAGTGATAAAAGAAAAGGGTGTTAACCACAGCACCACCCCCACCATGCTTCTTCTTGATCTATGGTAACAGTCAACATAGAACCATTTCTTTAGGTAGTCCTGTTGCTGTTTCTAAGCTTTGAGAATTTATGCCAGCCTAGTAGTATGTGTAGTCATCCTGGTAACAATACAGGAATTTGGTCCCCAGGCCTCAGCACACAGAAGCACAGACCTCAAGATATGCCTAGGCATTGAAGGAGGTTCAGCAGACATGCTATTAGTTTCCTGTTTCTGATGCATGTGATTGTCCCCCCACTTAAGAAAATATGTCCATTATATAGAAAACTCTTAACCAACTCCAGACCTCTGAGAAAGAACATCAAGGAAAGATGGCTTGACCTCTTAACCTCTGTTCCCATAACAGGATTCTTCATCAGCCAAAGGAGAAAAACCACCTGAGGGAATGAAAGCCAGCAGAATACCTAGGAGAAGAGGTGGGGCCTGGTGTGGATCGGGACAAATGGATGGGTGGAGAAACTGTAGGATCAGGATAGAGGCTGCCAGGCATCCCCCAGAGCAGTGAGGACAACCACACATAGTCATGTTCTTAGGCCAGTCTGATGCAAACTGTCTCTCATTTTGAAGGTAGTGTCGGGGAACTGGAAATTGGAAACTGGCCATCATGGGGTCTCTGTCAGAAAGGATATGGTTCAAGGGTTAATTAAGGGAGCATGGGGCAGAGTGTCTGAGGGAACAGACATATGTCCACAGAACTACCTGCAGATCCAGAGAGCAGGGAGCCAAAGGCCAGGAGCTCCTGCTTGCTGATCCCTTTTAGGGGATCTGCAGAAATTACAGCACAGTGGCACTTGGGAAATGGAGGCAAGATCACTTCAGGGTCTTTGGCCACATGAGAAGATTGAGGCTAGCCATATGCTGTGGCACCAGGAACAACTACCAGCAATGGCAAAATGAAAGATAAAAAATTGGTTTCTCAGCTTTGATACTGCTGACTTGGATGGGTACATACAGTTCACCAAAGTATCAACCAACAGCTGTGGCTCCACCAAAAGTCACAAAGAAGTGGCCCAGCTCTAAAGTCAAATGTGGGCATACATTGCAATGGCTTAGGTCCTGTTTCAACTCAGATGCAGAGCTCTCAGGATCCATAAAAGTCCTGCACACACACACCTGAAAGAATTAGTTCTGGGAGCCTCAATAGGTACTAAGGGGTGAAGGCCACTGCCTCCCTGCCCAGTGGCACTGACCTTGTCATTTTTTTTGGGGGGGAGAAGAAAGGCAGGTGATGAATACAGGCACTGTTCAGTGCACCATGCAGAAAGGGCATGGCGACATTCCACCAGACCAAGACCTCTCTACTGGACCCCTGCAGGATCTGCAGCAGATCCTGGGCATGATGAATTCACAGGAGCTGCGGCTGACCCTGCTCTCTATAAAGGTGAGCATAGTTCAGCCTCATGTGCACCTCTGTGTCTTCTGTCATCTCTCCACCCCTCCTGACTCAGTCTTGTGCCCACAGATGCAGAAAAACATGGCTCTGCTGCAGGAGAATGTGGAGAAGTACTTCGCAGCCATGTGCCGTGTGAAAGAGAGGCTGCAGCGCCAGCTGCTTCTCCGACAGAAACACAAAGAGCTGTGTGCTTCCCTTTATGCCCAGGTGGATCTGAGCATGCTCCTGAAGCACCCAGGGCATACGAGGGAGGGAGATCTGTGCAGAATGTGGTCACCATTTGCACTCTGACCACTCTGCTCAGGATCCTGGTGTTATCGTGGTGCTGTACTAGGAAGATTGGGAGGAAAGGCTCTGTATGGCTTACACTTCCATATCACAGTTTATCACTGAAGGTGGTCAGAACAGGCACTCACACAGGGCAGAGCTCTGACGTAGAGGCCATGAGGGAGTCCTGCTTACTGGCTTGTGCCCGGGCCTTGCTCAACCTGCTTTCTTGTAGAAACCAGGACCACCAGCCCAGGGATGGCACCACCCACAATGGAAAAGATTCTTGTAGCTGGATCTTGTGGAGGCATTACCTCAACTGAGGTTCCTTCCTTTTTGATGTCAACTTGACACACAAAACCAGCTAGTACATATTATGCAAGGACACCTGTATGCCACATGCTGTGCAGGGTAGTCTTTGGCACCTGCCAGCTCAAGGGGTAGGAAAATCAGCTTCTATCCCACCCCAGTGCTTAACACAGTAACCCTTTCCCATCCAGGGCAGGTCAGAGTGGATCCTGTTGCCTGAACAGGCTGGTCCATGAGAATGGAGACATGCAATGCCAGAGCAGTGCTTAGCATACGCAAGGCTTACTCCATCTCACACATAGCTCCTTGTTGTGTGGGTGAACACAGCATGGCTTACTGTGTCTCCTCCCACCTGCAGATTGAGGTGCTGAGGAATCTTCCGCCTGTGAAAAAGCACTTCAAGGGGGAATGCAAGATACCTGGCAAAGCCGTGGACACCAGTCGACACGAGCTGCCCGTGCAGGCTGTCCACATGGAAGGAAGTGGTAAGGAGCTCCTAGGTAGGCATCTCCATGGCAGGAAGGAACCCTGAAACCCACAGGAGGCATTATGGGTGCCTCAGCTCTGGCTTGGTATCAGAACCCATGTCCTCACCAGTGTGGGTAGTACATGGGCAACTGAGTAAGAGATTCTGTGCCTGGGCTGCTGAGCTCACAACTAGAAGGCACTGGGGGGAATGGTGCTGCACTGGTCCTGAGCTGGGCCCTGTCAGTGAGGTGGGAGTGTCGGTGAGGAGGTCAGTGGCAGAGCCCTGCTGCATGCACTTCGGTAATTCTCTGGAGATGGTTTAGCTGCATAGGGTTTGCTTACTGCTGTCTTACCCTCATGTCTAGAGTTGTGTTCAGGACTTCAAGGACAACTGAAGCCACTGACCCTCAAGTTTCTTCTAGAAGTAGCAGAGTGGGACTGGGCACAGTTATATGTCTGAAAGCCCAGCTCTTGGGGACTGAGGCAGTAGGGAATACTTAAAGCTCAGTAGTTAGAGTCCAGCCCAGGCTATACAACAAACCATAAAAGGTACAGTGGCCCACAGCTAGCCTTTCAACAATTGGGGGCTGTGAGATCCAGGATAGCATGAGCTAGGAAGTGAGAGCTAGTGTCCTAAACCGGGCACAGTGTTGAGCTGGAACCTGCAGACATGTTAGATAAACTAAACTCCTCATAGCTGATGTCCTGGACCCAACACTGACCTGTGTACTGACTGACAAGGGGAAGACAGAACAGTAGGCTGCATATACTGCAGACAGACACATGCAAGTAGTAGGGATTTGAACCCTAATGCCTTTGCTTGGTTGCATGCGTGGTGCATGTCTGGACCTGGGAAACTGAAGGCTGTGAGAGCATCAGCACCTCCCACCACTGCTGCAGGTACCAGAAGCTTGGTACTTTTAATGTGCTGTCAGGAATGACAGGGCGCAATGGAAGAACAGGATGAGAGAGAGCAGGAGGGCAGCTGGCAGGCTGGATCCTCAGCTCACTTGGCTCACAGGAAGCCAACCTTGGCAGCTGTGTGTGCAGGCCATTCCTCTGCACTCTAGACCTGGGCATTCTCTTTTCCGCCTGTGCCCTTGGCTCTCACACTTGCAAGGGACAAGTGAGATTTCTGCTGAAGTGCCTCTCTCCCTTTCCACTTTATCTCTAGAAGTGAGAGAAGAGCCAACGCCAACATCACCCTCAACCCCAACCCCATCCCAACCTGACATATACAAATAATGCTTTGGGAGCAGAGACCTGCTATAATGACTTTTGTCTCCACAGATGACTTGGAGCCAGCCCTAAGGACAACCCAGCAGCTCCTGTGTGATCTGAGCATCTGCTCCCCAGGAGTCAGCTCCCAAGATCCCGGAGCCAGCACTAAGAAGACTGGAGCCAGCGCAGTAGAGCCTGGGGCCTGCACGGGGGAGCATCGGGCCACTGCTCAGGTGCCTGGAGCCAGCCCACAGGAGCCTGAGTCCAGCATGGGGGAACCTGGGGCCAGCTCACTGGAGCCTGGAGCCAGGGCATAGGAGCCTGGAGACAGCTCAATCCTGGATAGTCTGCTGAAGGAAATGAAGGCACAGCTCACTAAGAGAGACCTGGAGCTCAGCAGGTGTGGGACTCATCTCCTTCTCTAAACTCCCTCCCCCTATTTCTTTTATTATGATCCTCCAACTTTTTTTTCTTTTGAGACACTGGGGATGGAACCCCACCCAGTTGGGATCTCAGATGAAAGCTCCTTCTGTCTGCCATTGAAATTATAGAAATTCTCCTGCTTCAGCTGCAGACATCTATAACACCAGGAATACACCACCATAACCACACCAGGAATACACCACCATAACCACACCAGGAATATACCACCATAACCACACCAGGAATACACCACCATAACCACACCAGGAATACAACACCATAACCAACTATTGCAGGTTGGAATTTTGTTGCATGCATGCACCTGTGTGTGTGTGTGTGTGGAAGAGAGAGAGATCCAGAGAGAGAGGAAAGACAGAGAAGAGAGTATGTGTGTGTATGCTGTTTGGGCACATACATGATACCAGGACATTAGCGTAGAGGGCAAAGGAGTTTTGAGTCTGTTCTAGCATTGTGGAGAGACTGGATCCCAAACTCTTGCTTGCTAGGCATGACAGCAAAAGTCTGCCATTTCAGCTACTTAGAAGGCTATGTAAGATCAACTCAGGGTCAGCCTGGGGAATGAGGATTCTTTCTGAAGTAGTAAAAACAGAGTGGACTGTGGGGAAGGAGAAATCTCAGAGTCAAGATTTCGAACTTAGTAGGCATTAGATCCTGGTCTGTCTCCGGCAAAATGAACACACACAGCACATGTGGACATATACTCATGTCCACCAACTTTACAGCCAATTCAAACATTGTACCCAGCCTCACAGCATTTGCTTGATGCCAAACACACTTATACTTGTAAGATGGCTCATCAAATAAGCCCAGAAATCCTGACTTCAGTCCCAGGACTGACATGAAAAAAGAGAACAACTCCTGTAAGCATCCTTTTACCTCCTCAGGCAAGATGTATTTTTTTGCACCACACACAAATTCACATAGTTTTTTAAAATTGTTTTTCTAGGGCCCCATTACAGTTTTGGCTACAAGCAAACTTGTCCTTTATCTTTCTCTGTCCACAGACTTGTCCAAGAAGTGGAGGAATTCTCTTCAGAGGCCAGTAAGGAGGCAGAACTGACTAACTAGAATGTCTGTGAAGAGGCACGGGGCTTTCTCACCAGCTGCCAGTGATACTTCAGTCCAGATGCTGGCAGGGACCACAGTCCCTCCCAGGACAGCAGACCCAACCCCTGATTTCCTCAGGCAGCCTGTCTGGCCACCAGTGAATACCAGGCTACCACCTTTCCCTTCTGTAAATAAATAAATGCAACTGTCTATTTTCGCAGAATGAGAGCCTGAGAGCCAACTCACTGGACTGAACCCACAGGATTGTTCTCTCTAACTATCCCCATGTTTGTCTTGAAGCTTCTATCCTCCCTACAAATAATCTTCCAGACTGGCTGACTCCACTTTGTTCTTTTGAGGGGATTTCTCTTCTAAGCCTCATACTAACCTTGGCAGTACGTTCTGAAGGGCCCTAAGGGGCTTTCACCAGCTTTATACCCACCTGACTCAAGTCAAGACTAGCCCAAGTATCATCTTCCCTCCTCAGGTCAAGGATAGGCCAAGATCCATTCTCTGCCCACAGTTCCCAGGAGGAGCAGGAACATTCTTGAAAAACTGCAGAATGTACTGATAGTCACTGTTAGGGGAAGGAGGAAGAGAGTGGGGGGCATATGGCCCATGGAGGTGCGGCAATGCCTCTGATTACAAGGATTACAAGGAGCTGCAGTGAGCCTATGAAGTAAAGTCCAGATGAGCTGGGCATGGAGGGGCATTCCTACACACACACACACACACACACACACACACACACACACACACACACAGAGTGTTTCTCTGTGGAGTCCTGGCTGCACTGGAACTTGCTCTGTAGATCCCACTGGCCTCAAACTCAGATCCAATTGAGAGCTGAGATTAAGGGCATGAGTCAACATCTCTTGCCTAGGTAGGGCACACCCTTGATCCTAGCACCCAGTAAACAGAACAAGGTGGGTCTCTGTGAGTTCAAGGCTGGCAGTTCAGGTACAGATACCCATCCTTATTGCCTTCATAAATCTCAAAACAAACAAAACAACAATAACAATATGTGTTGGAACTGGGGTTATAACTGAGCGGCAGACGGCTTGCCTGGCATTCAGAAGGTCTTAGGTTTAGTCTCCAGTACTGAAACAGAAAGACCTGGGGGAAATGGCAAAGCAGTTAAGAGCACTTACAGCAACTACTTATAAGCCCTGTTCCAGGGGGATGACACCCTTTGACTTCTGAAGGCACCCATATGCACATACATAAATTCGAAGGCACACATACATACAAATAGATAAAATTGTTCTTAAAACAGAAACAAAAATATATTGTACATATTGAATTATACCCCAGTCTTTGGAGCTGTTGGCGTAGCAACCAAAGCTTTAAAAGCTCTTTGTTCGTGCACTAAAGCACTGGCAAATAACATTGAGAATTAGGCTTGCCTGGCTAATTTCACCTACCACCTTAGTTAGAAACGCTTTTTATCTTGGTATATGAACTTTGTACAATTGTATAAGACTCATGTAAGAAGAATACTAAGTTATTGAACTAAATATTTATGTAGAATGAACAAAAAAATATTCAAATAAAAATAATGACCACAAAACTTATAATAAACTTTTTAATACATAGCTTTAGTACTCCCCTGAGTGTAAATTTGTGGCCTTATTTCCCATAGATAACAGAAAGAAGAAACCACCTTTTAATATGGCTTATCAAAATGTTTTTAAATATTTTTTTCTTGTGGGAAGCAGACACATGCCTCCATCCCTAACCCAGAAGTTACCTCCAGTAGAGAGACATTTGCAGATGAGAAGTTAGTTTTCTCCAAGGGCATCTCACTAGGGAAACAAATCATTCTTAAGGGCAGGCCACATGCCCAGCGGTAGAAGACCAACAAGAAACAGACTCAATGGCATCTTTGGAGGGTCCTTGTCTTATAATGTGTAGTCAGAGTATGTTGGTCATTCCTACTTTACCTGTCTTTTGTGAATACATTATTGCTTTCAGTTTTGGGTCTTTACAGGGTTTCTATGTGTATTAATATATGTGTGTCTGCATAGAGATGTGTTTTTGTGCTTTTTCCTTGGCTATTTTTCCTGCTTGGTTGTTTTGTCAGACTGATTTGATTTTGAGTTGTCTTATTTTATTTTAATTCCTTAGATGCCTGTTTTCTAAGGAGAAACTAAAAAGTCTGGATAAGAGAGGTGACAAGGAGAGACAAGAAGGAGTAGGGGTAGGGGAACCAAAATCAGAATATATTGTGTGAAAAAAAATCTTTTTTCAATAAAGAAAATTTTTTGTGATTGATAGTTTTGAATTATTTTAGATTTGTGACTTATAAACAACATTAACAGGTATCTGTATAAAGTTATTGTGGAATTTGAGAATTCTTCTTTGGAGATCCTTACATGTAAGACATTGTAAGTGATTATTTTTTTCAGTGATTGGTATCAGATCTTTAACTGGTAGCATTCTTCAGATGTTTTCTAATTGACATAGCTTAAAAAAAAGCACCATTTCATGCTAGGCATCTATTTTGGTACCCACCAGCCATTCATTTGTCTGACTCTCATCACTCAAAGATGAGTTCTCAGTAACCCTGACTCATTGAACCACCCAAAGAGTACAAGGTACAACTATCTACTTGTTAGAATATAACTGCTTTTTTTTTTTTTTTTTTTTTTTTTTGGATAACCACAGCTTGTTTTGAGTTGCCTTGACATTTAAGCTTGGCAGCACAGAACAGCCTTTGTTTGCTTGCAATAGATATTGAAGATCTTATGGGTTTCACTTTTTGAAAACTCTTCCCATATTCTTCCTCCATGGAAATCTCAAACTTGGCTCTGACATTGTTTATCCTGTTACCAGCTAATAAATCTGCTAATTATAATTGAGTAGAGTATATTATTTTATTCCCAGTAACTTCACACAAGCCCTATAACAGTAAGGATGCATTACTCTATACTACTTGGCCTCTCTCAGGTTCCCCAAAGCTTAAACTTCCTCAATTTCAGGGTAAATCCTCCTTTTCACCAGATCCAGATTTCTAGTCACAACCTGCAGAGAGGTTCAGTGGATTGCTACCCAACAGAAACACCCTTTTCTGGGTGGATGGGACAGAGGGCATTGCCTACTCTACTTGACTGATGTGCTCTCCTCACCTGTGAGGGCAGAGTGTGTCCAGACCCGCACACTGCTATGGAGACCGCCACTGGTTTCTGAATAGTTGATTTGCATGCAGCCTCAAACTCAGCATCACTGCCCTCTATGGAAGGTTAGTTGAATTCCACCAGCAAGCCTGGTTTCAAACTCCCACTTTCCAAGTAGCAATCGTACCCCAGGCTTTTTCAGGCTGCTCACTGGGTATGACTACAGAAAAGGTGAAACTGCCTTAGGTAAAACAAAAGCTTCTTTGTCCCTAAAGAAGGTTGGATGAGGAATAAAAACATTCCAGGTGTCTTTGTGAACAACAATGCTGGCTGTCCAGAGTAAGATAATGAAGAAACAGTTAAAAATAGGAAGTTGAAAATAAATGTAACTGCGGGAGACTGGAGGGATGGCTCAGTGGGTGAGGTGCTTGCTGTGAAAAATAAGAGAGTATGTCTGCAACCCCAGCACTAGAGAGATATGGGGGGAGGAGAAAGACAGAGACTAGCTGACATCAGCAGCGTGATGGTCAACCAGTCTAGCTAACTTGAGAAAGCTCCAGATTTCGTACTAGACCTGTCTTTAAAAGCAAAATCAAAAACACTGGAGGGATGCAAGAGCAGTGGCTGCTCTTCCAGCTCTGGGTTCAGTTCCCAGCACCCGCATGGGAGCTCACAGCTGTCCTGTAACTCTACTGCAGAAGATCTAACACCTTCACACAGACATACTTGCAGATAAAACACCAACACACATAATATAAATAAATATATGATAAAAGGACCCTAAAAACCAGCCATCACAACAAAACCAAGCAATGACAATGAAAGGAATTGGAGATGCAGAAGATATGTGGCTTCAGCCTCTGGCCTCCAGACCAACACATGTAACACACAGACACAAGGAAGATTTGGATAACAGTGGATAAAGTAAGGTATATATGTAAAGTGTTAGAAATGAGTACTGTCTGAAGACTGTATTTGGTCTAAATGATTATGTATTAAGGGGGAAAAATCACATAGCTTCACCTTGTGCTGCATCATGTCTATTTTAAGAGTTCCATTGCTGTGACAGACACCCTGACTAAGAAAACTCTTATAAAGGACAACATTTAATTGGAGCTGGCTTACAGTTTTAGAGGTTCAGTCCATTATCATCATGGTGGGACACATGGTAGTGTGCAGGCAACATGGTGTTGGAGAACAGCTGAGAGTTCTACATCTTGATCCAAAGGCAGCCAGGATGAGGCTGGACTTGTTTCACACTGGGCAGAGCTTGAGCATTTAAGACCTCAACGCTCCACCCCCACAGTGGTATACTTCCTTGAACAAGCTCACACCTTCTAATAGTGCCCTTTCCTATGGGTCAAGCATTCAAACATATGAGTCTGTGGGGACCAAACCTATTCAAATCAACATGGTGGCCAGTGTAAGAATGCAATTACCAAGACTGAAAGAGAATATGTATAATTGAAAGAACTCTACTCTCAATGGCAAATCTCCAAACTATAAATGAAAATAGCATTATTTTCTGAAATCAATAAGATAAAATGGTATTAAAATGGGATGAATGTATAACCAGCATCATCTGCAAATTAAATATGTACAACTTAGTGATTTGCTAATTTTTTCTAACATTTTGAGAAGATATAAATGCCTTCTTTTTAATAGCAGGCCTGCAATTAAAGTATGTAATTTCAAAGAACTTAATATTGTTTATTCATTGGAGAGTGGAGACAAGTCTCTCCTTCAGAGTCATTTGATGTAAAAATCAATGTCAATGTCTGTATCTCTAACTATTAAGAGCATGGTTTTTAGCTTGTGTCACCCTTTGCTTATGGGAGAACAATTTAATATTACTTTTAGGTAAAGGACAGACAGGAAAAGATTGATCTTCAAAAACAATTCATGGAAACAAATTGCACATTATAAATCATTCATAGGCAGTGCACTGTAAAAACAGAGACTTGGAAAAAGCCCTCTCTCATTCCAGTATGAACACAGAGCACATCTTACATTTACAGCGAAACCTGGAAAAGTATTTTTAATTGCCGGGTACTAAGTTAGATGTGATGGTGAATGTCAGTACCCCAGTCTGTACTCAGGAGATAGAGACAGGAGGATCATCACAAGTCTGAGATCAACCTTGCCTGTTGAACACAACAACAAAGTTGACTGGCTTACACAACAACAAAGTATTCCCCTACTTCTGAAAGCAGAAAGCTCAAGACTGACATGTGAACAGGGCTAGCAAGGCTTCCTTATCTCCATTATACTGTGTCTTTATGTGGCCGCCTTCTGTGCATGTGAACTCCTGGGGTTTATCTTCAGGACCAAATACTCTCTTCTGTTTTAAGATAAATTAACCTATGGCCCCCTTAAAGACTCCACCCTACCTTAATCTCCTTTAAAATGGTATCTCCAAATATAGCCAAAATCTGAGGTATCCAGGCTGAGAAGTTCTGGCATAGAGATTTAAGGGATGCAGATGTTTCCATAACAAAATGAAATGGCTGTTTCTGAGGTTACCTGGGGGGTCTGGGCAAATGCTTCTTAGAGAATGTTTGCTCATTCCTGAATCTGTGGTGTAGGTATGTCAAAACACAAATCAGGTGGCAAGGGCCCCTAGAACCCACCAGGGGTCATAAAGGTAAATAGTAAAATTCAGGATCTGGTGCTAATTCAGGATTTTAAGAGTCTCCCAATATGTAGGATTTCAGAGTCACACTGATTCATTTTTCTAAACAGTAAATCAGTATTTCAGGGTTGCAAGTTACTCTCCACAACATCAGAGAAGACTAAAGTTTCTTTAAATTACATAACAAGGACCTTACAAGACCCCTAGCTTTAACCCTATATTACTAAATTCGAAACACTTAGCGACTTCTGTGTCTATCCTAGTCAAATTGAGCAGAAAATTGAGTAATTACTTGTTTGCTTACATTGTACAAACAATTGTCTTAATAGTAAACTTTGTTTAGCTCTTGTGAATTTGATTCCTGTCTGACTTCAATAGCATGTCTGTTTAGGTTCAGAACATTTAAAGAGACTATTTTGATGCAGTGTTATAGATTTAGCTCTTTTGCTGTCAAAAGCACTGACATATTTTTAAGACACATGGTAAAAAATATTCTATTAAACTTATAGCTTTAAAATTATGTTGGAGGACTGAGGAAATGGCTCCGTAGTTACAAACCCTGGCTGCTTTTCCAGGAGACCCAGGTTCAATTCCCAGCACCCATATGGCAACTCATAAATGTCAGTAACTCAAGATCCAAGGAATCCAATATCCTCACACTGACAAAACATGCAGATAAAGCACTAATGCACATTAAATTAAAAAATCATTTAAAAATGTATGTAAGTGGCCAATAAGATGGCTCATCAGGTAAAGGTGCCTGCAGCCAAGTTCAATGATGTGAGTTCAAGGCTCAAAACCCACAGGACAGAAAAGACCTAGGCCCCACAGACTGTCTTCTGACCTGTACATGTGTCTTATGTGGCACTCGTGGGCACACCTGAGCAAGCACAGTGTATACACACAAAGTAAAGAATGTAGATCTGTGTCCAGAGCCAGAGCTGGACACTGCCATTGGGACACACAGTCTGCTCAGAGAGCTGAGCACCCAAAGGAGACTCAGGAGCACTCTCTCCTGATACCACAGAGAGAGACCTCCGGGAAATCTCAGGGCACAGGTATTGAAGTACTGCCTGGGTCTGGAATCCTTTGGGACTCCATCTGTGCCCAGAGGTAAAGCTCAAAATTAACCGCATGCTCATAGAGAGCTGAGCACCCAGGACCAATATCCCTCTGGAGCCTATGAATCCTAAGATGAACAGGAGAGTAAGCTACAATCAGAGACAAGATCAACTAATATCAAAGACAACAAAATGGCAAGAAGCAAGCACAAGAACCTAAGAAACAGAAACCAAGACAACCTGGCAACATCAGAACCACGATCTCCTACCACAGCAAGTACTGAATAACCCAACACACCAGAAAATCAAGTTTTAGACTTAAAACCATTTGTCCTGTTGATGCTGGAGGACCTCGAGTACCACATGAATAACTCCCTTAAAGAAATACAAGTAGAAGCCCTTAGAGAAACATCAGAAAACACAAGTAAACAAGTGAAGGAATTGAACAAAAGCATCCAGAATCTAAAAAGAGAAATAAAAACATTAAAGAGAAACAAAAGGTAAGCAACCCTTGAGATAGAAAACCTAGGAAAGAGGTCGGGAGTCATAGAAACAAGCATCGCCAACAGAATAAAAGAGATGGATGAGAGAATCTCAGAAGATACCATAGAACTCATTGACACAACAGACAGAGAAAATACAAAAACCATAAAGCTCCCAAACCAAAACATCCAGGAAATCTAGGAAACAAGGAGAAGACCAATCCTAAGGATAATAGGTGTATAAGAGAGTGAAGACTCCGAACTAAAAGGCCCAGTAAATATCTTCAGCAAAATTATAGAAAAAAACTTGAATAACCAAAAGAAAGAGATAACCAGGAACATACAAGAACCCTACAGAACACCAAATAGATTGGAACAGAAAACAAATTCTTTCCAACGCATAACAGTCAAAACACCAAATGTTCAAAACAAAGAAAGTACACTAGAAGCACAAAGTAAGGGAAAAAGAACAAGTAACATATACAGGCAGACCAATCAGAATTACACCAGAATTTTCAACAGAGACTATGAAAGCTAGAAGATCCTGAACAGATGCCATGCAGACCTTAAGAGAACACAAATGCCAGCCAAGGCTACTGTATTCATCAAAATTCTCAAGTACCATAAATGGAGAAACCAAGATATTTCAAGACAAAACTAAATTTACACAAGATCTGAACACAAATCCAACCCTACAAAGAATAATAGATGGAAAACCCAACACAAGGAGGGAAACTACATTCTAGAAAAAGCAAGAAAATAATCTTTTTGTAACTAAACCAAAAGAAGACAATCACAAAAAAATAATTCTACCCACAACAACAAATTAGAAGTAAACAACAATCACTATTCCTTAATATCTCTTAACATCAATGGACTCAATTCCCCAATAGAAAGACATAGACTATCAGACTGGATACAAAAATAGGACCCAGCATTTTGTTGCATACAGGAAGCTCATCTTATCAACAAAGGAAGGGACTACCTCAGAATAAAATGTTGGGAACAAACCTTTCAAGCAAAAGGTCCAAAGAAAGTAGTTGGAATAGCCAACCTAATCAGGAATAAAATAGATTTTCAATGAAAAGTCATCCAAAAAGGCAAGGAAGGACACATTTAACTCATCAAAGGAAAAATCTATCCATATAAATTCTCAATCCTGAAAATCTGTGCTTCAAATACAAGGGCACCCACATTCAGAAAAGAAGCTCTACTAAACCTCAGAGCATATATTGCACACACACAGAATAATAGTGAGAGACTTCAACACCCCACTCTCATCAATGGACAGATCACAGAAGCAGAAACTTAACAGAGACACAGTGAAACTAATAGCAGTTATGAACCAAATGATTTTAATAGAACAAAAAAATATATAGAGCAAAACAATATACCTTCTTCTCAGCACCTCAGGGCACCTTCTTCAAAATTGACCATATAGCTGGTCACAGAATAGTCATTAACAGATATAAGAACATGAAAATAATACCATGCATCTTACCAGATCACTATGCACTAAGGCTGGTCTTCAATAATAGTAACAACAACAACAACAGCAACAATATAAAGCCCACATACACATTAAAGCTAAACAATGCTCTACTCTATGATAGCTTGGTCAAAGAAGAAATAAAGAAAGAAATCTAAGCCTTTTTAAAATTTAATGAAAATGAAGCCACAACATACACAAACTTGTGGGATACAATGAAAACAGTGCTAAGAGGAAAGCTCATAGCACTGAGTGATTCCAGAAAGAAACTAACAACTTGACTGAACACCTGAAAGCTCTAAAATGAAAAGAAGTAGATACACCCAAGAGGAGTGGACATCAAGAAATAAACAAACTCAGAACTGAAAACAACCAACTAGAAATAAAATGAACTATACAAACAAGCAACGAAATCAAAAGCTGGTTCTTTGAGAAAAGCAACAATATTGATAATATTAATAATAGTCCATTAGCTAGACTAACTAGAGGGTGGAAAGAGAGTATCCAAATTAACAAAATCAGAAATAACACGGGAGACATTATAACAGAAACTGAGGAAAATCAAGAAATCATCATATCCTCCTATAATAACCTTTATTCAACCAAACTAAAAAATCTAGATGCAATGGACAATTTTCTAAAGAGATACCAGTTATCAAAGTTAAATCAGGATCAAGTAAATCATCTAAATAGCCCCATAACCCCTAAAGAAATAGAAGTAGTCATCAAAAGCCTCTGAATTCTATCAGACCATCAGAGAAGGCCTAAAACCAAAGCTCTCCAAAGTAGTCTACAATATAGAAACTGAAGAAACACTACCCAATTCATTCTTTAAAGCCACAATTACACTCATACCTAAACCAGACAAAGGTCTTGCAAAGAAAGAGAACTTCAGGCTAATTTCCCTCATGAACACTGATGCAAAAATACTGAATAAAATTCTTGCAAACCGAGTTTAAGAACACATCAAAATGATCATTCACCATAATCAAGTAGGCTTCATCCCTGGGATGCAGGGATGGTTTAACATATGGAAATCAATCAACGTGATCCAACATATAAATAAATTCAAATTATAGATAAAAAAGCACATGGTCATCTCAATAGATGCTGAGAAATCATTCAACAAAATTCAACACATCTTCAAGTAAAAAGTCTTGGAAATAGCAGGAATCCAAGGCCTATACCTTGACATAATAAAAGCAATATACAGAAAACCAATAGCCTACATCAAACTAAAGAGTGAGAAACTAAAATCAGGGACTAGACAAGGCTGCTCACTCTCCCCCTACCTATTAAAATAGTACTGGAAGTCCTGGATGGAGCAATAGAGAGCAAAAGAAAGTCAAAGGGATACAAATTGGAAAGAAAGAAGTAAAAAATATCACTATTTGCAGATGACATGATTGTGTACTAAAGTGACCCCAAAAATTTCACCAGAGAACTTCTACAACTGATAAACAACTTCAGCAAAGCAGTTGGATATAAAATTAACTCAAACAAATCAGTAGCCTTCCTCTACTCATAGGATAAACAGGTTGAGAAAGAAATTAGAGAATTGACACCTTTCACAATAGTCACAAAGAATATAAAGTACCCTGGTGTAACCCTAACCAACCAAGTGAAGTATCTCTTTGACAAGAACTTCAAGTCTCTGAAGAAGGAAATTGAAGAAGATCTCAGAAGGTGGAAAGATCTCCCATAGTCATGGATTGGAAAGATCAACATAGTAACAATGGTCATCTTGCCTAAAGCAATCTACAGGTTCAATGTAATCTCCATCAAATACCAACTCAATTCTTCATAGAGTTAGAAAGAGCAATTTGCAAATGCATTTGAAATAACAAAAAGCCCAGGAAAGCAAAAACAATTCTCAAAAATAAAAAAACTTCAGGGGGAATCACTATCCCTGACCTAAAGCTACATTACAGATCACTCATGATCAAAACTGTATGGTATTGGTAGAGCAACAGGCAGGTAGATCAACGGAATAGAACTAAAGACCCAGAAATGAACCCACATATTTATGGTCACTTGATTTTTGATAAAGGAGCTAAAAACTTTCAATGTAAAAAGGATAGCATCTTCAAAAATTGCTGGTTCACCTGGCAGTCACCAGGCAGAAGAATGCAAATCAATCCTGTCTTATCTCCTTGTACAAAGCTTATGTCTAAGTGAATCAAAGACCTCCATGTAAAACCAGGTATACTGAACCTAATAGAAGAGAAAGTGGGGCAAATCTTAGAACACAGAGACACAGCAAAAATTTTCTGGTCCAGAACAGCAGTGGTTTATGCTCTAAGATGAAGAATTGAGAAATGAGACCTCATAAAATTGCAAAGCTCCTGTAAGGAAAGAACACCACCAACAGATTGACAAAAGATCTTTACCAATCCTACATCTGACAGAAGGCTAGTATTCAAAATATACAAAAGAACAAAAACAAAAACAAAAACAAAAACAAAAACTCAAGAAGTTAGACTTCAGAGAATCAAAATAATCCTATTAAAAATGAGGTACAGAGCTAAACAAATAAGTATCAAGTGAGGGATACTGAATGGCTGAAAAGCACCTAAAGAAGTGTTCAACATCCTCATCATTAGAGAAATGCAAAGAAAAGCAACCCTGAGATTCTGCCTCACACCAGTGAGAATGGCTAAGATCAAAAACTCTGGTGACAGTATAAGGTGGAGAGGATGTGGAGGAAGAGAAACACTCCTGTATTGTTGGTGAGTTTGCAAGAAAATTGGACATAGTACTACCTGAGGACCCACCTATCCAACTTCTCAGCATATACCCAAAAGATGCTCCAGCATATAACAAGGACACATGTTAAACCATGTTCATTGTAACCTTCTTTATAATAGCCAGAAGGCCAAAAAAAAAAAAAAAAAAAAAAAAAAAAAAAAAAAAAAAAAAAAAAAAAACTGGAATCCAGGAGGACTGTATTGAAGCCTCTCACCATCCACTGGGCTTTACCCGGGTGCCATAGCACCAACAGGTGAGATTACGGAAGTGAGTTTGAATACATAGACAAAATTTAAATTTTTACACCTATTTTTAAAAATTTGGCGTGATTTTTCTTTCTTTCTTTTTTTTCTCTTTTTATTTCTCCAGACAGTATTTCATATAGCTCAGGTTGGTTTTAAACTCACAATGTAGCCAAAGATTGGATGTGATGGCACATGTGTTTCCCTATTACCTATGAGGCAGGAAGAAACAACTGATTCTCTGTAAGTTCAAGACCAACTTGGTATGGTCTATGCCTCTAGGCTTCCAGGCAGGGCTACATAGTGAGACTCTGTCTAATGTGTAGTGTTTATGAAGTGTGAATTGTACTATAGAAGCTATGGAAGCTTCACTGTCTTCCTACAGCGCAGTATGAGAATTGGAAGGATGGCATTCAACTCCTTTGTGGGAGTTTAGGTTAATTTTCAAGCATAGGGATCTTTTGAGATAGATATTGAATGATAGGTGGGATTTTTTTTTTTTTTAGATAGATTTTTTCCCCCGTAAGGCCCTTGAGCACTATGGCCAGCTAGTAATCTTTACTGCAGAAGCTAAGCTTTTAAGGGCAGGAGTCTAAAGAGAATAGGACCTGAGGAGATGCCTACTTGTCATACTAGTTACAGTGGTTATTAAAATTTCCCTTTTTATTAATTGAAAATTTCATACATTCATATACGTGTTTTTATCAAATAAACCCAGAGTAAGTTCACTATTACCTGTATGTCAGATCTTGGTCGCATCTCTGAAGAAAACTGATTGTCCCTCCTCCAGTTGCTATCGCTTGCTAGTAGCTTGTTACCTAGGTGTGGGACCTCATGAGTGTAACCCTGTGCCCGTTCTGAGAGTTTGGGCTGCTTTGATCTTGTGCAGATCTCAACAGTTATTCATCTGAAACTTAGAACCCTATTGTACTAGGGCTTTTAAATGTTAGATATTATCTAGTTTAACTTTTCATCCAAATTCTCTCTAATAATTGGATGAACCGTTGGTGTCTTGTTTGTGCCAGGGTCTCATTTAGTCCAGGCAAACCTCGAACTAGATATGTAGCAGAAGCTGACCGCTAACTCCAGATCCTTCTATCTTTACCCTTAACATGTTCCGGTTATACACATTGCATCACCACGGCCATCCCCAGTGCCTTTTTCAGTGTCTTCTTTGACAGAGAAGTCACAGAGACATGGAGTACCCCTACCTGATAGTTGCTTTCTTTTGGACGACTCAGTCTTTTTAGTTACTATTGTGTGTGTGTGTGTGTGTGTGTGTCACAGTGTGTGGGCGTGGCTCAGAGGACAACTTACAGGAATTAGTCCTCTCCTACCACATGTGTCCCCCTGGCCTTCACAGGTACCTGCATGCATGCAGGGCACATAAACCCACCCAGATATACACACTTACAAATAAATTAATCACAAATGGTTGAGGAAAAAAATGAGTTCCTTATGCTATTCTTGCTGAACTATGGTGTTTTCACTGTAAATTTACAAAAAGAAAACTTAAGCAGGCAATGGTAATCTCAGCACTCTGGAGGTAGAGAGGCAGTTAGATGTCTGAGTTCAAAGCCAGCCTGGTCTAAAGATAAGTTCCAGGACAGCCAGGGCTACACAGGAAAAAAAAAACAAAAAACAAACAAAAGATCTCCAGAAACTTAAAAATGATGTCATGTCTCAGGGTCTCTCAAATATCTTTGCGTATGAGTAAAGTGTATGTTTGTACAGGTATCCTTGCTCATGCATGTCTAGTGAAGGTCAGAGGTATTTTCCTCTATTGCTCTCTCTTGTCTTTTGAGATAGGATCTCTTGCTGAACCATTTCAGCTAGGCTGACAGTCCAGAGACCTCAGGATCCATTTGTGTCTGCTGTCTCAGTACGGGGCTGCACAGATACACTCTATCATATCCAGTTTTTCTATGGGCACTGGTGGTCTGAACTCAGGTTTTCAAGCCTGCACAGCAAGCAGTTTACCCTCTGGGACACCTTCCCAGCCCAGCCTATATTTATTCATGTCTTCTCTACTTATCTGTTGTGTGTGACTTGTGTGTGCCTGTGCATCACGATGAACATGTGCTGGTCAGAACACAACTTGTAGGCATCAGTTCTTCCTCTCCATGGGTTCCGAGGGCCAAAGACAGGATGCTTCTTGGCCTTAAGTGCCCAACCAGGCCATCTTGTCAGCTCCTGTTTTATCTTCCTTTAAGACAAGGCTCATGGAGTGCTGGCTTTCCTGGAACTCACTAAATAACCAAGGATGACCTTGAACTTTGGGTCTCCCTGAGACCTCCCCTCGGCCAGGATTCCAGATGTACACCATCCTCCTTGGTTTGATTTATGCTGTGTTGGAAAGCAAACTCATGGCTTTGTACATGCTAGACAAGTACTCTGCCAAGTGAGTTATAGTCTCAGACCAAATACCTTGTAAAACTTGAAAACACTGTAGCTATAGAGATGTTGCAAGGACAGCATAAAGGAGCCATTTATTTCTGGAATCATTGGTAATAAGTTGTCGAGCCTGCAGTCCCTGAATTCTTTACCATATATTTCCAGTAAGAGTCATCATAACATGACAAAGCTATCAAAGTCACAGAAGTGGAAATGTCGCATTATTACTTTCTAATCCTCAGCCATATTCAAATGTTGCCAGTTGTTCCAGTAATGCCCTTGATAGAAAAGGATTTAGTTCAAAAATTGTTATGAATAGCTACACCCTTCCTTAGTCTCCAAGTCTAAAGTAGTTCTTGAACCTTTGGTTTTTATGTCTTTTTAAAGCTTTTTTTGTTTTGATACTTGAAAATTACAGGGCACTTATTTCTGTTTGCTTTTCTCTAACATTATGATAACATTTGAACTGGTTTTGGGTTTTTATTGTTTGTTTGGTTGCTTGGGTTTTATTTTCCCCCGCAGAAGCATAACAGGCATGCATTCTCACTGATTCTGGTCAGGCAGTATATGATTTTGATTTGTCTTATTACTGTTATTGTTAATATATCACTAATCTATCAAATCTTTCCCTGTAAAGTTAATTTTTTCTTCCCTTTTTGCATAATTGAAATTATGTAGTTCTAATTCTTTTCTACTTTTCTCTTTTACATGATTTTGTTTAATTCTCTTCTAGTTTACTATTTCTTCCCTCTACTTTCTTCTTCATTCTATTCTTAATAATTAAATTGCTCCCTGCTTCCTTTCCCCTCTCCAACTCCCACCATGTCCCATCCCTTTCTCCCTTAAGTAGGTGTCCTCTTTTTAATTGCTGTTACATATACACTCACATACTCGACTGCATGTGTATCCTGCTTTCTTTTGAAAACAGTCTCATTGAGTGTATGCCTACCTTGAACTCATTCTGTAATGCAGTAAAGACTAGCTGTGAGCTCCTAATTCTTGTGCTTCATTCTCCTGAATGCTCGGCTTACAGGCCTGACCCACCACGGCTAACTACCATACCATTTCTTTAGCCATTTCTGAAATAATATTTTTTAGACTTCACTATCAATTCAGTTTTTTCAAATGCGCACCTCCACAGCTTAGTAAGTGTCAATAGTTGTACTTTTGTATCCTTTTTTAAAAAAGATTTATTTATATATCTTATGTGAGTACACTGTCACTGTCTTCAGACACACCAGAAGAGGGCATCAGATCTCATTACAGATGGTTGTGAGCCCCATGTGGTTGCTGGGATTTGAACTCAGGACCTCTGGAAGGATAGTCAGTGCACGTAACTGCTGAGCCATTTCTCCAGCCCTTTTTTTATTCTTTTTATTTATCTATTTTTATTATTTTTAATTGTTTATATATCTGTCTTGTCTGTCTCACTGCCTGCCCATCTGCCTGCTTGCCTGACTCTGTTTTTGTAAATATGTACATATGGCTCCAGATGCTTATAGAGGCCAGATGTGTCAGATTCTCCTGGAGCTGGTTGTGAATCACCCAAAATTGGGTACTTAGGAGTTGAACTCAGGTCCTCTGGAAGAGTAGTACATGCTCTTAAACACTTAGTCATTCCTCCAGCCCCTTCTCTTACATTCTCAACCTGGAAAACATGAGAATTAAACTGTATTATTTGCTGACAGTGGCAGGTAGAAAGTGATTCCAATATATGTGTTTTTAACACCATTCTTATTTGTAAGAACAAATCTGGTCTTTTTATATTCACCTCAAAAGTACCCTTTTATAGTCTGGACTTCTGGTACCAGAGTCCAAAGTGCTTTAGACACAGTACATGTGGTTGCAACAGCCAGTGCTCTTTAACTGCTGAGCCATCTCTCCAGCCCCCATTGAATTACTTTTAACCCACTTTTTTCAGTCAATTATATCTTGAACTTAAAAAAAAATTCTGTCCTGTTTTAGACACAGAGTATCCCTATGTAACTCAGTCTGGTCTTGATTTATTTTTAAGGCAGGGTCTTAGTATTTTATTTTACCATTGCTGTCCTGGAACTCACTATTTCTATGTAGACATTGCTGGCCTCAAACTCAGAGAACCCTCTGCCTCTGTCTCCAGAGTGCTGGGATTAAAGGTGTGTTCTATCATACCCAGCTTAGATAGAACTTTTGAAAGTGCTATAGGAAAACTGCCAGGCCTGATTCATGAACATCTATGAATGGATGAATCTTTATTAATACTCCATATTAGCAAGGGTTCTGTGTCATATTTAGTCATACTTAAAGGCTACATGTACATTGAACCCGACAATGTGGCTTTTGTATGTTCAGATAGGGACTTCTTTTCATTTATTTATCCACTTTATATCCTAATATTAGCCGCCCCTCCCCTTCCATTTTTACCCTCACACAGCTCCTTTGACCATCCCTCCTCTTCTCTGAGAGGATAGATCATGCCCTGGGTTTCACCCAAACCTGGCACATAAATTCCCTGCTGGGCTAGTTGCATCCTCTTCCACTGAGGCCAGACATGGCAGCCCAAATAGGGGAAGGGGATCACAGGGATGGCACTGCGCCCTCCCCCTCGGTTGTTTGGGAGACCACATGAAGACCAATCTGCACATCTGCTATGTGTGTATAGGGGCCTAGGTCAAGCCCATGCTTGTTCTTCAGTCAGTGGTTCAGTCTCTGGGAGTCCCAAGGTTCTAGGTTAGTTGACGCTGTTGATCTTCTGGAGTCCTCAGATAAGAATTTGTTATTTGTCATAAAAAATTAAAATACTGCTTATTCAAATTCTCTTTCCATCCCAACTCCTTTTTTCTTTAAAGATTTATTTTTTTTTATTTTATGTGTATAGGTAATTTGCCCTATGTATGTCTATGTATCATGTGTTGCTGCTGGTCACAGAAGCCAAGAAGAAGCCATAAAATCCCATGGTACTGTAGGTATAGATGGTTGTGAGATGCCATGTGGGTGCTGGAATCGAACATGGATCCTCTGGAAGAGCAGCCAGTGCTCTTAACCACTGAACCTCTCTATATCTCCAGTCCTAATTCTTAATCCTTCTGTTTTAGCCACCCAATTTTTAGATACTGACATGTGCTTTCATGTCTGGCAAGACTTTCATAAGAAAATGCATACCAGAATCATTTTTGTCCCTGTAGCTGATTAGTGTTTGTTTCTCAGTATAGCCTTGGCATTTTTGGAACTCACTCTATAGACCAGGGTGGCCTTGAGGTCAGAGAGTCCCTTGCATCTTCTGCCTTTGCCTCTGCCTCCAGAGCACTGGTAAAAAGCCTGGCAGAGACTTGTATTTATTTTCCATAATTTAGAATTATTCAAGTTTGGAAGTACAAATACTCAAGTGTAAATCTTTGAAAGGTTCTTTACCATGACCTGGCGGCCTTTATTATCTTAGTCACATCTATATTTGACTTCTTAGCTCTTAAGGGCTTTCAAAAGGTGGCACAGTCGGAGGTCAGTATTTTTCTTTGCTTTTCTTGAGGAATTCAAAACCATGGAACACACAGAACTTTGCTTTGTATTTGCTGTTCTTAATAGACTCTGTCCTAAGAAAGCAACCTCAGGTTAGTTACAAGCAATGGCTCATGGAATTGTAATATGTTAACTAGACGAATAGCTTTGAGAACTACCATCCACATGGCTTCTGTCTTGCCAGGATACAATGCAACTGTCCTGGCCTATGGGCAGACTGGATCTGGAAAAACGTACTCAATGGGAGGTGCATACACTGCAGAGCAAGAACATGACTTGGCCATTGGCGTTATCCCCAGGGTAATACAACTGCTCTTCAAGGAAAATATTCAAAAGACTGACTTTGAATTTACTCTGAAAGTGTCTTACTTGGAGGTAAGTGATTTCTTTCAAGGTATTCTAAATTCAAGAATATCTTTGAGAAGGAAAATACATCAAAATGAGATTTTTCTTGGCAGGACTCAAATCAGCAAATTGAATTTTTAGTAAATTGTGTTTTAATAAATTGATAGCCAAAACTTTCTTGCTCAGTTGGATCTGGATGTTACCCAGTTCTTAATTAGAATTATATACTTAATCTGAATATTAGAAGAATTGGCACTGTTGTACAAAAATATGATAGGAATTCTTTAATTTTAGTTTGGCTTCTATTACTGATTCTCTGTGGAGTCTGCAGAAAAGTGCTCGATTTCACTTCACTGCTAAGGCTTGAATCATAATGCTGCTGCTGTTTCATGAAGAATGTTATTAAAAATCAGGCGAAATATTATGCTGTGTGTAAGTGGTGATAAAATGTATATTTATGTAACAGATACTTATTGAACATCTACTATGTGCCAAACCCTGATCTGGGTACTTAGATCATGTATTTGGGAGATATCAGTGGACTAACAGATTTTAAACACACTGACCTCATGAATTCTAGTGTACATCAGTACAAAATTGACTGTCCTACTTCATGACACCAAAAGGCATAAGGCATATTTAGAGACTCTGGCTTCTGAGAAGCTAACTTATTGGTTCTACTCAAGTGACGCAGTGATATCTATATATGAGGAACTATGCTAAACTTACAAAGATTTTGCATGTAATCCAAAATTGTATGTAAGTTGTTCATCCTGATGTTGAATTGCATTGTTATCAGATATAAGAGATAAAATGAGAAGGGGAGTTAAAGATGATTACAATTACCCTTTATTTTAATGTTTTATTTTAAATTCTGTGTTCATATATATGTAGGTATGTACACATGAGTCCAGGTTCCTGAGGGAGCCAGAGGCATAGGATCCCCTGGAACTGGAGTTATAGGCAGTTGTAAGCTGCCAGTCATAGGTGCTGGGAATTAAATTTGGGTCCTCTATACAGTAGAGGACCGTTGAGCCATCTCTCCAACCCCACCACCCAGATCAGCCTACTTAGTTTTGATTAATCCAGCCATGGTCAAGGTAATTGAATATACAATGACTGGAGAAACTAGCATATTAAATAGTGACATCAGCAATAGCAGTGAAGAAGTGTAGTGCATATCACATATGAAACATTCTCATAATCATTTAAAGTTTTACTGTTTTATTGAAGTATTAGTTAACAACTCTTCTTTTCTCTCGCTTCCAACTTCCACCCCGTCTAAAGCTTACATTTTAATTGGTTAAATTGGTAAAAGTGATGCTGTTATGATACCATTGAGGAACTGAATTTTGGGTCTGGAGAGGTGTCTCCATGGAGAAAAAGCACATGCTGTCCTGGAGAATTCCCAGATTTGGTTCTCCATGCTCTAGGGGATCAGATGCCCCTGGCCTCCATTGGCACCTGCATTCACATATGTATACCCACATATATACAAACATATACATAATTAAATAAATAATGCAAATCATTTTTACAGCACTGAATTTGAACACCAAACATAACTTTGTGTGCTTGCTATTTCCAAGAGACTATCTTAAAAGCAATATTAATTTTGTTATATGAATATATCTCTATACAATATCAAATTCATACATTTAAAGTCCTTTTTCTTCCTCTTTGCCTTTATTCTTTCTTCTACCCCTTCTCTTTTTCCTCTCCCCTTTTCCATCTCCTCTGATCTTTCTTCCTTCTCTCCTACTGCCCTCTTTTCTTCTGCTTTCCTCCCCTCTAGTCTTCTCCTGTGTCCACCCATCTTCTCTTTATTCTCTCCCTTCCGCTCCCCTCCCCTCCCCTCCTCTCCCATCCCTTTTCCTATCCTCTCTTCTCCTCGCCTTTGTTTTCTCTTTGCTTTTGTCATTTGCAATGCTAGGGTCTTGTGAATGGTAGGCAAGACCAGAGCTTTACCACAGAGTTATTCGATGCCCATTATAGCCTTTATAAGTATTATCAAAAATTACCGATAATCTTGCAATTCACATAGAGATGGCCACTATTAACGTATTTTGTCATTTTCTTTCAATAATATCAGATATATAATGAAGAAATTTTGGACCTTCTATGTTAATCCTGTGAGAAATCTTCTCAAATATATATCCGGGAGGATCCTAAGGAAGGCATAAAGGTGTGTTTACCCTTCCTTCCTTTGTTTCTCTTTTCTTGTTCTTTTTTACTTCTCACTTTTTGATGTTATTGCAAATGTTGGTAACATGTTGTCCCTTGTTTTTACCACTGTGCTTTTGATGATTGCTAACATCCCAGTCTTTCAGGTTGTGTTTAGCACAAATTCCTTTAGTTAATCTAGAATTATTAGATGAGTGTTCTTATGGGAAGAAATCCAGTTTCATCATTTTCTTGCTATTTCTTAAAGCATGTAGCAGCAATTAAACATTAATTGTTTACAGGATTTTGAAACCAAGCTCTTTAGTATGGTAGCCACGTGCTACAAGTATAGTTAATTAAAATTGAGCAAGCCAACCCTTAGGCACACTTGCCTCTTATCAAAAGACACCTTTCTGATTACTTTGTTGTCTACAACAGATGTGAAAGATAGCCAAAATCAAAGAAAATTCTACTGGATATCCAAGCCTTATAACTAAGTTTTATTTTTTTTTTCTAAAACATTTATTGGAAATTCTCTGCATTTACATTTCAGATGTTATCCCTTTCCCACAATTCCACCCTCTCCCACCTCAGCACCTTGGTGTTCTCCTACACTGGGAAAATTAGCCTTCAATAATAATATGGCCTTTCCCCCCACTGATGTCAGAAAATGCTATTCTCTGCTGCATATGTACCTTGGGCCATGGGTCTTTCCATTTGAGCTCATTGGTTGATATTTTAGTCCCTAGGAGCTGTGGTGGGCTTGGATAGTTGATAATTTTATTCTTCCTATGGGGTTGCAGACCCTTTCAACTCCTTCAGTCCTTTCTCTAGTTCCTTCATTGGGGTCCTTGTCTGATGGTTAGCTGCAAGCATCCTCCTCTGTATCAGTAAGGCTCTGGTAGAGCTTCTGAGGAGTCATCCATATCAGGTTCTTGCCAGTAAGCACTTCTTGGCATCAGCAATAGTGCCTGGGATTGGTGGCTGCATATGGGGTGGATCCCCAAGTGAGACAGTCTCTGAATGATCTTTTCTCTAATCCCTGTTTCTCCATTTGTTCCTTTATTTCCTCCCATGAATGTTTTGTTCTTCCTTCTAAGAAAGACTGAGGCATCCACTTTCTGGTCTTCCTTCTCTTTGAGCTTCATAAGTTCTGTGGATGGTTCCTTGGGTATTCCAAGCTTTTTGGACTAGTATCCACTTATAATTGAGTGGATACTATGAGTGTTCTTTTGTGATTGAGTTACCTCACTCAGGATGAT